>NC_052352.1:14577550-14884996 GCF_009727055.1 Benincasa hispida | reverse complement strand
CAATGATGCCCCAGTGAGGCAGAACAAACGTCACCGATGGGGTGATCGGATGGCCCTTCACTGGGATGAGACATTCTCAACCATTAGGCAGAACCAAACTAAACTTAATAGCCACCATTTATTCGGTCCAGAATAGTTAACTCTTAACAATCCTACGTAAGTGTAACCCCTCGTTTTCGGCCCCAGAGTCTTGCCCTAATGCGCTCACCGTAGAGAAAAGACAGATTAGGATAAGAGACTAAGTAACCTTATCCTCTTACAGGAGATCAAATAAAGAAACGCGCAAAACAACCATCCTATAGGGGGACATACCCAGGGTGCCACGAGGCGATGCGTAGAAACTTTATTCAATCCAACGAGGGAGACCGAGGGATATGTTGTCGCACTTGCTCCCACTTACTATGAACACTTTCTGCATCCACCTTGATATTGACCTACCCAAACAACATCCGTTGGAGGGACATGCCAAAGGTGCCTTGAGGCCGAGGGTAGATCTCACGGTGTGGACTATGAGGAAGAAACGCGAGAGGTGAAAATGAAGCATCAAATGCCCCAAGAACCTCCCACTGAATGTTCTACCTAGGGGTTATTAACCTAGAAAATCTAACTATTGATTATGATCGAAGTCATTTATAAAGTTTGTTCAAAAACAACTTTTGTCTTTGAAATAAAAAAATTCAAGTAGTCACATTAAACTCTTTAATGGACTGGCCTTAGTTTGCATGCATGCATCAAATCTATCTAAATTACCTTTCCAGGTAGGTTCCTAGGTAGGGGTGTTCCGTTGCCGTCATCTTAAATACCCCAGCCTAGACAGAACTCGCCTTCGACAAAAGGTCTACTATAGAGAGACTTGCTCAATATTAATCTTTTACTAATTATTTTAGTTCTAATTTCATTTTATAACCATTTATAAAATAAACAACTAAAACACTCATCCCACATAACGAAGTATTTATAATGCTTATAAATATAACGTTAAAAAAGAAATAAAAAAATAAATAAAGCATATATAAATATGACCCTTAGATTATATGATGCATGAGCATGCATTTATGTAAATTAAAACATGCTTCTCTAAATTATAACACTTATAATAAAGAAAATATGCATGACCTAAGGTGGGGTTCATCTATATGTGCATACCATATGACATATTAAAAACATACATCGTATGTAAAAAAAATAAAGGATTAATGGACTGGGATGAGCCTTTACTAAAAACCAGAATGAAAAAATCCTATCTATTACATTTTTCATCGAGCAAATCAGTTCACAGGCGAACTGAGTCTTGAATCGCCAGGATATCTCCATCGTGCAGAAAACTCCAGTAGGTAGATGATCGTTTAGCTCGCACTATACGATAGGAGCATAAACTAAAGAGGAACCTTATTTATATAAAGTGTTTATTGCAATGTAAGTGTACTATCTCGTTTAATGTGGATAAAGTGTTTATTCATAAAGATGTTTTTATTTACAGGCAAATCTGAAATCGAATTTATATGTGTTAAGGTCGTTAGCCATTAATTCCCTCCATAATACTGAATTGTTCAGAACTATCGTAACTCAATCAAAACGTCGACGAATTTCTCCAAAAGAAAATGCCCAACTTTGGTATCTTCGTTTGGGCACATCAATCTCAATAGGATTGAGAGATTAGTGAAGAATGGACTTCTAAATGAGTTAGAAGAAAATTCTTTACCAGTGTGCAAATCTGCCTTGAGGGTAAAATGACTAAAGGACCTTTACTGAAAAGGTTATAGAGCCAAGGAGCCTCTCTGAGTTTAGTACATTTATGACCTTTGTGGTCCTATGAATGTGCGAGCCCGAGTGGCTATGAGTATTTTATCAGTTTTACTGATAATTACTTCAGGTACGGGTATGTTAATCTTATGCAACGGAAGTCTGAATCCTTTGAAAAGTTCAAAGAGTTCAAGGCTGAAGTTGAAAATGCATTGGATAGATGGATTAAAACACTTCGATCGGATCGAGGTGGAGAGTTTTTGGACTCAGCATTCCAGGACTATTTGATTAACATGGAATCGTTTCCCAACTCTCAACGCCGGGTACACCTCAGTAGAATGGTGTAGCGGAGAGGAGAAATAGGACCATGTTAGACATGGTTTGCTCGATGAAGAGTTACGCTTCCTTACCGGACTCGTTTTGGGGTTTTGCAGTGGAGACTACAGTATACATACTCAACTGTGTTCCCTCCAAGAGTGTTGCAAAAACACCTCTAGAGTTGTGAAACGAATGTAAAGCTAGTTTACGTCACTTTCGCATTTGGGGTTGCCCTGCACATGTGCTTGAGGCTAATCTCAAGAAGTTCGAACCACGGTCGAGGTTATGCCTCTTTGTAGGCTATCCATAGGTACACGAGGGGGTTATTTTTATGATCCGATGGAAAGTAGGGTGTTTGTTTCAACAAACGCTACTTTCCTGGAGAAGGATCATATAAAAGAGCACAGTCCACGAAGCAAAGTCGTGTTGCGTGAGCTTTCCAATGAAACTACTGAAACTTCAACAAGAGTTGTTGAAGAGCTTGCTACATCAGCAAGAGTTGTTGATGAGAGTTCATCCAGTAGGTCAATTCCACCTCAAGGGTTGAGGGAACCTCAACGTAGTGGGAGGGTTGCGAACCCGCCCGTTCGCTATCTAAGTTTCACAAAAATCCTTGCTATGGTAGCAGATGGTGACGTTGAGGATCCGTTGTCTTATAAGAAGGCAATGAAGGATGTTGACCGAGATGAATGTGTCAAGGCCATGAATCTTGAGATGGAGTCGATGTACTTCAACTCAGTATAGGATCTTGTAGATCAGCCAACTGAATTGATCCATTTATGGACTGAAACAAGCATCTGATAACGAGCAAAAATGCACGCTATTACAATGCTAAGTTATAAAACTATGTAGGTTTCCGTTGATAAAAATATACAAGATTGCATCCAAAAGCATTAAGTTCACAATATTGCGATCGCATGCGTCCATCGCATTAAAATAGTTAACTTATGTATTTTTGTGCAAAATATGCGTTAACACAAGGCGAAAAATGCGATTCAAAGAAATTAACGGCTGAACGCATTGATAACTTGTAGAAATACAAGTTATTTATGCTGCCTTATTCAGATATTGCAGCCAAAAGAGAGAAAATATGCATTAATTGTATGAAAATTAACTAAGAAATACAATAATTACAAATTATCGCAATTACACCCACTAACATCATTAAGATGCTAGAAAAGGATATTTCTACTCTGTTTTACAAGAAACCAAGTCACCGCTTGCGATCAAGGTTCAACGAGAAACTGAACAACGCATCTCTGTCACATTGCGCCCGTCAATCAATAATGAAAAGACGATTAACGCAATGACGATGCAATGCGACAGTCGATCCTAAGCTGAATTTCAACCGCATGCGGTAATTAAAACAACACCACATGCGAGCACCCGATTGAAAGATGCAGCTGAGCAATGAAAAAACGAAGGATTGTGACACGTGTACAACTAACCGTTGTGCAGATTTGACGGTCTGATTGCATAACAGAAGGAATATTTATTCCTCCATCTTCAGAATTTCCAGAACAATAAGTGGGGTCCACAAGCCAAGAGTCAAAGCTTTTCACCTATAAATACCCCCATAGAATTCAGAGAAGATATATTTAATACGAGGGCTAATTGATGCTAGATTATTGAGAGAGAGGCTGAGCTGAGTACTGATCGGAAGAAATTTGGGAAGAGAAGAGACAAGGCCGAGAGGTGAATCTCAGTGTAATTCTGCCAAATCCCTACCGTGAAGCTCTATGCTTAGATCCCTGCTACCGGTTGAGCAAGCCTGAGAGGGAAGCTTATCCTTCCGCACGATCCATCCATGCTGGTAAGAAAATCTCCATCCAGATTGGCACCAAGACGTTGGCGCTTATTTGTATTTGTTTCTAACTCTATTTCATCAATTGTATTTCATTCTCTTAATCTCCTCATTCATAAATCATGTATCAGACGCTAAATAGTTTTATTGAATGTCTCGATCATTTCCATTTCCACTTCTCTATTTATTTCTGTTCCTCCATTAATCGTTTTCTCCATGAAGTTTTCTTAATCCCTTGGTAATTTAGATGAATTAAACGAGTAACTTAATCTGTGATAAAGAGATAAATGCGTTTAGCTAAGGCATGCTAGACGAAATCTTCACTTATGAGAGCAGAAGTGAATATGCTATTCTCATCTGTCGAGAGAAGGTTAGAAGAATGCATTAACTAAGCGAGTAGTACTTCCAGAGATGGAAGAAACCTCACGTTCATTACGTTCATCCCTGTTTAACCACAAAGATGTGAGAACGCGACCGATCACTGAGAGGTGTACGCCAAGGGAAAAGTGGGACCGTTCTTGTATCTTTAATGCAATTAAGGAACTTGCACTATTTGTATTAATTATCTTTTCTGTTTCTTCTTCACACATAAGACATGTCACCGCATAACATGTTCTTTGTATAATCTTCAGAGTCAGCCTCAACCTCTGTATCTTGTATCATCTTAGTTTAGATTTACTTTATCGCAATTTATTTTATTATCGCATTTTTACTGCTTTACTTTACTTTACCGCATGTTTAAATACTTGTACACAACTCTTTTATAAATTGAAAAAAAAACCCTTGATTGAATGTATCACAAACATAACACAATAACATCAAATAGTCCCTGTGTTTGACCTCGGATCACACCGAGAAACTTACGGTGGAATTACATTTGGTTCCAATGCAAGGAAACTTGTGACAACGCACAACATACTACGAGAACATTCATTATGAATGCATATCTTGAAGTAGTATTGCATGGACTTGAACCTTGCATTGTAGTTTCACATCTAAAAAAATGTGTCTACAAGTTTATGACGCCGTTGTCGGGGAACTGGTAACGGGGACATGGACTTGTAGTTTTTAGACCTAAAATTTATGTCTACATGCATCAAAAGATTGTGTTACCACAAGGCTATGCGGTCATTTACGCTCACAAATATTTGCTCAAGAAGGTTGTCGCATAGAGTCGGCGCAACTTGGTGAGTGCATCTGGGTGAAAAGCATAATAAATCACGATGGGACAGAAAGCTGATGATGGTCGATTCCGAATTAAGTTGACAAGCCGTTAAGGATCCACTGTAGCAAGTACACTCAACTTTTTGGTGACAAATATTCAGCACATCAGACAGAGAATTAATGCATCCCATCAGTGTAATCATAAGAGACAAGAAGCCTTTAACCCTAAGCTCTATAAATACCAGAGGGTATCTTCAGTGAAGGAGTTCGACAGTTAGATAATTTTTCCCTTTATATAGAAGTAGCTTTGTTCTTAGTTTTTCTTTTATTTAGAAGGCGGAAGTGAGGTAAGTAAAATTGTACTGAGAGATTGTTTTGGTGAACTTGGAAGAGTGCCGGAAGCGTCAAGATCAGAGAGAAGGCCAACTCCTGCGGAAGCAGGAACATCTTTTGAGCAGAATAGAGTTAACAGTGTAAAAGCCTTGGGAAGCAAGGAATTGCTACCAGGCTCTCTACCCTTATCTTCCATTATCATTTTGTACTCTGAACTTATCCATAGAAATGGAATTTACATCTTTATATCTGTTCACTCTCTGTACATTATGCATGAGTAGCTAAATCTGTCGAATGGGTTGAGAAGCACTTAACTAGCATAACTGGGGATCTTCATTCTATGCGATTATCTTGTATTATGTATGCTTCATTCGTCCATTAGAGATACTTGGGAGGGTAGTCGAAGGATAGAATATAGGCTTGGAAAAGTGAGGTTGAATCTAGGCTCGGAAGAGTCAGATTAGAAATGCATAATCAAGAGATAGGAGCTTAGAAATAAGCACTGTTTGCTATTAACGTATCACATGCATCCTAGAGATAGGTTATGATTGTATACAGTCACCTTGTCTTTGTATGCATCTTGCATCATCACATAGGCAAGAAGTAGAAACTTAGGAATAAGCTCTATAGACATTATCGCATTCATCGCATGCGTCTTAGAATTAGGAGTTACCGCATTTTCATTGGAAAATGATTTGCTGTCACATGAGTGTAGCATGATCGCATAGTTTGAACGCATTCTCGGGAAATGCTAGCTAAAGACCTTCTCAACCTGTTCCTCCGTATACTTAGTGTATTTGTCGCATAATCAATCTTTTCTAAAATTTGCCGCATACATTTTTTACTGCAAACAACAATCCAACAACTCTTTGATTTATTGGTTATTGATGACATGCAGAAATGCATGTCATCTTAGGCCTTTTATTTAGAATTATGAGGGCTGTTAAGTAGAATATGCGGCAATTATGTTAGAAACTCATGAGAAAATGAGTTTGCGTCATTCAGCATGATGAATCTCGGCTAACCCATTATTATGCGTTTTTATGTGTTCAATGTTCTATTTTTGTAGCTAACGCAGGAAGTGGACACAAAAGCGAAAGCCGGACTATCGCATAGATGACCGCATGCGGAGAAACTCTCCATCGCAAAGGCGAACGCGTTCGATCAACATATGGGTGTTGCGGTAATCAGCCGCAAGCGTCCATCACATGGGAAGTTGTGCTCGTCAAGCGATTGCGATCACCGTGTCGAAGTTGCGGTATTAAGCGAATGCGGTCACTGCAAGATTGCGGCTACACGATAACGCATAATAGAGGGATCAACGCAAGGTTTATGGAATGAATGCATCAACTTACATCTCAGGAAAATAAAAAGCTGATGTTGACATTTCACCTACCACGCCGTTAGCAGCAGAGATTCAGAAAGGACTAATGCGTCGCGAATGTCAGAATCAGAGCAGTCCATTAATGCTGTCGGCGATCCAAGCTCTATATAAAGAAGCCGATGAGCAGAATTTCAACTTGTCCAGGGTTTTCGCCCAAGGTTGAATCCAAGGTTTTCGCCTGAGGTTCGCCTACGGCGGATCCTTGTGATCCAGACAAATGCGTGAGAAGAAGCTTGAGAGTTCTTCACCTCCTTCATCCATTCCGAGTGATGACCGGAGCCTTCGACCGAAGCTAGATCTCGAGAGATTCAACTCCGTCGCCCTTTCATGGCACCACCGGTAGCCTTGACGCACATTCGCTGGAAGCAAGTCATTGCTTCCAGCTGGTCCTTTCATTTTCTCTTCTTTTCTTATATTGTATTGTATTACATTTTGTGATACATTATGTGTTCAATGCAATTCTATGTTTCCTTTGATTCCATCTCCATATTTTTTACTTAGCATCCATAACTTCATTGCATCACTTAGTGAGATTGCTAGAGTATTGCATACTTAATCATGTTGATTAGGGATATGAAGCATGTAGCAAACCACCGAGAGGTGTGCGTTGCGTGAGTGTGTGAGTAAACCTTATTTGTTTAGTGTGAAGCTAAACGCATCACTTGTCTATGAGTAAAGTTAAGCAACAACTAACTGCCCGGGAGGGTAAGTGCTTGGTCGTATTAAGCAATGTAGGCTATTGTTCACTAGAGCTAAGAATAATCTTAGGTCAGCCAAGTTTATGCAGTTACCTTTGACTTATGAGCGCATCAATCATCATTTAAGCATACTTGAGAGAGTAGCCTAAAACCCAAATCTAAGACTCGAGAGAGCGGATTGGAACGTATAAGCAAGAATGGGGAACTTAGAGATAAGCTTTGTTTGCTTTTACAAAGCGTATCCACCCTACGATAGGATATTGCATGCGTCCAGTAAGTAGGATACGATATGTATGCGGCTATCCACGCTCATGCGGCAAGAGCACGTGAGCGAATTATGGAGGTTTAGGCAGGCATAGGCTTTCCGACACTATCGCATATACATCGCATACGTCCTAGAGTTAGGCTCAAGTGTGTGTAGCATGATCGCATAGCTTGTGTTGACTAAGGTTGCCCTTGCGGTCACTCTTAAGGGTTAAAATGAAGACATCTCCGCATTTTATCTATTTTTCCATCCATTTACTTCCTGTCAATAGTTGTCATATCTCTACCTCTCATTCATATTCTCATTGCGTTGTCTATTACTTAGGAGTAGGAGTAGTGTTAGCATAGAAACCCCTCCATCATTCTTTTATTCAAACTGCCGCATGCACATTATCACATACATCTAGCTACAAGTCCCTGAGTTCGACCTCGGATCACTCGAGAAACTTTCGTTTGCATTATACTTGGCGTGAGCGCAAGAAAACTTGTGACAGGAACACATGGTCATCACATACAATTGTTAACACAAAGTCACTCCAACGCATGACCACGATGCATGATAATCAATGCATACATTAAGGATATGCATTGCATATTGCATCCACAGAATTTTAGTTGTTGAGTAATTGACATCTAAATTCCCGTCATCAGTTATCGCAAAGTCATATTAAAAATTATTACCGCATATTGTTTTCCTTAGTCCCTGAGTTTAACCCTGGACTTACCAGAAAACTCAGTAGAATTTAAACTTGGGTTCTGCTGAGAAAATTTGTTGCACAATGCATTTCCCATCACTGCAATTTCCTTTCATTATATCACCGCATAAAATAACGCATCAAGTTTTTGGCGTCGTTGTCAGGGACTTCGACAATTCAGTGTGCTAACGGTAATTTTTCTGATTTCTTTGTAACTTTCAATCTTTGGCAAATTACGACCTAGAAATTGAAAGAACGTTCCGATGAAGACTGAGAGATAGCCGCCAACAACAACCACAAGAGAAAGATAATATGGCAGAACAACCTGAAAATGGAGCACCAAATGAAAATAATGTCATGGCGAATCCCATCTTATTGGCGAACGATCGTAATAGGCCCATTCGGAACTATGCATCGCCTAACCTCTACGATTTCTCCCTAGGAATCATGAGGCCCACTCTTGACGGATCGAGATTCGAAATGAAATCGATGATGCTGTAGATGATCCAGACTGCTGGACAGTTTGGAGGAAGGTATGGAATGGTCACAAGTGTTGTGACTTGTCACAGATGGTCTGATCCTGATCATTCATGTTGGGGACATGCAAGCGGAGGTGTCCTATACAAAGAGTTTGTATAAGACCTGACCATGAAGTGAACGTCTCTTTATATAACACCGTTCATGATAGAGACTTCACTTCACTAGGACGACCATAGGTAACATGACCTAAATCCTGAGTGAGTTGGGAACTCCTGCCATTGGGAGCGATCCTTTGATTTGTATGGGTGTGAGTGGCCAGGTCGCCGATTCAAACCTACCATTTTGGGGATTCGTCTGATTTGGGAGATAGGAACTCAGCTACACAAGATGAAATTCACTCCTTCCCCGAGGCAGGGGTAAGTAGATAGATAGCTCCCTTAAGGGTTGATTCTGGGGCTTGAACGATGTGGACCACACACCATCTCTTGGCCGAGAGGTGTTCACACATAGTTGGACTATGTTGTATTATTGATTAGAGAGAATCAGTGGTACTTAAAGAGTGAGATGCTAACTACACAGGGCAAAAATAGTAATTTGGCCCAGCTTACTTACGAACATCTGTGAAGGGTCATTGTACTCATGATGGTTATATCCGATGACAAGAAATATATCTGTTGTAAGAAGAGTTCAGCTATTGGTCTTAAGTGAATGCCTGGCAGTTAACGGATGGTAGATCTCGTGGCTAAAGAGTTTAGTCAACTATTCACGGACTGTTGGAGTTCGAGCCACAGGTCCATTAGATCCCCTGGGTAGCTTGGATAAAGTCGAGAATCAGTGTTTGGATTAATTTGAAATGTTCAAATTGACAAGAAGAAGTTTGATTATATATGATAAATTGAACTGGTTAATTATATATGAATATAATTGTGCTAAATGTATGAGATAGCCACTAACGAGAATACCCGGGTTCTCCATCCGAGAATACCTGGGTCCTCCTTCCTCCACCAAAAAGAAGACAACACTTTGGGTTCCTACTTCGAGAATACTCGGGGCTCTTTACTGATGGTGTACGACCCGACCTTTTGAGTACTCTGATAAGGGTCGTTACTCATAATTACACATTTACATTCAAAACATTTTGACCATTGAGGAAAATAAATTTTCATTAAAATATAAAGATAGTTTTCCAAAATAATAAAAAAGAAAAAAACCTTTGTTCGGGACCCCTAAAACAATGAAGAAAAAATAACTTAAACAAATAAAATTTTGACCACAATTGAGTTTCAAATCAAAACTTTTAAATAGCTTGAAAACGTAAACTGAGCGAAAGCGATTTACATGTCCCATATGGCACGATCACAAGTCCCTCTCGTCACCCACCGGTCCATTCCTATCCTTACCTGAAAAACATAAATTAAGAAAGGTTGAGTATAAAATACTCAGTAAGTGATCCCATTACCGGGATCAGGCTATGCATCCATGAGCAGAGAATGATGGCCCATGGCTCATACAGCTACATTGATTTTTTATGATGAAAGAGAACCAAAAGACGTATTATCTTGCCTTGATACACATGTCTAGCAGCCCGTAGGCTCAACACCGTCAAACAATGAAAATAACATGAACGTGAACCCGTGATCACGCATGTCTAGCGGCTCGTGGCACACCGTCAAACATGGAATAACATGAACGTAAACCTGTCGACTCACGCATGTCTAGCGGCCCGTAGGCACACCGTCAAACATAAAAAATAACATTAACATAAACCTGTTGGCTCACGCAAGTCTAGCGGCCCATAGGCACACCATTAAACATGAAACATGAAAAAAAATAACATGAACGTAAACCTGTTAACTCATTGATAACGGGCAGAAATGCACGTTATTAAGTTCATAACATAGCAGTCGCATGCGTTCATCGCATAAGAACAATTAACTTTTGTATTTTTATGCAGAATATGCGTTGAAGCAATACGGAAAGTGTGATCACAAGAAATCAACGATCGAGCGCAGCGTTCCTGCAAGGCTTTACGGTGATTTGTGCTCGCAAACATCTGCTCAAGAAGGATTTTCGCATAGAGCCGACACAACTTGGTGGGCATATTTGGGTGAAAAGCATAATTAATCACGATGGGAGAGAAAGCTGATGACGATCGAACCCAAATTAAGTTGACAAGCCGCTAACGATAACAAGTACACTCAGCTTTTCGGTGACAAATATTCGATGCATCAATCAGAGAATTAAAGCCATCTCATCGGTGAAATCATAAGAGAGAAGCCACCTTTCACCCCGAAGCTCTATAAGTACCGAAGGTAGCCTTCAGAAAAGAGGTGCAACTAGTTCAGCGAGTTTGAACACTTAGAGAGAGAATAGCCTTGTTCCTAGTTTTTCTTTTATTTTAAGACAGAGCAAGAGAAGGGAAGAGACACCGGAAAATCGCTCAAGGCAACTTGAGAGAGAACCCGGAGGCATGGAAAAAAAAGAGAGCGGGCCGACTCTCGTGAAAGCGAGACTATCTTTTGATCAGAGTAGAAAAGACAGTGTAAAAGCCTTAGGAAGCAAGAGATTGCTACTAGGCTCTTTATTCTCATCTTGGATTATTATTTTGTATTTCAACTCTATATCTATACAATGGAATTTCTTTATCTACATTTGTTCACTCTCTTGAAAGCACACATGAGTAGCTAAATTTATCGAATGGGTTGAGAAGAACTAAGCTAACATGACCTAGAATCTTCATGGCATGTGATTATCTTGTTTTATGCTATGTCCAACACCCTTTAGAGCTACTCGAGAGGGAGTCTAAAGAAAGAACCTAATGACTCGAGAGAGCTAGGTTAGAATCTAGACTCGAGAGAGTAGGATTAGATCTACATAAGCAAGAGATAGGGACTTACAGATAAGCTCTATTTACCAACCTGCATCGCATGCACCCTAGAGATAGGTATGATATTATGTGGTCGCCTTATTTGTGTGTGTGTCATTTTTTCATCGCATAAGTAAGAATAGAGGCTTATGTGTAGGTCCTATAGACTCATCACATATATCGCATGCATTCTAGTATTAGAAGTCGTAGCATTTGCGTCGAGAGATGGTTTGCTATTGTATGTGTGTTGCATGATCGCATAACATGAATGCATCATAGGAAATGTTAGCCGAAACCCTTCTCAACCCGTTCACCGCATACTCATCGCATCTTCTGTATTATCAACTCGTTTCAAAACTCTGCCTCATTCATTTATTTAATTACCAAAAACAACAACACCAAACAAATATTTGAGTTACCGATTACCGCAAAGTCTTCCTGAAATTACCACCGCATACCGTTTTCCCAAGTCCCTGAGTTTGACTCTAAACTTACAAGGAAACTCAGTGGGGTTTATACTTGGATTCCACTGAGAAAACTTGTTGCTCAACGCATTTCCATCACCGCATTTCATTCCATTATTTCACCTCATAAAATAATGCATCAAGTTTTTGGCGCTGTTGCCAAGGACTTCGGTAAATCAGTGTGCTAACGGTAATTTTTTTTATTTCTTTGCAGCTCTCAATCTCTGACGAATTATGACCCAGAGATTGAGAGGACGTTCAGAAGGAGAATAAGAGACAGCCGCCAACAACAACAACCAGATAAAGACGATATGGCAGTGGAAATGGAGCACCAAACGAAAACAATGTCATGGTGAATCCAATCCTACTGGCAAACAATCTTAATAGGCCCATTTGGGACTATGCATCACCAAACCTCTAGATTTCTCTCCAGGAATCATGAGGCCTACCTTGATGGATCCCGATTCGAGATGAAATTGGTGATCCTATAAATGATCTAGACTATAGGACAATTCAAAGGACGGCGTGGCGAGGAACCGCACTCCCATCTCCGGAGCTTCATAGCAATCTGCAACACTTTTTTGTTCCCGAACATCTCTACCGAAGAAGTTCTACTAACTCTGTTCCTATTTTCCTTGTTTGATCAGGCAAGAAAATGGGCGTATTCTCTCGAACCAGGAGAGATAACTTCGTGGGAACAAGTGGTGGAAAAGTTTATGAAGAAGTATTTCCCACCAACTGAGAATGCTAGGAGAAGGAAATTAATAACAAATTTTAAAAAGAAACTGACGAATCGTTGAGCGATGCTTGGGCAAGGTTTAAGAAGCTGGTAAGGGACTATCCACACAATGGATTACCAGACTGCCTGCAAATGGAGATCTTTTATCACGGATTAAATCCCTCTTCGCAGACCGCTACCAATGCGGCAGCCACTGATGGTCTGCTAAACAAAACGTATGACGAGGCCAAGAGAATCCTAGATCACATCTCTGAAAATCACGAGGACTGGAGAGAGAGCGATCAGAGATTGAGAATAAAAGATAATGATGCAAACAATGGGGCCATCACATCCCTACAGAACCAAATGACTGCGATGATGAGTTTGATTCAAGGCATCGCAATTAATAACACGGGAGCAAAGAAAGGGCAGGTCAACGCAATTGCTCAAACAACCGTAAGTTATGTCATTTGCGGAGACGCTCATCAGATGGAAGAATGCCCAGGAAATCCACAGTCAGTATGCTTCATAAAGAATAATCCCTATTCTAATACATACAACCCCGAGTGAAGAAACCACCCAAATTTTGCGTGGAAAAATCAACAACACAGCTTTCAACCAGTGGCGTAAAAGAAGGGCCACCTGGATTTTTCCCGCAAACAAACGGTCCAACGCATAGTCAAGCCAGTAGTTCGCAACCACTGCAATCCTCGTCCTTAGAGAGCTTGTTGAAGCAATACATTGAGAAGAATGAATTAGTGCTTCAGAATCAAGCAACGTCCATTCGAAATCTCAAAATTCAGTTTGGACAAATTGTAGGCGAGCTCAAAAATAGACCGCAAGAAGCATTGCCAAGCTCAACTGAGCTTCCTCGCAACGCTGGGGGTACGGGAAAGGAACAATGCTTAGCAGTTTCTTTGCTAAGTGACAAAATGACTGCGGAAGTAGGAAGAAGCCCATTGCAACCAACTTGAATGCGGTGACAACCGAGGACCTATTGATTTATAATTCGGAAAAGCCCGAGAAAATGAACCCTGAAGTTGCGTCCGCCCTCAAGCCTTCAGAACATGAGACAGAAGAAGTCCAACAACCACCAGCTCCGCAAAGATTGAAAGAGAAACAAAATGATGAAGACAAGAACACAACAATGACGCAAATTGCTATGATCTCACCAAAAATGTGCGACCCAGGAATCTTCACGATACCATGCTCCATTGAAGGGGTCTATAGTGGCCAAGCACTATATGATCTTAGGGCGAATATAAACACAATGCCGCTATCAATCTTCCAACGATTGGATATTGGCACACCCACGCCCATGAAGGAAACTCTCATGCTTGCGGATAGATCCCGAATACACCCTAAAGGAGAGTTGAAAGATGTTGCAATCTCAATTGATAAATTCATCTTGCCAGCAGACTTCATC
Source organism: Benincasa hispida (assembly GCF_009727055.1). Classification (NCBI taxonomy): domain Eukaryota; kingdom Viridiplantae; phylum Streptophyta; class Magnoliopsida; order Cucurbitales; family Cucurbitaceae; genus Benincasa; species Benincasa hispida. The sequence goes on along the minus strand of NC_052352.1, from coordinate 14,870,639 downwards.
ATTTTGGATTATAAAGTGGATGAAGATGTGCCCATTGTAAGACCTTAACACTAAATCTAAAGTGGGAGGTTAAATGAAAAATCCTAAGTAAGGATAGTGGGGTAAAGGGAGAAAAACATAAAAAATTATCCAAAAAGGTGACCAAAAGTCTAAATGCCTATGAAGGGCTTGAAACACATTGGACGCAAGAAGGCATGAAGGATGGATGCAAGAAAACTTGAAAAAAATGGCTAAGGGTTGAATACAACCAACGCAAAGGCATACATGAGCCATGCAGACACATGCAGCAAGCATACGTCGAGTGAGCATGCTAGGTGCGTAGGCCATGCGTCAGGGAAAAGCGCACAGGCCATGCGCCAAGCATGCAGCCATGTCTCAAGGACAAGTGCATAGGCCGTGCATCAAGCGCAGCCCATTCGTCAATGGTGTATACAGAGCGTGCATCCCATGCATCGATGGTATATGTCGAGCGCACAGCCCATGCGTCGATGGTGTATGCCGAGCGCGCAGCCCATGCATCAATGGTTTATGTCGAGCGTGTTGCCTATGCGTCAAACGGCAAGCGGGCAAGCCATCCTATGCCAAGCGCACGCCCATGCAGCGAGGCACGTCCATACGACGAGGCACGCCCATGCGACGAGACACGCCCATGCGGTCGAGAGTGCCTATGCGGCTGAGCATGCCTATGTGGCCAAACGTGCAACTGTCTAGGCAGCACACCGTGCGTCGATGGTTAGCACCATGTGTCCATGCTTAGTAGGCCGAGCAAGCACACCTAACAAGCCATGCGTCGAGGGTGAGCTGCCACCCTATGCGTTGGTGATGACCAACTCATGCGTTGGCTAAGCAGCACTTTGATGAAGGAAGGGTGAATTACTATGCGTTAAGGATAAAAAGTAAGGCTAATTGATGGAAAACTTGAAGGGAGAATGCCAAGAGTATACGAGTATAAGTCTTAAAAAATTTAAGTAGAGAAATATGTGAAGTATTTAAGTAATTTAGGTGGCAAAAGGAGGATCACATAAAATTCTAGTAGGAGGTGGCTAAAGGAGATTTCATGCAATTGAAGTCTTATCACCCCAAGTAGGAGGTGGGTGAAGGAGATTTCATGCAAAAAGGAGATTTTGGCTGGCAAGCTAAAATGAGAACAACTCAAAGCTAGGCTGGGTAGACTAAGTGTTGGCAGCTCTAAAGTGAGACAAATGGGAGTTGTGTTGTCAACATGGGGTGAGTTTGAAATGGCTATAAATTGAGGGGTTGGGCAAGGGGAATTCATTCATACCATCACTTAAATCGGGTGTTGAGAGCATATTTAGAGAGTTACGCTTGAGTTATTAGGCTGCCAAGTTGATTGGAGATCAAAAGAAGCAAGGTTGCGTTGGTGAGGCATTGAGTCAGCCGGACGCATAGCTAGCCCACACCCTGCGTACATGCAGCGATGCGTCCATCCATCCGTCCGTCCACACGCACCTCGCTCGACGCATCCCATGCGCTAGCCTAGTGCAGTGGCCTCCCCCGTGCAGCGCAACGCAGGCCCAAATGTGCCAGTCCCCTTGTGCGGCACAACACGCCCACCTTGCTTACTGCCCAACGCTCAACTGCCTACAACGATCCAAATAACCTCTAAAGAGGCTAATTTTGGTATTTTGGCTAAATTGGAGTAGGGTAAGCTGGTGTTTTCATTATATAATAGTATTTTGGCTAGTTTGACATTATTTATTGATATAACAAATATTACTTGAGGAATTTCCATTAATATGGAGGAATTCTCAGGAAAGTATTCTCAAGGTGATTTTAGTGGAAAAACTTGCTAACAGTGAGTGTTTACTTAGTTTTATGCGTTAATATATGGATAAATGCATGTAAGTGCTAAATGCATGCTTATGATGATTATGTTGTTGCCATGATATTGTTTATGAAATTGTAATGGAAACTGAGATTATACCCAGATTACATAAGTTAGCATGCTTAATAAAAGGTGTTTGGCGGAAAAATATAGTCGGCCTCGATCGGTGAAAAAATAATAGTCGGTGACGACCAGCGGGAAATATAGTCAAATACCTATGCATGACTAGCGGGAAAAGAATTGTCAATGTGCACATTGGCAGGAGAAGTGGGTTATAGGAAAGTCTCCATAAAAAGTTGTTGTGATTGATAATGTGTCCATGATATGAGCATGCCACGTATAGCATGGAACTGGAGGATGATAATTGAATAAATGTATATATGATCATGCATAGATTATACTAGAATTGTGATTATGTGATTTATTTCCCAAAAATATGTTTTGTAAAGTGATTATTATTCTAAAAGAACCACTTACTTGGGCTTAGTAGCCACACTCTTCCAAATGTTTTCTTATATCTCCCCCTCCCCCCCCCCCCCCCAGGAAGTTCAGGAAGGAGTCTACTAAAAACCATTAACCAGGAGTTGGTAAATTCTCAGGGCACGGCACGGATCATGTAATAAAGAAATAGGAATTTGAACTATGTGTATGAAAGTTAGATAGAGTGTTGTAAACATGTTGAAGTCTTTAATAGATAAGGGGAAATGATGAATTTAAATATTGTCTTAAGATACTAGTGGTGTACCCTCAACGCTCCCTTCCAGGTCTTGGGGAGTTAAGGCTATGGAGGGGGTGTGACAACTTGGTATTAGAGAAAAGGTTTACGTAAAACCTGGGAAAAAGTTGAGTCTAGCATAAGTATAATAGAATCTAGGAAGAGTAAAGGAAAGAGGGATAGGTTAAAGCCAAATGTCGGCATCAGGAAAAGGCTTACCTAAGGTAGGGAAGCCAGATAATATTAGAAACTAGGCCAGGTCAAAATCTAAAAAGGAATAAATATAATGAAATATATTAGGAGAAACCTAAAGTAGAATCAGGAAAGGTTAGGAGAAAGAAATGGGGAATAATAAGTGGACATGGGAAAACATTAAAAAAAAAGGAAGTGAAAATAAAGAAATTAATAAGTAATAACCTGAATAATGTCCACTGTAGGAAATGAATACGAGTTGACAAAACTAGTGGTGGAATGACTCCGGAACGCGAACTGGAGACCACGGTGCTAACCCAGGGGAAAACCCTGAAAGATATAAGAATAGTATGAATAATAATACGGAATATCCTATTACCTTGAACAATGCAAACTTGGTGGAATCCCGAACTAACATGGGATGTCCACAGTGTAGTAAAAATCATAGCAGTCTGTGTCTGAAAGGGACCGAAATTTGCTATGGGTGTGGCAAGGTTGGCCATATCCGCAAAAATTGTTATACCTTTCAGAGAAAAACAAGAGAGAATTAGGAAAAATATGACAAGACCTGGCTAGAGGTTCAAGTTCAAGAAGTAACAACATACTGCCTGAAGTGACGGTGGACCAAGAATGGGCGCGTGCAGGAAAGAAGGATATTCCTCGATGTATCGTGATTGAATTCGAGGAACAGCCCACTTATGACTCTAACAACGCAGAATCCTATAAATTTTGTATTTTCTGAAAGGAAATAGGACATGTTCAAGAGAGGTGTGTATGGAGGAACGAGAGGATGCGCCTTAACTTTGAAAACTTACGACTATCGGGGAATGAGTAAAACAAATAACTATGTAGACTGGAAGAAACTACTAATGTAAATATCAACAATGTTCATGAATAAAAATAGTATGTTGATAGCATATGTCTAATTTATATGTGAATGATTGTAGACAAAATGCTAAGAAGTGGAAAACGTAGAACGAGGCAACCCTCTGGAAGCGAAAGTGAAAGTGCCTCAAGCCATCCAAGAGAAAAATCCAGGGAGGAAGAAAAAATGGATAAATTCACCCAAAAATTCCAAGCAAGCTTAGAAAATATACAACCTGATCTCGAGAAGAAATATGGGATAGAATGATTAAAGGCATTGGGAGCCACAAACTTTGAAGGAACAAAGTATCCTGCAGATGCAGAAGCATGGATGAATCAAATGGAAAAATTTTTCGAAGTGATGAGATGTCCTGAAAACCGTAAGGTAAGTCTTGCCACATTCTTACTGCAAAAACAGGCAGAAGATTGGTGGAAGCTACTAAAGAATAGGAAGAGAAGGGAAGAGACGCCGGAAGATCGCTCAAGAAAACTTGAGAGAGAACCCGGAGGCATGGAAAAAAAGAGAGCGGGCCGACTCTCGTGAAAGTGAGAATATCTTTTGATCAGAGTAGAAAAGATAGTGTAAAAGCCTTGGGAAGCAAGAGATTACTACCAGGCTCTTTATTCTCATCTTGCATTGTTATTTTGTATTTCAACTCTATATCTATACAATGGAATTTCTTTATATACATCTGTTCACTCTCTTGAAAGCACGCATGAGTAGCTAAATTTATCGAATTGATTGAGAAGAACTAAGCTAACATGACCTAGGATCTTCACGGCATGCGATTATCTTGTTTAATGTTGTGCCCAACATCCTTTAGAGCTACTCGATAGAGATTCTAAAGAAAGAACCTAACGACTCGAGAGAGCTAGGTTAGAATCTAGACTCGAGAGAGCAAGATTAGATCTGCATAAGCAAGAGATAGGGACTTAGAGATAAGCTCTGTTTGCCAACCTGCATCGCATGCACCCTAGAGATAGGTATGATATTATGTGGTCCCCTTATTTGTGTGTGTGTCATTTTGTCATCGCATAAGTAAGAATAGAGGCTTATGTGTAGGTCCTATAGACTCATCACATATATCGCATGTGTTCTAGTATTAGAAGTCGTAGTATCTGCATCGAGAGATGGTTTGCTATTGTATGTGTGTTGCATGATCGCATAACATGAACACATCCTAGGAAATGTTAGCCGAACCCCTACTCAACCCCTTCACCTCATACTCATCGCATCTTCCATATTATCAACTCTTTTCGAAACTCCACCGCATTCGTTTATTTTATTACCACAAACAACAACACCAAACAATTATTTGAGTTGCCGATTACCGCAAAGTCTTCCTGAAAATTACCACTGCATACCGTTTTCCCAAGTCCCTGAGTTCGACCCTGGATTTACCAGGAAACTCAGTGGGGTTTATACTTGGATTCCACTGAGAAAACTTGTTGCTCAACGCATTTCCATCACCGCATTTTATTCCAACGCATTTCCATCACCGCATTTTATTCCATTATTTCACCTCATAAAATAACGCATCACTCGTGCATGTCTAGTGGCCCGTAGGCACACCGTCAAAAATGAAAAATAATATGAACGTAAACCTGTCGGCTCACGCATGTCTAGCGCCCTGTAGGCACACCGTCAAACATGAAACTAGACTTGTCGGTCCTCTGAAATAAAAGATGCAACAATACAAGACGGTAAACTGCCCTATTGTTCTATTCATACATCACATACAAAATTTTAGTACTGATTAGAAATATGAACATGCTAATAATACTCATAACTGTCATGCAACAAGTAAAACATAATGTCAAAATCATCCTTCAATAGTCCATTAGTTAACTTTATAATTCTAGACTAGGTCGCCTGGCACAAATGTACCGATAATAGTACCACTTACCTCAACTTGGTAAAAAACGCAAAACAAAATCTCCTTAGAACTTCTTTAACACACTTGAATCAACCTAAAGTTGTGGCTTGGTCCAGGACAAATTCAAATACTCGATTTAATTAGCCAATCTGATCAAGAATTAAATCCAAAATCAATAAATTAATTTTCCCACTATTACTCTTAATCCAAAAGAATAACCATCCAACCACTTACAAAACTGACCGATCTTCACCAATTTTCTGCAAAACAAAATGTTCTCTAGCTTGATGGTCAATGCCTCAAAACTTCCAAACCTTGAATCTAAGTTTCAAACCAAAGAGAGGTTACCAATTTAACCCAAAATCAAAGGGGTGAACTTCACCTCCCAAATTATAAGGAAAAATAGGTCTTACCCAAGGTTTTCCTCAAAATTTCGGCAAAGATCGGGGCAGTGGTAGTCGACGGCACGTCAACTTATGGCTACCATAGATAGCAGCGGGTGTTATTGCATAAATTATTTAAGCTAGCGGCTGGTAGTGAGGGTCTTGCATGAGAAGGGTTTGCGAGAGTGAGGGAGAAGGAGAATTTCTAGTTTTACAGTTTTATTCAGCAACGATTACGAACAAACCAGAGCTTCAAACAACGATCCAATCGTTCACAATGAAACTCTATATGTCTCAAACAGACTGACAATATTTGAGCACGATCCAACGGTTTAAACTTTGGCAATCAACAATTTTGTAAAAGCTGTCGCGGAAAAATCGAATTGCTTTCTCCCCAATTTTTTACCTCTTTTCACTCTCATTTAATTTCGAAAAAATCTCAATCCTTTTATTTTTTTTCAAATTTTGAAAAGATAAATAAAATACTTTATCACAATATCTCCAAAATCTCAAAAGATTCCATTAAATTTATCAATTAATTAACTTTTCAAATTATCATAATTTAGGCTTCAAAAACCAAAATTAAAGGGCATAAGATCTATTAATTTGATACAAATTAAATCCTTCCAAATATTTAAATCAATTCAAAACCACATGAAATTAATTATCTCTTTAATTTTTATTTTTTTTTAAGTTGGCCCTAAAATCCAAAATCAAAGGGAAGCAAAATTCACTATTTTTAAGATAATCAGTTCGAATATCTAATCAATTAAATTCAATTTAACCGATAAAAGTTTTTCAATTATTTCAATTTAATCCCAATTTTCAAAATGAAAGGGAAATTTAAACTCAATAATTTTAGATAATTAACTTAAATTTTCTTGAAATTGGGGATGTTACAAGTGGTGTTGTCCCCGCAGTGTTCGTGTTCGTGCTGCCGTTGTTGACGCTGTTGCTGGGCGTTGGTAGATCGCTTGGCATTTTGCTGCTTTGAGTGTTGAAGTTTGAAGAATGACTTCAACTAGTATGACACTCTTTCCCTTGTTATTTTGTTGTTTATAGCATGCCGATAATTAGTGTTTGTTTGCATAACTGTATGTTTTGAATGTATAATGTGTATTTTGGGCACGGTGAGATCGGAGCGATACGAACGCGCTCATTCTTCGGAACGATCTATCGTCACAATGAATTATTGAATTTTTTGGGCATTATTTAAATGATCGTGCAGACGACGACGAGGCTGCGAAGCCTGATCGTCCATGCGATCGTGTAGCGCGACGATAGGTAAACGATTTACCTTGCATTACTAAGCGATCGTTTAGTCAGTTACTAAGCGATGAATCTTGCTGACTTAAACAATGTCTAGCACGTGCGCATTAAGCGATCCATGAACATCTCATCATCTACACAATGCGATATTCAGCGATCGCGTACCCGATCGTCAAAACGATATGATCAACTCTTGATAACATACCCCATCATTTAACTGATGCATTCAACAACGATCGTGTACTCTTTCATCTTTATGATGTGATCAACAGCGATCATGTAGCACATCTTCCGTACGATGCGATCAAGACTAGATCGCCTCCTTCCTCGAAGAACTGCAATGCTTGCCCAGAACTTCTTCGACGAACGACTCAAAACTTCAAACAAACTTTGAATACAGACTCGATAATGATTATAAATGCCCAAAAACGCAGGGGCCTTTACAAACAACCACAAATGTAAAAGAATTCAAACAAACTGAGGCTAACATCCACGAAAACTTCCATAAATCCGCACATCCACACCAATTTAACGATTAAACAGTGTAGAAATGCACCCACCAAGAACATATTTGCAATTCTTTTGCAGCAATGAATTCGAATGTCAAAAAACCGAGTGCTCTGATACCAATTGAAGGAACTCTTATTCAAGAATACCTACAAGCGGAAGCAGATCTTTCCAATTCATTGTGACAGAATTACCGCATATACATTCAAACATACTTTCATAATGCTAAAGGGATCAAGAAATCATACTAGATGAAGATTTCTTCTTCATAACGAGTCTAAAGCCCAACCATCTACCTCGAAAAGTCACCACTTGGACAGCAAGAAACGAAGAAGACAACACCACTTCAAGCCCTTAGTATTCTTGGAGTGAGAATCCAAAGTGTGGGCTTTGTTCCGATTTGGTAGAGGGAAGGAGGAAGAGCAAACGTACACAATAATCAAGCAAGTGGGAGATGCGGTCGTCTATCGAATAGACAATATGCTTGATCATTTAGGTAAAGTATACGATCGTCTAGCAAAAGTAAGCGATCGTCTAAAAGATCGTGTAGGAAAAGGTAAACGATCGTTTAAGAAAATGGTGAGCTATTGTCCAAACGATCGCGTAGGAAAAACTAAGCGATCGTCTATACGATCGTTTAGTAAATCTCGGGAGCTAAACGATTGCTTAGGAAAAAGGTAAACGATTGTTTAGATAATAGCATGCGACGGTGTAATCGGTATGCGATCGCTTAGTAATATCGTATATGTAAGTGATCGTGCAGTCACTATCGTATAGGCACTAATTTTCTAAACGATAACACTATCTTTTTCACAATACCCGCGTACACCGAGATCAACACACCGTCTGCTATTTATAATGCACTCATCCGCCTTCCCATTTCCTTTATAACCGTCCAATGAATGTGATCTTATCACATTCATAACTTATAAATTAATATCAAATATTTTTTCTCTACTAAATATAAATCATATTTATATTAAATTTCCTCCAAATTACTGTATCTCATACATAAAGTTAATTATATCATATTTAATTAACTCGTTCAATTATATCATATATAATCGAACTCCCTATTGTCAATTTGAACATTTCAAATTGACCCAAAAACTGACTCTCAACTTGTATCCAAGTTACCAAGGGGACCTTATGGACCTATAGCTCGAAGCTCCAACGGTACGTGAATAACTAACTAAACTCCTTAATCACGATATTCACCATCCGTTAACTGCCAGACATTCCACTAAAGACCGACAGTTGAACTCTTCTTGCCATAGATATTTTTCTATGTCCATTGGATATAACCAATCATCAGTACGATGACCCTTCATAGATGCTCATAATTATAGTAGGCCAATTTACTGTTTTGCCCCTGTAATTACATCTTCTTCCTTAAGTACCACCGATCCCTCTAATGAACAATACAACATAGTCCTACTATGTGTGAATATCTCTCGGGCCATGAGAAGGTGCGTGGCGCCACATCGTTCAAGCCCTGGAATCAGCCCTTAAGGGAGCTATCTATCTACTTGCCCCTGCCTCGGGAAAGAAGTGAATTCCATCGTGTGTAGCTAAGTTCCTAGCTCCCAAATCAGACGAATACCTAAAATTGTTGATTTGAGTTGACATTCTGGCCACTCGTATCCATGCAAATCAAAGGACCATCCTCAATGGCAGGAGTTCCCAACTCACTCAGAATTGAGGTCATGTTACCTATGTTCATCCTAATGAAGTGAAGTCTTAGTTATTGACGGTGTTGTATAACGAGACGTTAACACTTCGTGGTCAGGTCTTATACAAACCCTTTGTATAGGATGCCCCCTACACGAATGATCAGGATAAGATCATCTGTGACAAGTCACAACACTTGTGACCATTCCACAAAGAGGGCCCCATTCGTAGCGTTACCAAGATCAGGTTTCCCTCCTATATCCATATACTAGAGACCATTTTGGTTATCACTCAAGACATGATCTACTTGTATGTCACCACATACATGCTTAAGTTACATACAAATAACTAGGGATTTTAAGTTTATTGGTTTGTGGTAAAATGAAAAATATGTAAATGTGCAAAGTCAAGTAGTAAAGTAAATATCATTTATATTATACATCATAAGTTTTCGTACAAAGTTGTTTACAAACTACTAGACATGAGACTTTAGGGCACAAACCCCAACAATAATTGTGTGGCCAGGTTGGACAGTTCATTTGGAGTGTTGGGAGATCGTTCGAGTCTGTGGGTTTCGTTGCTTTCGTGCTTGCATTGGAATTTGCTTGTTGGGTCAAACTTAGGTAAGTCGTTTACTACTGATCTGCCCTCGAACCCAAGCATGTGTTATGTATTGGTTCCTAAGTTGGAATAAAATATTTTGATATGCGTGCTGGTCAGATGAAAATTTTGGAAGCTTATGCTTATGTCACTAAATGTCGATGTTGTATGTTGTCGCAAAGTTTGATGGATGGATAAATTGTGAACTGTTGGGTGATCTTGGCATGATTATGACCTTTTTTATATGCTTATGTCTGTATGAGATTTCAGTGACTGTTAATGTTGCCATTGGGCTATGCACATCACATGTTGTGAGCACTCGAGCCCACACCATATGCTTATGTATGGTGTCCTTTTAGGACCACCACTTATGTTTATGTTTGTGATCTTTGGGGTCACTACTTATGAAAGCGTGCCTTCGAATTCGCCCCTTATGCCTATGCCTATGCCTACGCCTACGCCTATGATGCCCTTGTGCACTTCTGTCCCAATGGAAAGACTAACAGATCACTGAATGGGCCCAGTAGTGAGTCACTTACTGAGTATACTTTTATACTTATTTTTTTCTTTTCATATTTTTCAGGTAAGGGTAAAGATAGACCGTTGCATGACAAGAGAGATCCATGACCTGACCATTTGGACGAGTTACTACTTCCGCACTTAGGTTTCATGTACTAGAGTCTAGTTTTGGAGTCAGGCATTTTAAAAATCTTATGAAATATTCCTTGATTTTATTTATTGATTTATTTAATTGTTGTTTATTTTAAAGATGGGTTCCAAACAGTATTTTTTTTTTTTAGGTTTTCTCTTCTTTGCATATTTGAGCATTATCTAATTAAATAAAATTTTTATCTCTTTTATTTAATTATTCTTTGAGAAGATGTCTTACTAAGCCTATGCATGCATAAAGTAGCGTCCTAGAAACATACTAGAAATTTGGGTCGTTACATGAATACTATTGTATTAACTTCAATATTCAATAACAAAATACAACCCAAAAGGTAGAAGAAGAAATCAAACAATATTCAACAATTCTCTCACCAAACTCAGAAATTAGTACTCTGCCTTTCTGCCTAAAAACAAAGGCTCAAAAAACCCTTTAAAAAATAGTTTACAGAACATCTATCAGTCAGTTAAAGATCCACGATCTCAACCATTTGAAACTGCTTCTGGTGACTTTTGAAAGACTGAGATGCAAAAATCTGAGAATTCGTCACGTGAATACCCATATTTTAAAGCTGCTAGACTAAAATAGATGAAATGCATATGTTGTTTATTTGGGCTTAATAACCCAAAAACCCATTCCAATAATTTATTTATAAAAAATAGGAAGTCCAACATAAAAACCCTTCAACATTTAAATAATAAGATATGTTTGAGTCATTTCATTAGTCAACTATAAGAAATTTCATCACGAAACCAAAAGAAATTTCTCCTAAAGATGTGAGACGTTTCTCCCTTATCTTTCCTTATTTTTTTGCTCTGTCCTTTTTCTCCAAGGGTTTCTCTCTATTGACTCTCCTTCTTCCTCCCAGCCATGGAAGAAGATCAAGGTTCTCTCATGTTGGGTTGTATATCCTAAAACTCGCAAGTTTGTAATCTTTAGACATTATATTTGTAATTAAGGTTTATTCAATAAAGTTGTTACTGAACATGTAAATTGCACTTATAAAGTTTAAATCCAATAAACTAACGAACCCTCTGGCTATGGCATGAATACTTGAACTTTATGTGGAGACATAAAAGTGAAGGAAATCTAAATAGAGAACCAGTGAGCTGAAGCGGATCATTCCAAATTACATTGAGAAAAAAAAAACAAACAATTACAGTTTAAAAGAACAAATTATGCATAAACAATAAATTAAAAGCATGTTTCATTAATTGAACAAGGGATAAAGTATGTAAACCTTTGAAGAACTTTTTCTTCAAGTATCACTCGATCGTTCAGCAACTCGTTCAATAGCACGAACTCAAATGCAACGATCAGAACAACCAAAAACACAAACTGAAGAATCCTCGATCACTATCGAGTAATACTCGATCTTTGACCCTCGAACAGAACAAGAACACCACTATAAGAGTTACCTTGGTATTCTCGGTGTGAGAATCTAGGAGTTGTGGGCTCTGTGTGACTTTGGATAGAGAAATAAAGGAGATAGACGATCGAGTAAGTGGGAGAAGGAAGAAGTTTATCGTATAGACTTGATAGTCGATCATGTAGTAAAAAGAAGCCCATCGTATAGATTTGTTACTCGATCGTGTAGTAACGTGTAACTATCGTATAGTAAACTCGATACTTGATCGTTTAGACTGTGAGATGCTATCATTTAATAAAACTATTTTACTCAATAGTATTTTCTTTTGTTAAATGATACAATGAATCAACTCTCGTCTTGGAAAACAATTTTTCTTTTTATCTCACATTTACCATAAAACTGTCAATAACCTCCCACTCAAATCAGTTATTAAAGAAAAATATTAATTAATTATCACATAATTAATATATTATAAATACATACAATAACCAACTTATCATATTATATTTATAACCTATAGTTTTAATATTTCATCATATGAAACATATAAACTATAGTTCTTTTTCTATTTTTATGGTATTTAATATAAATCATATTTATATTAATTCATCCAATTAATGTATCTAATATATCCAATTAATGTTCTCAGCTCCTCAATCAGACGAATTCCCAAAATGTTAGCCTTGTTGAGTTGGCAATCTGGCCACTCTCACCCATACAAATATATTTATGTGTCCATTGGATATAACCATGAACAGTATGATGACCCTTCACAAATCGCTTGTAAGTACAACTGGGCCAATTTACCATTTTGCCCCTGTAGTTACATCTAACTCCTTAAGTACCATAGATCCCTCTAATGAACAATAGATCATAGTCCCATTATGACTAAACCCCTCTTAAGCCAAGAGAGGGTGTGGCGCCACATTGTTCAAGACTCGGAGTCAACCTTTAAAGGAGCAATTTATCTACTTACCTCTGCTTCAAGTAAGGAGTGAATTCCTTCTTGTTTAGTTGAGTTCCCAGCTCCCTAATCAGACGAATCCTCAAAATGGTAGGCTTGTTGAGTTGGCAACTTGGCCACTCTCACAGCACTTACAAACCTCTAAGCGGGTCGTATCCGTAGTGTCACCAGGATCAGGTATCTCTCCTTAATCCTTATACTACAGACTTTTTTAGGTTATCACTCAAGGCATGATCCACACGTATATCTCATATACATGCTTAAGTTTACATACAATAACCATGAAGCTTTGTTTATTGGAATGAGTAGATGCAAAATAAAATAACTCTTATTTTATTCATAACAATGTGTACAGTTTACCAACTATGAGACTCCGAGAGAATTAGGACACCAATCCCAACAAAAGGAAGTTATAGTGTTCTCTAAGATAGATTGAGGTCAGGATTGTTGGGGTTGATGCCCTAAATCTCATAGGGTTCTATAGTTTGTAAACCTTGTATGGACAAACATTTTCGTGATTAATAATATACACTACAGGAAATCTAACTTCTCCCGACGTCAATTTCGTCGAGAAAGTGTGGAAAATTCGTCATGAGAGGGTCTCCCGATGCATAAACGGTCATTAGGAATTTGGTCGGGAGAAATCCGTCGAGAGAGGAACTCCCGACGCACTTTTAAATGGCATCGGGAGTTATGGGGGAATAGACTCATAACCTAGGCCTAAATCATATTTTCACGCATGAATAGACTCATAACCTAGACCTAAATCACGCAATTTTCGCTTGGCTTCATAAAAGGAAGTAGGTATAGAGGTGCCAGCTAGAAACGATGCTTTTAACAATTTCAGCAACATGTCAAATAATTTGTTACTCCAGCCATTCAGAACTTTGATATGCATGAACTTCACTAAAAAGTTTAAGGACGAAAATTGCGAACACCCAGGGTATAATTCAATACATGCTTCAGTCATTAGATCCTCGAATAAGTTCGTGGTATCTCTTTCTTGAACATTAAAGGACATTTTGTTATTCTCAATCCTTCCTTCATTTGCATTTTCGTTTTCAATTGGAACTTGTAAATCGTTTATAAGATTCAACATCTCATTTTCTTCGATAGCATTACTCTCTATACTATCTACTTCAACATCCTGTATTGAATGACTTGTATGACTTCTAGATAAGTTTACTGGCTTTCCATGATATACCCATTCACAATATGAGGGAGATATTCCATATGTTAATAGATGTTGTTCCATAATATCTATCTTTTCTCAAATTGAATTCATACAATTCTTGCATGGACATCTTATTTGTCCGGAATCATTAACATGAAACCTTGCCATATTTAAGAACTGTGATACTTCTTCTCTATACTCCACTGATAACTTATTCTTTAGTTTAATCCATTCTTTATTCATCCTTAAAAATAAATATTTTCTGACCAACTTGTAATCCAAAACAATAACTTGGATTAGAGGACAAAGTACAAAGTATTATTAAGCATTATTAAGCATTAAGTTCCATAATTTTCATTTCTTAAGGCAAAATAAACACATAGGTCCTTAAACCGCTTAAATTATCTTAACAACTTTCAAATGTTTTATTTAGTACGTCTCCAAGCTTTCAATTTTGTGTCTAATATAGGCCTTTCATCTATTCAATATCTTCTAAAATTTACAAGCCTTTTGGACACAAAATTTAAAGTTCAATTTTCTATTAGACACAAAATTTAGTTTTATGTCTAGTAGATTCTTTAAACTTTTTTAAAATATTAAATGTGTTAAGTACCAAATTGGAGGCTTAAAGATTTATTTTATATTTTTTAGATTAATATAGGCCTTTCATTTATTCAACATCTTCAAAATGTTAAATCATGCATGCTTAGTCTCCAAATAACCAACATCATATGACATGTTCGTTATAAAATTACTCTCAACAATTTCAGAGAATTGTAAAACAAATATATTCTGCAAAATTGACGAGATATTAATGGGCATGATTTGTACAAAAAAATTCAGATAAGATTTTAATGGGCATAATATTGATAGGCATGATTTGTACAACAATTTCAGAAAATTAACAAAAGCGAAAACAATATTTAACAAATTTTAATGGGCATTTCACATATGATTTAAATAAATATACAAGATAAAATAAAATGAGAAAATTATCGATGAGGAAACGATGGCGGTGGTGGGCAGTTGATTGCAGTAGTGGCGGCAACAAAAATTGATGGAAGAAAAGGGAGAAATGGAAGAAAAATTTTATGGGAAAAATGGAAACTGTAAAAGGATGGAAGAAAAGGGAGAAATAGAAGAAAATTTTGATGGAAAAAAATGGAAGAATAGTTGGATGGGAAAAATGGAGAAAATGGGAGTTAAAGTGTAAAATGATGGAAAAATGGGGAGAGAGAGGAAGAATGATGAAGAAAAATGAGGAAAATGGGAGAAAGAGGGAAAATTTTGAGAGGGAGAGGAAGAAAATAGGGTCCGGCAGTGGTGTTGGGGGGGGTTGGGGGGGGAAGATTGGGTTAGGGTATTTTTAGAGGAGAAGGAAGAAGAAGGGGTCTGGTTTCTCCCAACGGTCAACACCCGCGTCAAGAGTTCCTCGGGGAATGCCCGACGCCATTTTAATCCGTCGCGAGTTCCCCTGGGAACTCCTGACACCGGTTTCATGTGTTGAGAGTTCCCCGGGAACTCCTGACGAACCTTTACGGCGTCGGGAGTTCCTCGGGGAACGGGAACTCTCGACGACGGTTTCATGCATCGGGAGTTCCTCGGGGAACAGGAACTCTCAACGACGGTTTCATGCATCGGGAGTTCTCCGGGAAATCCCGATGAACCATTAGGCATCGAGAGTTCTCCAAGTAACTCCCGATGATCCTTTACTTCATCAGGAGAAACCGTCTTTCCCGACGACCTAACTCTCGATGCTCTATTTAGGCATCGAGAGAACTCCTTTTTCTTGTAGTGATATGATATTTTATTCACTTTTGTCTATGAAATATATGATATTTTAGTTGCATTAACCACAAACCAATAAACTAAGATCCATGGTTTTCATTGTAACTTAAACATGTATGTGGAGACATACAAGTGGATCGTGTTTAAGTGATAACCTAAATAGTCTGTAGTATATGGATAAGGCTGGGTGCCTTATCCTTGTGACACTATGAGTATAGCCCACTTTGTAGATATTACAAATGTTGTAAAGTGCTACAAATGATCTAATCCTGATCATTCATGTATTAGACATGCAAGCAAGGATATTCTATATAAAGAAGTTTGTTGAAATATTTAGTCTCGTTATATAATGTTGTTCATAATTGAGACTTTTATTACACTAGGATGACAGTAGGTAACATGATCTTAATCCTGAGTGAGTTGTGAACTCCTGCCTATGAGGGCGGTCCTTTGATTTTCATGGGTAAGAGTGGCCACATCGCCGACTCAACAAGCCTACCATTTTGGGGATTCGTCTGATTGGGGAGCTGGGAACTCAGCTACACAAGAAGAAATTCATTCCTTCCCTGATGCAGAGGTAAGTAGATAAACTGCTCCCTTAAGGGCTGATTCCGGGTCTTGAATAATGTGGTGTCACACCCTCTCTTGGCCCAAGAGGAGTTTAGTCATAGTGGGACTATGATCTATTGTTCATTAGATGGATCAGTGGTACTTAAGAAGTTAGATGTAACTACAGTGGCAAAATGGTAAATTGGCCCAATTGTACTTATGAGCGATTTGTGAAGGGTCATCGTACTGTTCATTGATTATATCCAATGGTCATAGAAATATATTTGTAGTATGAAGAGTGCAGTTTTCGGTCTTTAGTTGAGTGCCCGGCAGTTAACGGATGGTGGATAATGTGATGAGTTTAATTAGTTATTCACGTATCGTTGGAGCTTCAAGCTACAGGTCCAATAGGTCCCCTTGGTAGCTCAATGGATTTAAGCTGAGAATCAGTTTTTGGGTTAATTTGAAATGTTCAAATTAATAAGAGGGCATTTAATTATATATGATATAATTAAGTTAATTCAATTATATATGATATAATTGATATAATGTATTTGATACATTATTGTTTAATTGGAGGAAGAAATATTTTAATAAGATTCATAGTTATTAAATTTAATATAAATATGATTTATATTAAATGCCATAAAATAGAGAAAAGAACTATGGTCTATATATTGTATATGATGCAATATTAAAACTATAGGTTATAAATATAACATGGTAAGTTAGTTATCATATTTATTTATAATTTAATAATTATTTGATAATTAACCCTTTTTCTCTATAACCACTCTTATGTAAGAGTATATTAGCATGCAGCAGAAGCAACAAGGATTAGTAAGTACTCTAATTCATTAATTTTGGCAGTAACTAAAGCATGCTCATCAATCACAAAAGGGTTTGAAGTCATACCTTTGTAGAACTCTTCAAGATTTTGATTCTCAGCTGTTATCTTCTCCGAAACTTGTTGTGAACCACCTCAAGATCTTCCCCACTATACTCTTGGAGCTTTAGAATGAGTTGTGGGACTCAAAAATAGCTTGAACAAAAGGAAACTTGGAGAGAAACTCACTGCTACAACCCACTCGAAGAACAGTTTCTTCAGCCCAAATTTTTCTATAAAAACTCTTTGAATGCATACCTCAATTCCACTCTAATCTTCTTTATTTATTGCAAATCTCTCATGCAAAGAAGATAGCTGCATGAGATGCAGCTCATGCTTAGATTTATTGAAGCCATATGAAGTGGGTTTGGTGTGAGCTAATTGAAGGCTTTAATGGAAAAACTCATAAATCCATATTGTGTTGATTTTCCATTTTTTCAATTTCATAAATGATTTCAAAAATCAATTTGATTTCAAAAAATTGAAAACATAATTAATTTCGTAAAATTAATTTCATAAATAATTTTCTAATAAAATAAATAATTATTTAAATAATTAAATTAATTCTAATTAATTTAATATCAAATATTAAATTATTTTTTACACAAATCCACCTTCATATATTTAAATAATATTAAATATAAATTCTCCTATTCGGTTTAATTCTAATTTGAACGTTTCAAATTAACTTATCATGCTACTCTAAGTTAATCCATTTACGAGCTAGTAGGGGGACCTTGCGGACCTACAGATCATGGGCTCCAACGATCAAGATTAATTGGCTAAAGTCATTATACCGAATTAATCCCCATTTGTTAACTAATGGATCACTCCACTAAAGCCCATAGTTGAACTCCTCTCATTGTAGATATATTATGTCTACTTGATATAACCATGATCAGTAAGTCGATCCTTCACAGGTTGATCGTAATCATAGCTGGGTTAAGATCACCGTTTTACCCCTGTGAATATATCTCATTCCTTAAGTTCCTACTGACCCCCTAATGAACAATTTTGATTCATAATACTTATGAATCAAGTTCTTTCTCTATCATTAGAAGGCGGGGCCCCGATTGTTCAAGACCTGAAATCAGTACTTAAGAGAACAACCTATCTGCTAACATTAAATCGGGTAGGAGTGAATTCCATCTTGTAAAGCTATGTCCCCAGCTATTCATCCGGTCTTATCCCCAAAATGGAAGGCTTATTGAGCAGTGTTGTTGGACTATTCTCACCTATGCAGATCAAAGGATAATCCTGAACAAACAAAAGTTCATAGCTAGCTCAGGACTAAGATTGAGTTAACCTAGGTTACTTAAAATGAAATAGTCAGTTTTAATAGTAAACAGTCGTTATAAAGAAAAGTGACTATTTTTTGGTCCAGTGTATATGCAAACTCATTGCATAGGATGCCTCACTCACATATCTCTACATGAATGATCTGTGGATCACATCATTTGTATTACATACAAAATGGGCCGCATCCAATAGTGTTATCAGGATGAGATACCCAATTTCATCCATATATTTATTAGACCATTTAGGCTATATACTATTAACTTGATCCTGTTTATGTCACCACATAAAGTTAAAGTATTCATACTATAGCCATGGATATGTTTATTGGATTTTCGTAATAGAATGCAAAATCAACAACTTTATTGAATAGGTTACTCAATAATATTTTATTGATAAATATAATGTTTAACACGAACTGCGAGTTCTAGGACATTCCCAACAATCTCCCACTTGAACTAAAACTCTAGTGAGAAAAAATATATACAATATAATGTTGAAAAACATAAAGGGAAAATACAATAAACTAGGGCATCTTTAATGTCATAGACATTCTCCCACTTGCCCTAGATTACACCACTCGGAGTCCTAGTCCAATCAGGTGGCTCTCGAACACTTTAGCCGAGAGGGCCTTTTGTAAATGGATCAGCAAGTTTGTCTTCAGAGGGTATCTTTGTGACGATCACATCTCCTCGGTGTAATATCTCATTGATGAGATGATACTTTCTCTCAATATGCTTTCCACATTTGTGACTCCTTGGTTCTTTTGAGTTGGCAACAACACCACTATTGTCACAATACAGTGTGATAGGTAGGTGCATATTTGGAACTACTTCCAAATCAGCCAAGAATTTGCGTAGCCATACTGCTTCTTTAGCAACTTCACATGTGGCGACGTATTCTGCTTCCATTATGGAGTCAGCGATAAAACTTTGCTTAATGCTTCTCCAAACTATGGCTCCTTCATTGAGAGTGAAAACTGATCCTGAAGTAGATTTTGTGGAATCTACGTCAGTCTGGAAATCAGTATATCCGTTAAGGATCAAATCCTTAGGTCCACACACAAGTATATAGTGCCTCGTTCCCCTTAATAGTTGAGGATGTTTTTTATAGCAGTCCAATGATTGTGTCCTGGATTGGATTGGAACCTATCGATGATTCCAACTGTAAAGCATATGTCAGGGCGTGTACATAGCATTGCGTACATCAAACTCCCAACTGGGGATGCGTATGGAATTCTTGTCATTTCCTCAACATCTTGAGGTGTCTTAGGACACTGTTCCTTTGACAAATGAATTCCATGTCTAAAAGGTAACATACCTCTTTTGGAATTTCGTATATTATATTTCGACAACATCTTATCAATATAAGATGCCTGAGATAGTTCTAAAGTTCTATCGAAAGATCTGTATTCTTAGAACGTATTAAGCATCACCCAAATATTTCATTTGGAATTGTGTTGCTAACCATCTCTTTACGTCAGCAAGCAAACTTGTCTCATTCCCAATGAGCAAGATATCATCAACATAAAGAACTAAGAATGCTACAGTCTTGTTGGCTATCTTTTTTTATATACAAGGTTCGTCAACATTCTCTTCAAAGCTATAAGATTTGATCGCAGTATCAAACCTTATATTCCAGGATCTTGATGCTTGTTTTAATCGATAAATGGACGTTTAAGCTTACAAACTTTTTGTTCCTATCCTTTTTCGATGAACCCTTCTGGTTGAGTGTTCGTTGCTATCATGATTTGCTCTAGGAGTGTATTGTATAAAATAAATTGAAGAAATAAGTTCCAAGATAAGTGATGCGTTTATACTTCGATGCGTTTATATAATTGTAATGCGTTGGGCGTTAGATATATGCACAGAACGCACACAACTCCTTCTAATGACGTTCAAGTTTTCCTAAACCAGACCCAAGTATAAATCTAATTTAGGTTCCTGGTAAGTCCAAGGTCGAACTCAGGGATTCAGTTAACCAAACGCATACCTTGCATTGTATCTACTATAGGGGTTTTCCTAAATGAATGTGAGAAATGTGTTATTTACACTAAGTTGTTGTGCCTGTGCAATAGATGCAAAAGAGATGAGTAGTTAGTGATGGATCATGTGAGAATGGAGTTTAATGTAAGTGGACGTGTCGGTCTAAGATGAGTGTACACAACTAGGATGTGATGTGAATGAGATGGGATGATTTGCTTATCTTTTGTTTATGCGTCAAACTTCATTCAACATTTCTCAATGCGAATAACATACAAAGCCTATCTCTAGGATGCATGTGTCTAACACAAAATGCAATAGACATCAGTAAGTCTATCTCTAGCTGTACTAGGCGTCCTACTTGATGCAACTTAGTTATTCTTTCGAACAATCTAAGTTAAAGATGCTTTTACCAATTTGTCAAGTTGGCTTGAGCTTTATAATGAAGTTGTGCATAAAGTATTAATGCATTCAACATAAACAAGAAATAAACAATGGCAAGTATGATGGATCAAACATATGAATTTTATAAAGAAACAGAGAGTCTTTACAAAAGCAATATTTAATCAACTAGAATGAAAGTGATAAATGAGAAGAAGAAAACTGAGTGAAGCCAAAGAGTACAATCTCTTTTATTTCTTTGGCTCAATCTCGCTGTGTGCAATCACTTGTTTAGGAATTGGATGAAGTGTCTTTCTCAAGATTAGCTTCCTCCGCTCCCTGATCGGTGGTGGTGATGGTTCTTAACCCTTCTGATCGTCTAGCACCACAGCACAACCTCTATAGAATTAGAATTATGACTACAATATACAGAAAGTAAGAATCTTTATAATTTTTTAACTTCTTAACTTTGGAGGGACTTCATCTATTTATAGGCATTGGTCACGTCCACTTGGTGAATGGGCAGCATTAAAGTCCATGTTCTGGTCAGCATTAAAGTCCATGCCCTGATTAGCCGCCTGACACTAGCTGATGCAAGCTCGCTGCTTTCTGCTACGTCTTTGCCTCTTGCTTGCGCAAGGCGGGCTGCTTGCCTTAGTCTCTTTTCTCGCTCCTTGCATTGTTCCTCTTTCTCGCGTTCAGCGAGTTCTTTGCCCTTACTTTTGTACAAGCACTTCTTGTTAGCTTCGCGCTTCCTCCTCTTCTCTTCCAAAAGCAGTCTTTCCACTTCTTTCTTCTTTCGCCTCTCTCTCTTCTCCCTCAAGCTCTTCTTCAAACTACTCAGAGGCCAGCAATATGCGTTAATCCTCCTCATGCTTCCGGATCCCTTCAAGTCGGGCAAGCTCGTTATTGCTTCGCATCTCTTCAAATTCCAATCTTCTTCTTCGATTCCCTTCTACAATGATGAGCTTGCCCTGCTCCATCTTTCCTTGCTTCTCTTCTTCTTCTTTTCTTCTTTTTCCTCCTCTTCCAATGCTAACATTAAATGTTGAGGGTCGATGCTTGACCCATGCGGCGCATTCTCCTTGCGATGCCACATTAGGGGGGTTCCCTCTGTTTCTTTTCCTTCATCCGTCGCATCCAATTGTGTTGCTTCAGGTTGTGGCGACTCCATCAATTGCGTCGTTTCCCCTCTATCCTCCAGTACGGAGGTCGACTCTCCATCCTTCTCGGGGCTTGTAGCCCTCTGCTTTGCTTTTTCTTCTTCTCTCAGGTGTCTTTTCTCTTTTCGGCGCATCTTCTCTCTTCTTTCTCCTCTCTCCTCTTCTTCTTGGCCTCTTCATCTTCGTCATCATCCTTTTTCTCTTTGTTCGTTCTTGATTTGTGATGATCCGTTGACTCTGCCTTTCCATCCTTTTTTCCTTTACTCTTCTTCCTCTTTTTGTCTTCCTTTTTAGCCTCTGCTACCTTTTTCAATCTAGCTCCGGCTTTCTTCTCTGCCTCAGCTGGCAGCTCACCCCCTGCAATCTCCTCCATTGCAAGGTCAGAGGTTATTAACTCTTTCTCCGCTTCTCCGGCCTCTTCAGCTGCGATCTCGTTTTCTTCTCTTTCAATGATCGCAATCTCCTCTTCTTCCATTTGTGGAGGCTCATTAAAAATTTCTATGATGATGGTGGCCTCCGGAGTCTCCGAGACTAGAACATCATTTCCTTTATCTTTTTCTTCAGCCACCACAACTTCCACCACCACTACTCCATCCTTTATCGCTTCCTTCGCCACAACCACCATCTTCTCCTCCGTAGGCAGTTGCTGGTTTACAACCCCTGCCTCAGGCAGTCCTCCTCCTTGCTCCAAGGTGCTTAGGATATCGCCAAACACCTCCGTTTCATCTCACCTCTTTCGTTCACTATCAGTGGAGATGGATGGTGTTGGTGTTGACAAGCTTTCAGGGCTTTCTCCTCTTTTGAACGCAAGAGGCCTAACGGCCAAGGGATTTCTCCAGGTTCTTCTAATGGGTTTGGGGACAAAACAGGCTTGTGCGGCAAGCCTACGACTGGCAGCCAAGAATGCTACCTCTCACATGGCTGCTTAGTCATAGATGGAAGGTGAAGCAGGTTGGTTTGGTGTTTGGTCGGCCATTGAAATAAGTTGGAAGGTCTGGTAAACTTCGAGCCTTTGGGAGAAGAAAAGGTTCTGAAAGCAAAATGTTTAGGGTTTTGATTTGCTTGTAAAGAATTTCCAAAGACGGAGGAGGGGGTATTTATAAGTTGGGCTGTGGTGGGGCCCAATACGATTTGCGCGGTGGTTGACCTCGAACATCTCAACAGGCGCGTCGTTCCACCTCCCGCATTTATGGAATCTTCAGAAAAAACGTCCTTTCATCTGCTAAGCCATAATTGCTTGGGGATACAAATCAATTGGCCTTCTTCCCGAATTACCAGACAAAATTTTCTTTAATATTTTATTTGAATGGACGCATGATAAGGTATAACGCATTGTGTTTAATAACGCAACTGCATCTTTGTAGAGGACAGGCAACAGTGTATATATACCCGCAACATACCCCTTTACCAATGCATTTCTGGAGGATACCTCCATATAGTGCATTTGGCTAAGGACGGGCAAAGGACAAATACGAGCGCAACACACCCCTCAACTCAATACAGTTGAGTTAGGTGATCGCAATGCATTCTTAGTAGGTTTGGGATACGCCCATGGTCATCTTTGCTTTCAATGTTTCATTTTCGTAACTTATGTTTTACACAAGTATTTTATTTTATTATTATTATTATTTATTTTTCTTTATGACTCAATCATTCACAAATTAAAGCTCATACGCTGACTACAGAAAACTCAAAGAATTAAAGGCATGAATGAATTAAATGCACAAAAGTAACTGAAGAATGAAATTCGAAGAGTCAAAATTTGCATTAAATGAATCATTAAAACTTGCTTCAGAAATCAAAGAAGGGATTTAGTAAAGCAGAATAAATGTAGTATGGAGATATGGACCAAAAATTTGCATTGTCTTTGATGCTCGTATTCCACATCTCCACAGGCGGTCAGGCTTGCCTGCTCAATGTCTTCACGGACATTGTTCTTTCCCTGTTGATCTTGGGGCTTCAGAATTGCTGGGCAGTGTTCCAGGTGTCCGACTTCTCAGCTCAGAGGCCAGCTGGCCCACTTATATCTCCAAAATTCGTATAGAGGATGATTTGGCTTGCATTACTGCATCGTTCTTGTCCATGTATTATTTCAGCAGCACCTCTAACGATCCTCCCAAGGCATTAGATGATGATGAAGGTTGTTGGTTCTGCGATCTTGATTGCCCCTAATTATGGTGAAACGGAGGATTCCCTCTGCTGCCCTCTTGATGGTTCATTGGCCCCCCTAGGTTGAGATTGCCACACCAACCAAAGTTAGGATGGCTCCTCCACCTCGGATTGTAGGTGTTGCTAAATGGGTTGTTCTAGATAGCACACACTTGCTGCAGATTCAATGGGCATCCTTCAGCTCCATGAGCTCCTCAACAGCTAATGCAGCCAACTACAGCCACTTGAGCCAGCGCAGCGGGTTGTGCTTATTGTGGAGCAATGGCTCCTTGATTAATGGCCATTGATTGGAGGATCGAGGTTACTATGGCCATTTGGGCGGCCAATGTAGTCATTGTCTCCGCCGGGACAATGACTGTTTCAGCTTTTCTTCGATCGGCACCTCGGTTGCCAAGAATAAGCCCATTTCTTAGCCTAGTGAATAAGCCCACTTCTTAACCTAGTGAATAAGCCCACTTCTTAGCCTCATCCCTTAAGGTGTAAGGGAACAGATACAACCTAATATTTTCCAGAGACACGCCAGGTAGGGAGAAATTGCCGCACATCTCAACGAAGCTAGTCAGGTGGGCATGCGGGTCTTCACCTTGCAGACCCCTAAACTACCCTACGTTTTGGATCATTTGTAACATGACCGACTTGATTTCAAAGCGGGCATTCTCCTCAACAGTTGGCCATGAGATTCCAGGTAAAAAATAATATAGGTTGGGTGTCGCATAGTTTCGCATTGGGATATTGCGATCGGCTGCCAAGAATACAGAATCCTGGGTTGGTCGAATAACCCCTTGATTCACATTCGGCACCGCGTTATCGTTATTATTGGCTGCCTTTTTTCGCCGATTCCTGTTCTGGCGTATCCTTGCGCGGAAGGTTTGCTCGATCTCAGGGTCAGTTATGAATTCCGGTTCAGCACCAGAACTCATAAACCGTCAGGCCGCTCTCCACGTTAAATAGCCAGTACAATGAGATCTGTCCTGCAAAATACCAAAAACCACTCAAACAATCAACCGTTGACCAAATCCTTGGCAACGGCACCATAAACTTGTAATGTGTTCGATATGTATGATATTAAATATCACAATGATGCGATACTACTACTATTTATGCGTTAATTAGGGATTGCTCAGGTAGTATGCCCTGCGTTGTCACAAATTTCCTTACGATGGAACCAAGTGTAATTCCACCGCAAGTTTCTCGGTGTGATCCGAGGTCGAACATAGGGAAGTGGTGCCAGTTATTGCAGTATGTTCATGGTATATGCGACCAGGTTTTTAATTCTTTATAAAAGGTGTGTACAGTATGTAAATTGCAGTAAAATAAAGGAAAACGGTAAAGATGCGATAAGACATAAAAATACAATAAACCTAAGCTAGATGTTACAAGATACAGGCTTCATGTGCAAGATACTAGGATTAAGGTTGGTTGTGAAGGTTGTGCAAAGACATGGGATGCGACGACAAGTCTTGTGAACAGATTAGAAAGAGAAAGATAAGTATTACAAACAACGCAAGTTCTTAATTGAATTGAAAGTACAAATACTGTTCTGCTCTTCTCTTGGCGTACACTTCTCAGTGATCGACCGCATTTCCCACATGTCTGTGGTGAAACAGAGTCTAATGTAATGAATGCAAGGTTGCTTCCATGTCTGGAAGTACTACTCGCTTTAATTAACGCACTCTTCTAACCTTCTCTCGATAGATCAGAATGACATCTTCACTTCTGCTCTCACAGGTGAAGATGCCGTCTAGCATGCTTTAGCTAAACGTATTTTATAACTTTAATACATATTAAGTTCTTGGTGATTCATATTGCTCATCAAGNTTCTTGGTGATTCATATTGCTCATCAAGGGATTAAGAAAACATCATGAAGAAAGTGACTAATGGGTGAACGGAAATAGACAGAAAATGGTAAACGAAATCTATCGAAACATTTAATATTTCTACTAAGTGTTTGATACATGATATGTGAATGAAAAGATAAAGAAAATATGGAATATAATTAAAGAAAGATACAACAGATACAATCTGGTGCCAATGTCTTGGCACAGATTCGATGGACATCTGCTTGCTGAATCAGATGGTTTCGATGGCAGGTAGAGCTTCCTTCTCAAGCTTGCTCCACCAGTAGCAGGGGTCTCTATACAGAGCTTCGATCGGGTATGTGAGATTTACCTCTCGGCCTTATCTCGTTCTCTTCCCGGATTTCTTCTCTTCAGCATTCAGCTCAGTCTTTTCTCTCTAAAATCTTACAGCACTTAGCCCAGTATCCAATAGAATACTTTTCTTTGAAATCACTGGGGCTTTTATAGGAGCAGATCCTTTGACTCCGGCCTTGTGGTCCCCACGTGATGGTTATGGTAATTCTGCAGATGGAGGGATATTATTCCTTCTGTTATGCAATCAGACCATCAATTCTGCACAACCATTAGTTGTACACGTGTCTCAATCCTCCGCTCTCGCGTTGCTCAGTTGCATCTTTCGATCATGGGTTCACATGCGGTGTTTGTTTTTATTACCACATGCAATCGAAGCATAGCTCTGGACCGACTGTCACATTGCGCTGTTACTTCGGTAATCGTCTCTTCATGGTTGATCGATGGGCGCAATGTGACAGAGATGCGTTGATTAGTTTCTCATGAGCCTTGAGCGCAAACAGTGACTTGGTCTCTTGCAAAACAAAGTAAAGTTTGGCTTGTCCTCCATCTTTTTGGCGTTAGTGGGTGTAATTGCAAACATTTATAATTATTGTCATACTAGGTTAATTTTCATACAATTGGTGCATAATTACTAACTTTTGGCCGCAATATCTATATAAGGTGGCATAAATAACTTGTATTTCTACAAGTTATCAAGGAGTCGCGTTTAATATTTTTCTTATTTTGTTCCCTTTTCTTTATGATGTATTCGTTTGATGCATCTTAACTCGGATTTCCCTCATCCCCAAATTTTGAGATGAGTTACTCATCCCAAATTTGGAGATGAGCTAAATCCCCATTTCTAAAAGAGAAACAAAATTTCAAAAAGGCTTTGAGAGTCTGAAAGGAGTTTAAGACTTGAAGCTTGCACGCGTTAGAAGGTAAACATAACTTTTTTAGAGAAGTTCAGACCTTGTTGATTTTCCTAACACCTACTCTATACTTATAGATTTCATATAGTTGATATCATTGAGGTCAGGCAGAGCACAAGACTTAGAAAATATCTAAAGAACAAAAATCAAGTATGCCAAGGTCAAACGAAAGGAACAAAATGATAGGAATTTCTCATTCATTTTCATAAATTCACATGAAGTAAACAAACAAGTCAAGCAGATACAAAAGAACAATTAAATCAAAATACAAAAATAACCGAACACCCCAAAACTCTATTATGCTGGCGCATCATCTCTGCGTTCTTCCTCAAGGTCTTCATCCATGAAACACAAAGGGTTTCTAAGATGGGCAGGTAGTGGAGGTAGAGAAAATATTCCAACCAAGACCTGATTGATGTATTGCGTTGTGTAGACAAATTGGTCTTGCATCCATCTTGTTGGCTGCCTTAGATAATCCCTTAGAACCCGATTCTATTGCTGAAGACCTTTGATAGACGCGGTCAGTGGTCTGAGCTGATCACTAATAAAAGTTTTCAACTCTTCTAAGTCTGCACTGCATTGAGATGGTGTTGGTTCTTCATTTCTTCCAACTGGATCTTCAAAATTTGCTACGTTGCTTGACCCTAGCCCAGTTGGCTCAAAAATTATTGGAGGAGGCACAAAGTTGGGAATTGGACTTGGTTGGGGCGAAGGAAGGGAATAAAGGATTTCCTGATCTATATGAGTTGGTTCTTGGTGCGTTTAATCAGGACTCCCTTTTGGCAGGGACAATGGTGAGTCATGGGAAGTAAGATTGAGGGGTGGTTGTGCTTCTTCAGCCGGAAGTTCAAGCTCAACTTCATGTTCTTCGTGCTCTGAAGGTTCATCATTGTGTTCAACAATCTGGACGCGTCTTCTTTTGGGGGCACGTTTGGATGATCGAGGCTTGGTTGCCACTTTCTTGGCAGGTAAGGCAGGTTGATGCGGTGAACCGTGAAGTAGACGCCTCACTAACTTTATGTCTATCAAGCCATCAATATCTTCGTGATCATCCCCCAGAGGGATGACCCCGCGTTCGCATAGTGCACAGATCATCCATGGAAAGTAGAGTTGTCCTCGTGGCTTAGTCTTGATGGCTTTGATCTTATCCGTTATAATTCTTCCAACATTCAAAGGGATGCACTGCATGACGCAATAGGTAGCCAGGACGCATTCCTTTGATAATGTCTCATCATGCGTTGTAGGCATGATGCTCCGTTTGATCAAGTAATACCACAAATTCGCGTCTGGAGTTAAATTCATGGAAGCTAACATTTTTGCCCCGTTTCTCGATGTTTGCCATTTGCTTCCAGGTTTGGTTACCATCCTTAACACATCTTTTAATTGGCTTGGCGTAGGCTGTTCCAAGATGCAATTTCCTTCTGCGTCTGGATTACTATCAATGTTAAACACTTCATTATTTTGTCAGCTGAAAAATGTACTAACACCCTATCAACAAAAGTTGTGTTCTTCTCCATATCAAACTCACTATTGTAGAACATGCGGACGAGGTTGGGCCAAATACAGGTGTGCTCAACGCAGAACTGATTCCACCCCAATGCATTTATTGCCTCAGTTATGTAAATTGGCAGTGGGTGGCGTTCGGGAAAGAAGCCCTTTTCTATGAGTATGTCACTAAATTGACGCTTTCTTCCCGAGGTTTTCTTAAGTAACGCGTCAGTTACCTTGCGTTTTCCTGCCGCATGCCTTTTTGCTTCCCTTGCTAGTTCTCTTTGGAGATCCGTCTTCCTTCGCCTTTGCCTTGCGGGCTGGTAATCTTCCAATTCGTGCTCTAGTGCGTCGTGCCTTGAGCTGTTTTCATGCATTGCACCCTCAGGTCCGGATGCAGATTGCTCATCTTCTTCTTCTTCCAATATCAATCTTCTTTTTCTTGTTACTCTTTTTTATTTTAAAGGCCTTTCATTCGCGTCGGATGGGCGTGGTTGAGACGCATCAAGGCCAATTCTCCCTTCTCTATTTTCTTCTTCCCTTTCTTTTTCTACTTCTCTTTCTTCTTCTTCTAATTCCTCTTCAAGCATCATAGCATACCGCTCCGCTTTGTCTAACTCAAGTGATGCGTTAGGTGGGTCTGAACGCATCACCTACCCTTCCTCTTGGCTTTGATTGAGGGACACCAAGATCGCACCAAAAACCTCTTGCTCGTCCAGTCAAGCCAATTCTGCCAACTCTTCAAGATTGCGCTCTAACACAAAACTGTCAGAGGGTGGTATGGGTGGAGTAAATGGAGGGGTGCCCACTGGGGTATGAGGCCTCCCAGGGGAAGATATGAGGATGGGCGAATGAGGTGGTTAGCTCAACGTGTCAGATTCCATTGGATAAATGGTGGCCAAGGGCTCGATAGAAAGTAGAGGTGGTGGACACACAACTAGTGACAGTGCGTTGTGGACGTAGGTTGGGAGTGGATTATGCGTTGCACTCACCATAGTGATGTTAGGGATGACTGGTGGTGGGGTAGGCTTGGTGTAGGGTTTGAAGGTGGCCATAGATGACGGACGCGTCCTTGGTTTTGTAGGTGTCTTGACCCTTGGCTTGGGGGTAGTTTTAAGTTTTGGTTGAGGGGTTTTAGGTTTTGGTTGAGGGATCTTGGCCGAAGGGGTAACAATGGCTTTGGAGGCTATGGAAGAAGTTTCGTGGGGGCTGTGGAAGGTTTCGAAACAAGCAGCTGCTGGGAAGAGGTGGCTCCGCCGTGTGTGGGTTTGGTTTGGGTGAGGGTTTTGGTGGTTTTTCTAGGGCTCAGGGGAGGTGAAATCAAAATAGAGGACGAGGAAAACTTACCGATGAGTCATTCCCAAAGCTCACGGTCTGGTTCTGGCTATTTGAGGAGGACGACATTGTTTCGGAGAAGCTCGAGCGAATCGGAAGCGAGGGAGACGGAGAGGTTTTTTTTTCTTTCTTTTGTTTCAGAGAGTTCTAGAGTGAAAATGAAGAAGAAGAAAACTTTGAATCGTTGGGTCCTTTTATAGGCTAAGAGAGGGTTAGTGGTTGACGTCAGGCGGTGCCTAACGTCTGTAATAAATGTAAAGCTAAAGGGACGTCTTGGTTATCTAAATACTTGAGTGTTTTTGTATTCCCGAGACGCGTCCCTTCAACTGGGCCATGCGTTAGACTTGCGTCTAACGCGTTCGTTATTCCTAACTCGATTATACACAACTTTTAAAGAAAAACAATCAAGTTTCCAACTTTTATAAAAGCAAAAACAAAGAACAATCTTAAAACAAACAAACAAATAAATCAACAAACTCAAACGCATCGTAAAATACAAAATGCAAAAAGATAAGGATAGAGGAAGCGTCCCTGGAATATATGGTGATGCAAACGTAGGGATACTTCGACGGGGCCTCAACTGGCTTTGCATCTGTCTCTTATACACATCTAGATGTGTATAAGAGACAGACAAATAAATCAACAAACTCAAACGCATCGTAAAATACAAAATGCAAAAAGATAAGGATAGAGGAAGCGTCCCTGGAATATATGGCGATGCAAACGTAGGGATACTTCGACGCGGGCCTCAATTGGCTTCACGTAGTGCGAGAGATGACTTTTGGCGTTCCAGTCCATCTTTAAAGTAAGGTTTCACTCTCTAGCCATTTACTTTGAATGCATTGGTGCCATCTTCTTGCATTATTTCCACAGCTCCATATGGAAAGATTGTCTTAATGATAAAAGGTCCTGACCACCTGGATTTTAGTTTTCTTGGAAACAAACGCAAACGTGAATTGAACAATAGAACTTTTCAGCCAACAACAAGTTCTTTCTTATTGATGCATTGGTCATGCCAACGCTTTGTCTTTTCTTTGTACAGCTTGTTGTTCTCGTATGCGTTCAATCGCCACTCCTGCGGCGTCCAAGTTCATGTTTAACTTCTTAACTGCCTAAAACGCCTTGTGCTCCAACTGTAAAGGTAAATGACAGGCTTTTCTAAATACAAGAGAGTATGGAGACATACCTATAGAAGTTTTGTAAGCAGTCTTGTAGGCCCAGAGCGCTTCATCCAGCCTCTGTTCCCAATCCTTCCACGTTTCATTGACGACTTTCTCTAGGATAGACTTGATTTCTCGATTTGATACTTCTGCTTGACCGTTTGTTTGTGAGTGGTAAGCAGTGGCGATCTTGTGCCTGACATTATATTTTGCAAGTAATTTGGAAATGATGCGATTAATGAAGTGCGTACCTTCGTCGCTTATCAGGGCTCTTGGCGTTCCATAGCATGTAAAGATGTTCCTGGTAAGAAACTTAGATACAGTGGACGCATCATTCCTAGCACAGGCTACTGCTTCTACCAACTTAGATACATAATCTACTGCAAGTAAGATGTACTGTTGGCCATAGAACAGGGGAAAAGGTCCCATAAAATCTATGCCCCAAACATCAAACAGCTCAACTTCGATAATATTGTTCAAGGGCATTGCATCCCTTGAAGAAATATTCTCGGTGCGTTGACAAGGGTCACATTTTTTAACAAACTCGTCTTTAAAGAGCGTGGGCCAAAAGTATCCACTTTAAAGGACCTTCGCTGCGGTTCTTTGTCCATCGAAATGCCCTCCGTAAGGAGAATCATGACACTCAGCTAAGATGTGTTATGTCTCCACCTATGGAACGCATCGACACATTATGGAGTCAGGGCCTTGTTTATATAAAAATGGTTCATCCCAAAAATAAAACTTGTTGTCATGAATTAACCGCTTATTTTGCTGAGAGTTAAAGTTCCCAGGGAATTGCTTGGTGGTTAAATAATTGACTATGTCTGCATACCATGGTTCCCTGCCTTCAACTCTAAACAGCCTTTCATCAAGAAATGCGTTCTTGATTTCACCTTCTTGGGCTTGCATTTCTTGATTCTCTAGCCTGGACAAGTGGTCAGCCATCTGATTTTCTGCCCTTTCTGTCCTAGATATCAATATCAAACTCTTGTAGCAGCAGCACCCATCTTATCAACTTTGGCTTCGCGTCTTTTTTGCTCATCAGGAATTTTATGGCTGAGTGGTTGGTGTATATGGTGGCTGACGCACCAACTAAGTAAGATCGAAACTTTTCAATGCCAAACACTACAGCCAACATTTCTTTTTCAGTAGTGGTGTAGTGTTCCTGAGATTCATTTAATGTTTTGGACCCGTAGGAGATGAGGTGTAACAAATTACCCTTCTTCTGCCCTAACATTGTTCCTACAGCCACATCACTCACGTCGCACATGAGAATAAAGCGTTACGTTCAGTCCGGTGCTATCAGTATTGGAGCTATCGTCAACGCATACTTCAAGGTTTCAAATGCATCAGTGCAGTCTTCATTAAAGTCATAAGGCCGATTTGCCTCTATTAATGCGCTCAGAGGTCGCGTAATCTGAGAGAAACCTCTAACGAACCATCTATAGAAGCCAACATGCTCTAGAAAACTTCGTAAAGTTTTAACATTTGATGGTGGTGGAAGTTTTGTTATGACATCTATTTTGGCGTCATCTACTTCCAAGCCAGCCTTAGATACTTTTTGACCTAAGACAATTCCTTCAGTCACCATAAAGTGACATTTCTCCCAATTCAGCACCAAGTTTGGTTCCTCGTATCAAGCAAGGAAGGCCTCCAAATTATCTAGGCATGACTGGAATGAGTCTCCAAAGACTAAAAAGTCGTCCATGAAGACTTCAACGGTCTTTTCTAGGAAGTCAGAGAAGATAGTCATCATACATCTTTGAATTGTCCTAGGTGTGTTACACAACCCAAAGGCATGCGTCTGAATGAAAATGTTCTAAAGAGACAAGTAAATGTAGTCTTCTTCTGATCTTCCGAATCTATCAGAATCTGGTTGTAACCAGAGTATCTATTGAGAAAGCAATAAAATTCTTTGTCTGCAAGTTTATCAAGCATTTTATCGATGAAAGGAAGGAGAAAGTGGTCTTTCTTAGTTGCTGCGTTGAGTTTCCTGTAATCCATACAGATGTGCCAGCCCGTGACAATCCTTGAGGGTATGAGTTCATTATTGCTATTGACTATCACGGTCGTTCCCCCTTTCTTGGGAATGCATTAGACTGGACTTACCTAGCTACTGTCGGATAGAGGATAAATAACTCCTGCACCCAACCATTTTAGAATTTCTTTCTTAACCACTTCTTTCATTATGGGGTTCAGCCTTCTTTGAGGCTCAATTGACCCCGACTTTCCTTCTTCCAGCCTAATCTTATGCATGCAATAAGATGGACTAATGCCACGAATATCCGCAAGTGTCCAGCCTATTGCACACTTGTGCTTTTTCAGCATCTGCAAGAGAGATTGCTCATTAGGCTCTGTGAGATTTGCAGAAATGATCACAGGTAAAGTGTTGTTGGTTCCAAGGAATGCATATTTCAAGTGTCCAGGTAACTGTTTCAACTCGAGTTCTGGTGGTTCTTTAAGTGATGGACGCATTGGTTTTGTCCGCTGCTCACTCAGACTTGGCGGCTCTGATTCTTTCAGGTTCTCCCCAACGCGAGGACCTCACATACATGAGTCTCTTCTTTAGGCAACTCAATACTATTTAGTTGACAATCTTCACTATCTGGGAACTTTAATGCGTTGAGCACATTAAACTTCACCTCCTCATTGTCAACGCGCATAGTTAATTCGCCTTTATGCACGTCAATTAAAACTTTCCCAGTAGCTAAGAAGGGGCGTCCAAGGATAATTGGTACCTCCTTATCTGCTTCATAGTCCAAGATAATAAAGTCTGCTGGGAATATGAGATTGTCAACCTTCACCAGAACATCTTCAATCTTCCCTTCTGGGTACTTAATTGTTCTATCAGCGAGCTGAAAAGTAACAGAAGTAGGTTTGCTGCGCCAATCCCCAATTTCTTAAAAATTGAAAGTGGCATGAGATTAATATTGGCTCCTAGATCGTACAACGCATGACCCACATTCAATCCTCCTATTGAATAAGGAACTGTGAAGCTCCCAGGGTCCTTCTACTTCTTTGGTAGACTGTTGCTTACTAATGCGTTACTCTCCTGCGTTAGCTCTATTACTTTCTTATCACTGACTCTTCTCTTCTTTTTCAAAATGTCCTTAAAAAATTTGATATATGTTGGCATCTGCTCCAAAGCCTCTATCAGTGGAATGTTGATATGCAGCTACTTTAGGAGTTCAAGAAAGTGCCTGAATTGTTGTTCATCATTCTTCTTCATCAGACGCCTAGGAAATGGTGCGTTCAAAGTCACTTCAAGCTTTCCTGCGTTAGACGTACTGGGTTTTGAATGGCTTGTAGTCTCGGGCGTTATTTCTTCCTAATCCATTGAAGTGTGATGCATTCTTTCAAAGGACTACTATTTCTTGAATTCATTCTTCTTTCTTCAAGAGCTCTTCCACTTCACAACGTCACCGCGTGACATTGCTCCTTTCCATTATTGTTCTCAGGTGTTTCAGTATTGCTAGGTAGAACCCTAGGCTGCCTGTTTTTCAACTCACTTGCTATCTGCCCTACTTGTATTTCCAGGTTTCTGATAGATGACGCCTGGCTTTTCAGCAACGCGTCATTCTGGGCTATGTACTCCTTCAATTGATTCTCAAGCGAAGATCCTCAGCTCGACGTCTGTCCTCCTTTATTAAAGGGTTGTTTATGTTGTTGATGCGTTTGTTGAAATGCAGGCGACGGTCCATTCCTTTGCTGATGGTTCGCCCCTGGGTGGTGCTTCTGATGATTTCCTCCTGTCCAAGAAAAATTCGGATGGTTTTTCCATCAAGGATTATATGTATTAAAGAATGGGTTGTTTTTTATGAAACATACTAACTGAGGGTTTTGTGGACATTCAGCATAGGAGTGAGGATCTCTACAACCCATACAGCTAACCATGGGCTGCCCAAATGCCTCTATCCAATTCACCTTCTACTGATTTGATGCGTTTCCCAGCTTTATGTTCTACACAAGGCTGGTCATCGTAGCCACTTGAGCAGAAAGTGTGGTTATTGCGTTGGCATCAATAGAATTAACGTTCTGAGATCTCTTCTTCCTGTTAGCTCTTCCATCATTCGTATCATCCACCCATTCCATATTGTGTTTAGCAATGCGATCTAGTATCTCTTTAGCCTCAGTGTAAGATTTGTCTATAAGTCCACCAGCTACTGCTGCGTCTGCTGCCATCTGCGATGCTCTATTCAATCCTCTATAAAACGTCTCCATTTGGATAGTTAGAGGTAGTCCATGGTTCGGGCAATTCTT
The DNA here is from genome assembly GCF_009727055.1 of Benincasa hispida. NCBI lineage: Eukaryota > Viridiplantae > Streptophyta > Magnoliopsida > Cucurbitales > Cucurbitaceae > Benincasa > Benincasa hispida. The sequence goes on along the minus strand of NC_052352.1, from coordinate 14,835,019 downwards.
GACCAAGCCCTTAAAACACTCCCATGCAGCACTTAAGGTCTTAGCATTTTCTTGTTCAAAGTTCATAATCTCTTGATGCCTTCTTGCGTTGGTGGTAGGTGGGAAGTATTTTTGCATAAGATTTCACCAGGCTCCAGTGAGCTCACCCATTGTTTTGCGTCATCACGCAAAGAATAAGAAAACAAGGACAGCCTGATTGCCTCTGGGGTGATTCTAGGAATCACAAATGAATTACACGTTTCCAGGAAACGCTTCATGTGGCCGTGAGGATCTTCACCACGACCACCCCCAAATTGTTCAGCAGATTGGAGCATTTGGGGCATAACAGATTTCATCTCGAACCTGGTTCCATCCAGCGTTAGGTATATGATTCCTGGAGAGAAATCATACAGTACAGGGGATGCGTGCTGCTATTCGCAATCAGGATTGGATTCTGTGCAACATGAGCTAGCTGTTGATTTGCCTGTTCTTCTGCCATTGCTTGTTGCTTGTTCTGTTGTTTTGAGAAATTGCTGCCTCAACCTTCGACGACGGTTAGATTGGTTACTATGCCGGAAGGTCCTTTCAATCTCGGGGTCGTATCTGAGTTCAGGAGTGCTCTCTCTATTCATAAACGTTCACAAGCTTAGGCTTAACTCGTAATACTCCCTCGACCGAAGTGTTCCTACAATAGATACAAACGAAATTTCTGGTTAGTTTTGTTTCTGAATCCCCGGCAACGATGCCAAAAACTTGTTTGTTGCTATCATGATTTTCTCTAGGAGTGTATTGTATAAAATAAATTGAAGAAATAAATTCCAAGTATAAGTGATGCGTTTATACTTCGATGCATTTAAATAATTGTAACACGTTGGGCGTTAGATATATGCACAGAACGCACACAACTCCTTCTAATGACATTCAAGTTTTCCTAAACCAGACCCAAGTATAAATCTAATTTAGATTCCTGGTAAGTACAGGGTCGAACTCAAGGATTCAATTAACCAAATGCATACCTTGCGTTGTATCTACTGTAGGGGTTTTCCTAAATGAATGTGAGAAATGTGTTATTTACACTAAATTGTTGTGCTTGTGCAAGAGATGTAAAAGAGTTGAGTAGTTAGTGATGGATCATGTGAGAATGGAGTTTAATGTAAGTGGATGCGTCGGTCTAAGACGAGTGTACACAACTAGGATGTGATGTGAATGAGATGGGATGGTTTGCTTATCTTTTGTTTATGCGTCAGACTTCATTCCACATTTCTCAATGCGAATAACATACAAAGCCTATCTCTAGGATGCATGCGTCTAACACAAAATGCAATAGAACCAGTAAGTCTATCTCTAGCTGTAGTAGGCGTCCTACTTGATGCAGCTTAGTTATTCTTTTGAACATCTAAGTTAAAGATGTTTTTACCAATTTGTCAAGTTGGCTAGAGCTTTAGAATGAAGTTGTGCATAAAGTATTAATGCATTCAACATAAATAAGAAATAAACAATGGCAAGTATGATGGATCAAACATATGAATTTTATAAAGAAACAGAGAGTCTTTACAAAAGCAATATTTAATCAAATGGAATGAAAGTGATAAATGAGAAGAAAGAAACTAAGTCAAGCCAAAGAATACAATCTCTTGTATTTCTTTGGCTCAATCTCGTTGTGTACAATCACTTGTTTAGGTATTGGATGAAGTGTCTTTCTCAAGATTAGCTTCCTCCACTCTCTAACCGGCGGTGGTGGTGGTTCTCAACCCTTCTGATCGTCTAGCACCACACACAGCCTCTATAAAACTAGAATTATGACTACAATATACAGAGAGTAGGGATCTTTATAATTTTCGAACTTCTTAACTTTGGAGGGACTTCATCTATTTATAGGCGTTGGTCACGTCCACTTGGTGAATAGGCAGCATTAAAGTCCATGTCCTGGTAAGCATTAAAGTCCATGCCCTGATTAGCCGCCTGACTCTCAAAAGCTTTTCAGACGCCGCCTACTCTAAACCATCATCCCGTATGATGTTTTGAGTTTCTGTTAAACCCATATAGCGTTCAGGTTGTTGAATAACCCCCCCACTATGTCGAGGCATCCTAACCTCTTGGGATGGACTTGATAGGACAATAACAATTGTTGATTGACCAGCTGGATCAACATCTCTTGTTGATGTTTCTGTAACATCTTTGGTCATTTCTTGCAATATTAGTTTACTGCGAGATAGATGATTTTTAATATGATCTTCTTCCAAGAATGCAGTGTTTGTCGATACAAATACTTTGTCTTCTTGGGGATCATAAAACAATCCTCCTTTTGTTTCTTTGGGGTATCCTACAAAAAGGCATAATTTCAAATGTGTTTCCAATTTCTTAGGATTTTGTACCAACACATGTGCTGGACAAACCCAGATACGGAAATGATGTAAACTAGTTTTGCGTCCTTTCCATAATTCATACGGTGTTTTTGAAATACTTTTTGAAGGAACAACGTTTAGAATAAATACTGTAGTCTGTACTGCATACCCCCAAAAGAATTGAGGTAACTGAGTATAACTCATCATTGATTGGACCATATCTAACAAGGTTTGATTTCTTCTTTCTGCAACACTGTTTTGTTGTGGTGTTCTAGGTGTTGTGAGTTGGGATTGAATTCCATGATCTACTAGATAGTTCTTGAATTGTAAATCCATATACTCACCACCTCGATCAGATTGAAATGTTTTAATTCTTTTATTTAACGAATTTTATGTCTCAGCCTTAAATTCTTTGAACTTTTCAAGAGTTTCAGACTTATGACTGATTAAGTAAATATAGCCATATCTAGAGTAACCATCAATAAAACTGACGAAATACTGATAGCCTCCTCGTGCTTTTATATTCACCGACCACATAGGTCTTAATGTATAAGTTCGATAGGCTCTTTGGCACAAAGACCTTTGTCAGAAAAAGATCTTTTTGTTGTTTTTCCCTCAAGACATGATTCACATGGAGGTAAAAAAAACTATCTTCACTGATTTAGATGACCGTTTTTTACCAATCTCTCAATCATGTTGAGATTAATGTGACCAAGTCTGAGGTGCCAAAGATAGGCATTAGGATAAATTTTTCGTTTCTTATTTTGAGTATCAACCATTTTAAACATCTCTATATTTAGAATGGCCTTTGCTTCAGTTGGTTTTAATATGTACAAGTTATTTTTGAGTCTGGTAGAACAAATATGAATACCTCTTGGAAAAAAAAACACTTCATTAGATTCAAAAGATATTTTGTATATATTTTCTAGCAGACAAGAAATGGAGATTAAGTTTCTTTTCATCTTAGGTACATAATATACATTCCTAAGTAAGATAAAATACTCTAAAAAAAATAGCTTGACATCTCCCACTACATGAGCTGAAATGACTTCACCCGTTCCCACCTTGAAAGTCATTTCCTGTTCAGAAAGTTCTCTCCAAGAACTAGTTTCCTGTAGAAAAGTGCAAACATGATTAGCGGCGCCTGGATCCAATATCCAGGTAAGGTGAGTATTTTCCACTAGACATGTTTCAACTACTAGTAAATCTGATTTACTTGTTTCGCCTTTTTTGCTTTTTTTTTTCAGCCAAATACTTTGGGTAGTTACGCTTCTAGTGCTCATCTTCTCCGCAATGGAAACATTTTCCTTTGGGAGTTTTGTTTTGTTTTTGTTTTTGTTTTTCTTGACAGTGCTTTTCTTTTTCCCTTTTCCTTTCTCCTTCATTTGTATGGATTTGTCTTTCGAAGAAGAAGGAATAGACATCTTGTTATCAGGGGGTTTCGTTCCAGACGTTGACCCCTTAAAAAACTTCTTAGGTTTAGAAATAACATTTATTTCTTTCTCCTTCAATTTCATCATAGACTGATATGTTTGTAACTCATTCAACAACATGGTCAGATTCATAACAGTATTGGTTTTGAATGGAAGATAACTCATCGGGAGAGATTCCAATATCATACTTGACTTGTTTCATCTATCATCGCCCCATGAGCCTCAACAACATTAAAATGGACCATCATATCGAGAACATGTGCTCTAACATTAGTTCCATCTTTCATGCGACTACATACTCAATGGCTTCATGTCGAAAAGAGGATGACGGTTGCTTGAACAACTCCTAAAGCGACACCATTATCTCATGGGTGGTAGGCATAACCTCATGTTTCTTATTAAGTATATCAAATATACTTGCTAAGATGTAGGCCTGAGCTTTCTCATTAGCCCTTACCCACCTATCATAGATGTCACGAACATTTCGGTCCACTATTGTGCTGGGAACTGGAGGACATTCCTCTGTCAACACAAACCTCAAATCATCCACAACTAACATTGTATTGATGTTGGATTTCCAGTTTGAATATTCTTCATCGTTAAATATATCGGAAGCTAGCAATTGTATGATTGAATTTGACATTGTTGAAACAATTTGAACAAATTCTATTAAACATTTATACATCTAAATCCAATTTTAGCAAAATAATAAAGTACCCAATAAATCTTTATCTATTTGCAACGATACTTTAGTGATTTAGAACAATTGCTACTGAGGGGCAGTCAAGAATTCCTTCAATGAAGCAAGACAATTCTTGACCAAATACTATATTAGAATAACTCTTTACTTCTATAGTTCTTTTGGTTATCGTTTTCAGTCAAGATCTTTACTAACAATTAGAAATTCTTTTAAGTGTGACCTGTCATTTTTAGATTTTATAGAATGGTATGAATATGCCCCTGAAATAGAAGACAATACCCAAGACAAAACTATAAGACACTATTCATTTTACTGAAGCCTGGGTTGTTTCGAATCCTATGTTACAACCCTCCGAGGGGATCGCCGTGGTTAACAACTAGCTAGTGCCACCTAAAAATGACAGTAGGCACAACATAGGAATCTCACGGTTCAAACTAATGGAGGAGGCCGTAGGACAATGTTTGACACATTTTCTTCACCCACTTACTATGAACTACTTCCCTCATTCAGCTTATTATTGACCCATGCAAACACTTTCCGAATGAGCAGTCATGGTAAAAGCGACATGAAGCCGAGCATGGATCTCATGGTGTGAACTCTTAAGGACGTGATACGTAATAACTATATATCGAATATATTGTTAATCTCCCACTGAAGTGTTCTATATGTTTGGGTATGTATTTACTTAGGTACAAAATGGCTAAATTTAAACAACCTAAGTCTATATCATTTTATCCAAGTATAACAATTATATTTAGATATATCCCTACGATGTCTAAGTGTTTAAACCAATTTTAAACCTTACACCACTCACGTATGCTCATAAAACCAGTTAACAATGCTTAATAATTCGACTATAATCCCTAGGTAGGAGGTGTTCCGTAGACCGTCAACTTAAGTACCCCCAGCCTTAGATAGGATTATATATCGGTTGAGTTTGTAACCCGAGTTTTACAAGTTTAACGATCTATTTTAGCTATTAAAACAAGTGGTTAACCTATGTGAGCATGCATCTATTCTTTGTTATGGATTTTAAACGTCTAACACAATTTTATAACAACTTACAAAACTTTAGACATGCTAAATATCCACAACATACATCAAAGGCATTCAATATTTAACATAACAATTATGTTAAATAAAAGAAACCCTAACATGCATACTATATATTATAACATTTTATAACATACTTTCAGTGCATGTAACATACTTCCTACGGTGGGGTTACATACATCGCATGCATAAACAATTAAACACAAATTGATATGGTTTTAGTTTTGGCATAAACAAGCAAACAGATGCATAATTATTACAAAACAGCTTCAGAACCGCTCAAACAGCTCCAAACTAAACCTAAACCACTTGAACCGAACTAGAAAAGTCTGAATCAGACCAGCAAAGTCTGAACTGGGCCAGCCAAAACCTTTTAAGGCAAACCGGACAGAACCTCGAGAAAATCGGTCGAACTGGCTGCTCTCGGTCCATGCTCAAAATCTCACTAAGGCTCACCGTGTAGCACTGATGTCTATCGTTGTTTAGCACGACCATCTTGTGTCGGGTAGAGCTACATGATCGTGTAGTGTCTTCCAACTATCGTGTATCACCATCCTCTATTTTCGGGCAGAGCTACACGATCGTGTAGTACTATTGTATAGTTCCGGACAAAGCTACACTATCGTGTAGAGCTATCGTATAGCGCATCTTGTCATCGTTCAGCTCCCGCACAAAGCTATATGATCGTGTATTTCTATCGTCTAACGTCTGTTGACATCATTGAGTGCCCGCATAAAGCTACACGATCGTGTAGTGCTATCGTATAGCACTTGTTGCTACACGATCGTTTAGTGTTTATACCTCAACAACGATATTTTAGCAGAAGATGGATAGAACATTAAAGAAATCGTACTTATGGCCTGGCATGAAAAGAGAAATAGTAGAGTTTGTTGATAAGTGTTTGATAAGTCAACAGGTTAAACCTCAATGGTAGAGGCTAGCAGGATTGTTTAATCCACTTCCAGTGCTAGAGTGGAAATGAGAGCATATTACGATGGATTTCTTATTTGGCTTGCGTAAAACACCATCAGGTTATGATGAAAATTGGGTAATTGTTGACATGTTGACTAAGATGGCTAAATTCGTACCAGTGAAGATCACTTTTACCCTAAATAGACTGGATAAGCTGTATGTGGACAAGATTGTCAGTCAATTCGGAGCTCCAATGACGATAGTGTCAGATCGAGATTCGAGGCTTACTTTGAAGTTTTGGCCCAGTCTATATGCAAACTCATTGCATATGATGCCCCCACTCACATGTCTCAACATGAATGATTTGTGGATCACATCGTTTGTAGCACTTTACAACTCCAATAATGTTACCAGGATGATATACCCAATTTCATCCATATACTTATTAGACCATTTACGCTATATATTGTCAACTTGATCTTGTTTATGTCACTACATAAAGTTACAGTATTCATACTATAGCGAAGGATACGTTTATTGGATTTTCATAATAAGATGCAAAATCAACAAGTCATTATTATTGATAAATAGAATGTTTAACACGAACTGCGAGTTCTAGGACATTCCCAACAGTCTGCTCTATAAAAATTTGTACACATGTGTCTTAATATTAGGGACTAGTAATGAGTGTGGGACTCACTGAACCTTGTTTCTATATATATGTTATAAGTTTGCTTTGTATGGAGCCCTGAGGTTATTTTGAATGTTTTAAGTATTGCTAGCATTTGAATGTTAAATATGTTACTTCAGGATTTCCTAAGCAGGTTAAGCAGGTTTGTTAGGCAGTAAGTGCCACAAAAGGGTTGGTAACTACTACCATCACATTCTCTTCTAGATTAAGAGGGTAATTTGGGAGGGGGTGTGACAGTTTACATGCGTGAACCAATGGGTTCATTTGCATGTTATGATACCGTGAACCAACAGGTTCACTTCCATGTTTGTTTTTACGGTGCACCATCAGGCCACTAGATACGTGACTTAGGGTGAGATAAGTTATTCCTTTAAATGGTCATCTAGGAACAGTTATAGTATGCATGCCCCACTAACCCCAAGCATTCATTTTATGTGATTGCTTGGCCTGATCCCAGTAATGGGACCACGTACTGAGTATTTTTATACTCAACCTTTATGTTTACATGTTTTTCAGGTAAGGGCAAGGATACTCGGCTGTAACGACCCGACTTTTTGAATACTCTGTTAACGGTCGTTACTCATAATTACACATTTACATTCAAAACATTTTGACCATTGAGGAAAATAAATTTCATAAAAATAATAAAGACAGTTTTTCAAAATAAATAAATAATAAGTAGAACTTTTATTCGGGGCCCCTAAAATAATGAAGGGAAAAAAATAACTTAAATAAATAAGATTTTGACCAACATCGAGTTTCAAATCAAAACTTTTAAATAGCTAGAAAACGTAAACTGGGCGGAAGCGATTTACATGTCCCATATGGCACGATCACAAGTCTCTCTCGTCACCCGCCGGTTCGTTCCTATCATTACCTGAAAAACATAAATTAAGAAAGGTTGAGTATAAAATACCCAGTAAGTGATCCCATTACCGAGATCAGACTATGCATCCACGAGCAAAGAAAGATAGCCCGTGGCTCATACAGCTACATCGGTTTTTTATGATGAAAGGAAAACCAAAAGACGTACTATCTTGCCTTGAAACGCATGTCTAGCGGCCCGTAGGCACACAGTCAAACATGAAAATAACATGAACGTGAACCCGTTAACTCACACACTGTCTCTTATACACATCTAGATGTGTATAAGAGACAGGTAGGCACACAGTCAAACATGAAAATAACATGAACGTGAACCCGTTAACTCACACATGTTTAGCGGCCTGTAGGCACACCGTCAAACATGGAAATAACATGAACTAAACCTGTTGGCTCACGCATGTCTAGCAGCCCATAAGCTCACCGTCAAACATGGAAATAACATGAACGTAAACCTGTCGGCTCACGCATGTCTAGCGGCCCATAGGCATGTTGTCAAATATGAAACATGAAAAAAGTAACATGAACATAAACCTGTCAGCTCACACATGTCTTGCGGCCCGTAGGCACGCCGTCAAACATGAAAAAAATAACATGAACGTGAACCTTTCGAATCACGCATGTCTAGCGACCCGTAGCCACACCGTCAAACATGAAACTAGACCCGTAGGTCATCTGAAATAAAACATGTGTCAAAGCGAGACAATAAACCGCTCCACTGGTCTATTCATGCATCACATACATAATATCAGTACTGATTAGAAATTCGAACATGCTCATAATACTTATAACTATCATGCATCAAGCAAAACATAATGACAAAAATCATGCTCAAGAGTCCACTAAGTAACTTTATAGGTCTAGTCTAGGCTGCCTGGCACAAAGGCACCGATAATAGTACCACTTACCTCAACTTGGTAAAAACGCAAAACAAAATCTCCTAAGAACTTCTTTAGCACACTTGAATCAACCTAAAGTTGTGATTTGGTTCAAGAAAAATTATAAAACTTGATTCAATTAGCCAATCTGATCAAGAATTAAATCCAAAATCAATAACTTAATTTTCCACTATTACTCTCAATCCAAAAGAATAACCATCCAACAACTTACAAAACATAACGATCTTCACCAATTTTCTGAAAAACAAAATGGTCTCTAGCTTGATGGTCAATGCCTCAAAACTTCCAAATCTTAAATCTAAGTTTCACCCCAAAGAGAGGTTACTAATTTAACCCAAAATCAAATGGGTGAATTTCACCTCCCAAATTATAAGGAAAATAAGTCTTACCCAAGGTTTTTCTCAAGATTTCGACAAAGAATGGGTAGTGGAGGTAGATGGCGCATCGGCTCGTGGATACTATAGATAGGAAGTGGGTGTTGCTGTCGGACGGCATAAATTATTTAGGCTAGCGGCTGGTAGCGAGGGTCTTGCATGAGGAGGGTTTGCGAGAGAAGGAAAATTTCTAGTTTTACAGATTTTATTCAGTAGCGATTACGAACAAATCAAAGCTTCAAACAATGATCAAACCGTTCAAAATAAAACTCTATATATCTCGAATAGACTGACCAAATTCGAGCATGATCCAACGGTTCAAACTCCGGAAATAGACAATTTTATCGCTTAAAAAATCGAATTGCTTTCTCCCAATTTTTGGACTCTTTTCACTCTCATTTAATTTCAAAAAAAAATATCAATTCTTTTGTTTTTTTTTTTAATTTTGAAAAGATAAATAACATATTTTACCACAATATCTCCAAAATCTCCGAATATTTTATTAAATTTATAAATCAGTTAACTTTTCAAATTATCTTAATTTAGGCTTCAAAAACCAAAATTAGATGGCATAAGATCCATCAATTTGATACAAATTGAATCCTTACAAATATTTAAATCAATTCAAAACCACATGAAATTAATTATCTCTTTTAATTTTTTTTTAAGTTAGCCCTAAAATCCAAAATTAAAGGGAAGCAAAATTCAATATTTTCAAGATAATCAGTTTGAATATCTAATCAATTAAATTCAATTTAACCAATAAAAGTTTTTCAATTATTTCATTTTAATTCCAATTTTTCAAATGAAAAGGAAATTTAAACTCAATAATTTTAGATAATTAACTTAAATTTTTCTAAAATTCGGGATGTTACAGAGCAACCGTAACGACCCGACCTTTTTGAATACTCTGACAAGGATCGTTACTTATAACTACACATTTACATTCAAAACATTTAGACCATTGAGGAAAATAAATTTCTTTAAAATAATAAATACAGTTTTTCAAAATAAATAATAAATAAGTAAAACTTTTGTTCGAGCCCCCTAAAATAATGAAGAAAAAAATAACTTAAACAAATAAAATTTTAACCAACATTAAGTTTCAAATCAAAACTTTTAAATAGCTTGAAAACATAAACTGAGCGGAACTGACAAGAGGAATCCATGACAGTGTCAAAGGAACCAGACAGACGCTTCCGCATTTGAGTTCTCGTTTCATGTTTTCCTGTTTTTTCTTTCATGATTTAGATTTTTAAAGCTCTTAGGTGTTTTTTTAATATTATTTTTCAGTTAATTTTCCTTATTTCAAAATTTATATTTTAGGTACCCCAATTCAAGATGTTATGAAATTTTGAGCATAGAATTTTGTTTGAATTATTTACTTAATAAAGCAATTTTTTCATGTTTTAATGGCAAATATTACAAGTTTATGCATGAAGTAACGACGTTATCAGGTATCTTAGAAAGAAACTAAATGGATTAAATTGAAATCGAAGGGTAAAAAATTATTTTTAAAAACTCAGTCACTGTATTTTTCCTTTAAATAAAGTTTCAAATGTGTGTGAAAACTATACAAAGAAATCAGAAGATTAAAAAACAAAATCTACCGAATATATATATATTCGGTGCATACATTTATTTGATAAGCTTTAAAAACAAAGTAATGTCAACGATAACTACCTTAGATTTATCTAAAACAAACAACATCAGTTTATTCAGAAAAAAAAAATAATAATAATGGCATCAGTTTGGATAGGGTCAGTGATTTTCAACGAAGAAATAAAGCTTTTTTTAAGAAATTTTTTTTTAAAAAAATAGAAATGGTCAAAATCCTTAACATGCAAGTCATAAACAAAGACAAACCCATCCCCCATTTCCTTATGGGCGAGGATTAATTCCACCTCAATCATTGACCTAATATTGCATCTATTGACTTTGACTTGATGATCGCGAACGATGACGAAATCGTTCCCCTTCTAGAACTCAATCAACGTAGAAGCTTGCGTTGCAAAAAGAAGAAAATGCATGTGTGAGCGTGTGCTGTTTCACGTGTGAACAAAAGAAGCACCCCTACAATTTCTCAACCGCCGCCAAAAAGGGAAAGGGCGAGAAAGGAAAGCATTGCAATTTTCACCCATATCATTATTCATCCAATTTCTCTCCATTTAATCAAATTCAACCTTACGCTAAAATTTTAGAATATATTAGATTTGTAACGAATTTAATAAACATTCTTAAATTTTAGAGACCTAATAAACATATATTTGAAAATTTCTCAATTTACTAGACATTTTGAAAAGGTTAGAATCACAAAATAAATTTAAACTGAAGTTTGAAATTCAAGTCTATTTGATTTTTTACGGGTAATATTTTAATCTTTACTTTTGGAAAATGATTCTAGATGATCCATGAAAAAATAATGTCTATCACAACAATTTCTATCATAATAATGTTTATCACAACAATGTCTATCACAACAATACATTAACAACAATGTCTATCACAACTATCTAAAAACAACAAAACTCAAATCTAGTATCCAACTTCATGGGTAAATCAATTTTAACACCAAAACTAGCTGGTGTTTTAAGGACCAAACAAAATTAACCCAAAATTCTCAAAATCTTACCTCTAACGGCCAAAAATTCGGCGAACTTTAGCATTGACGGCAACGAGAATTGGGTTGCATGGATCTAAGAGTTAGAGGAAGAGAGAGAGTGAATCGGGTAGAGAGAGAAAATCAACTCACTGGTGACAACCAGATCTATGATGTAGACACAAACGGTGGTGGATCGACGGTTGGACATGAGTGTGGTAGTTGTTGAACGTTAGAGTGTATGGATTAGAGAAAGAGAGACCGAGATCAGACCGAAGAAGAAGAAAGTGTGTGGGGTAGAGAGAGAAGACTAGGATCGAAGAAGAAGACAAATAAGGGGAAGATGGAGATGGGGGAAGATGATTAAACTTTATTATTTTGTGTTAGGAAGCATAAATACTTCTAATTGTGCGTAGAATCGATATCACATACATGTCTGATACATGATCTAAAGTATCTGATTTTTTATTTTTTATTTTTTCAAATATGCGTATTTGGTTCAAGATACATGATATACTGGGTCATTTTTTTTTTTCAAATTCAAGCACAACAACTTGAAAAGCCCAACCCACAACCCATTTTATTTAAATGCATGCTTAAGAGTGATTTTAAATCATCAAAATCACTTTTTCTTTTTCATTTTTAAAATCACCCAAAACACACTTTTATTTACTCAAAATCAATTTAGTTTTCAATTGTACACTTTTAAATGCAATTTTCATATAATCAAAATTAGTTTTTGAAGGATTTAACATGTTTCACAGTGATTTTGAAAATGACAAAGTGATTTTAACTATTTTAAAATCACTCTCAAACATAAAAGTCCACAATCGAGTCATCTAAAACAAAATAAATTAAAAATGATAAAAACATAAAAAGTTAAAAGAAAAAAATATGAAACATTATTAAATCTTCATTCTTCTCTTCTCTCTCACTATCTAAATCTTGATTCACACCTCGTTCATTCTCAATCTCATTTTTCAATCTTCACCTTCTACTTCTTTTCGATCGTCTGCTTTAGTCGCTCAACCACCATGTGACGATACTGGATTTTTTTTTTCAAGTTTTCACTCTCTTCTTGAATTTATTTCAATCAAACTTAAAATAAGTAACTATATATATATATATATATATAATGTATCTTCAATGTATTCGTTTCTTAGTTTTTTAGAAATTGAAGTATTACCATCTCGTATCTATCTCTATATCCTGTATCTATATTACTTCTTACATTTTGTGTAAATGGTTTCCCTTATTATTTTTTTTTTTTTTGAAAAATTTCTTAATAAAATTCTCAACTCATTTAAAATTTGTTAAACCAACATACATCATCTTTTTCATTAATCAAGTAACGGTCAAATTAACTTAGAGATTTAAAATTATATTCTAAATATTAACTAAAATGCATATTTTGAAATTCAAGAATCAACTAGACACCAATAGAGTTGGCAAAATTTCACGCATGGACCCACCCCGATCGGGGCGGAGAATCCCCGGTTTGACTCCAAACCGAGGATGGGGTTAAACCAGAGAAAATTTTTGGGGCCCCGCCCCGATCCTGACCCAAATTTGATATATTTATATTTTTATAAATATATATTTATAATATATAAAATAATTTATATTTTATATATGGTTATAATGTATAGTATTGGATTGAAGTTCAATATTAAAAAAAAAAGGGAATTCTCGGAGAAACGGGAAATGGGGCCGCAGGGACCCCGTTTCTCCAACAGGGAATCCCCGCCCCCGCCTTTGCCTCCCCCATGGGACTGGGGACGGGGGACGCCTCCACCCCGCCCTTACCTCATTACCAATCTAGACACCAACCTGAAATTTAAATAAATTACTTTAGTAGAAATAAAAAGGAGATAGAGAGGTTGTAAAAGGAGGAAGAAGAAGAAAAAGAAAAAAGAAAAAAAAAAGTCAAAACAAATACGATTCACTCGTTTGAATGGCTTAATGGTAAACAAGAAGTAGGTGGCTTCCCGATGAAGGGCAAAAGTAGTACTTTTCGCTTCAAAATTGGAAACTTCGTAGTCGTCTCCACCAAGCAACAACCTTAATAAATAAGCAAACCAATTCTCACCCACCAAACCCACACGCGGTTATAGTTTCCCCCTCTTCCTCAGATTCACAATCAATTCCCAATTCCATTTCCCAACTGCAACCCTAAATCAGGAAATTTCTGCCCCCAGGATGAACGTCGGTGTCCCTGCTGATCCCAGCCAAGCGGAGCAGATGGAAAGGGACCTCGATTCCTTGCCTTTCGACGACAAATTACATCTGGAGGATGGTGAAGAGGAAGATGAAGATGAAGATGAAGAGTTCTCCTTTGTGTGCGCCAATCCTGATGGTTCCTCCCCAATCAGCGCCGATGATGCCTTCTATAACGGCCAGATCCGCCCCGTGTACCCACTGTTCAACCGAGACCTCCTCTTTGTGGACGAGGAGAACTCTGAAACTTTTCGGCCGCCCTTGAGGAAGGTGTTCGTGGAAAAGCGCGATACTCTGGCACCCGTGTCGGAGTCGGAATTGGAGGTGGAGGGAGTTATTGAGGGCACCTACTGTGAGTGGTCTCCAGCGACTGCAGAGCTCGGTAAGAAGAGCAACTCCACAGGCTTCTCCAAGCTCTGGAGATTCCGGGACTTTATGACGATGCACCGAAGCAGCAGTGATGGCAAAGATGCCTTCGTTTTCTTGAGTAATCCCTCCAGTTCCAGTTCCAGTTCCAGTTCCAGTTCCCCCAAGCCCTCCAAAAACAAGCCCCACAAGCAGCTTCAACCTGCCTCAGCTCCAAAAGTCAACCGCCTCAAACCCCAAACACCATCCTCTGCCCACGAGACACACTACGTCAGAAGCAGAGCCCAGAAGCAAGTCGACAAACACAAGTCCTATCTCCCCTACCGCCAGGATTTGGTTGGCTTCTTCACCACCGTCAATGGATTCAGCAAAAATGTTCATCCTTTTTAATTTAACATTCATTCTTCCCTTCTTTATATTTTTTTGTAAATATTTCTACTCCAACCCAGAATTTTGGCATTAGCAATGATATACCAATGCGAGAGAGACTAAATACTTTTGTTTGTAAATTGTAACTACTAACTATAACTTCAACATTCTTTTTTCTTTCTTCTTTTGTATATATGTTTATCAAACAAGTTGTCTCCATAACCCCTAAGCCTTGCGTTCAAAGCTCACTGCCACAATTCTCACACATTTTAATAATGCGAGCAAATTGATGCTCCATTCTCAATTTTGTTTCAATCATCAGTAGAAACGTGATATTCAATGTGAATCTGGACTTAACAATAGTCTGATTCTTTCGTATTAAACAAATTCTAGACTGCTTTGGGGAATTGCATTAAGATCGCGAGTCAATAATTTCAAATCTTAAGTTAGATTGTTGGAGCTCGTAAATGGGGTTGCTGCCATCTTCTGGATCTTTGTGAGGGTGAAAACCATCCTCTTGAAACTCTCTCAGGATCTTCATCCCACCGGGATCAGTCGGTCGAAATATTCCAAAGCTCCTAAACCACATCGGCTTTCACCATCTCAATTATAACTTGGACACAACAATTAAATTTCACAAATTGGCACTTGGGTGGGTACCTTGATGCATCTGTTGGAGCAATGACAATGGTGAAAGCCTCGGGCACCATTGCCTGCTCAACCAAAAAAACGAAGGGAATAAAGGTAGGGATTGTTCATTATGAATTATGTAGACTTCCTCGTTTATAGCTTTGCACTCTCATTTTGTACAGAAGCAAGTAGTGACTGTAAGAACATTAGAGGGCGATCTTCAAAATAAATCAAGGAATAAAGGTCAAGGGAGAAGATGATCTAACAGAATTGGAAGTCAATGCCTGTTTTGGTATGATAAGTGTCACAATCGCATTTTTAGAAGCTTCACTTAGAGATTGTGCGGCACTTGTTTTCGTTCACAAACAAGCTAGCCAATTCGAATACGGAATGCCGATGGCACATCGGGTGCCTCCCGTAACCTCCATCCCCATTTTAGAGAAAACGGTTTTAGAAAATTGGTTTGGAGAAAAAGTTTTCGCAAACGATTTAAATGTATGAATAGAGATGAGAAAGATTGTAGTATGCTAGAAAGTAATAAGCAACAACAATGGCTTTATAACATACTACTCCGGATATGGGGAAGTGATGGTTAGTCTTATCCCCATATAGTGCATTATGAACAAAAACACATCCGCCACCCCTGCATATGGAAATGGGTGAGCGGTCACTCACTAAGAAAAGTACATATAAAACTAACTACCTAGTAAAAGGAAATACATAAAATGAAAGCATAGTAAAAAAGAGGTGGAGGCAAGCATGTGACCATAAGCAACACTCCCTAGACAAGCATGACCATGACATTCTCCCCCACTCAATTGGTTGATGTCCCCGTCAACCGACTCTGCTCGAACTCAACATATTGTTGAGCAGTTGCCTTTGAGGTCTTCCACGCTCTCCCAACGAACTTCTCTGTCTTTGAGGCTTCTCCACTCCTCCAGGAACTCTTCCCAGCTTGGTCCTAGTCTTTCGACTTTGTCGCTTCTTCCAGCAAGTCTCTCGTTGGCTTCTTCTCCTACCATTCTCTTCGTCGTGGCATGCGAACGGTCATCACCCTACATCGCTCCTCGGCATGGTTGGGATGATAAGGTTTCAGTCTACTTACGTGGATGACAGGATGAATCTCCATCTATGATGGTAACTGCACCCGATAAGAGGCTTTCCCAACCCTTTCGATGATTTCCACCGGTCCTCTAAAGCTGCTCACGAGGCAATGTTCTCTTTGCCCTCGACTTCGAAACTATCCCAGGCACAAATTTACTCAAACCTAGTCCCCTAGTAGCAACTCTCGGTGTCTGGGCTTCCTTCCTCTCCTTCTCCTCCTCTTTTGAGGCAGAGACTTGTGTAAACTGTCCAACTTAACAACACGACATTGTTCCAAGACACACAAAATGTCTTGGGGGGCCTTCTCTTTCGTGGTTTTGACTGATTCATGGGTGAAGTCCTTCTCCAATTGGAAGGCTGAGATCATCCTTATCCCATTAGGCTGTTTGATCTCGGCATGCACAACGGTGGGTGTAGACCCTATGATCACTAAACATTTGGTGAGGGGTATCGGTATTACCTTGTGCTCAAGCAAGAACACCATTCCTAACATCGCGTTAAAGTCATCCATCTTGACGATCACGAAATTGGCAGGGCCATTCCAGTCTCCCAACTTTACGACAGTTCTCTTTGTCATTCCTATAATTGGCAAGGCCGCAGAGTTCACTGCTTTCATTTTACCTGCATCTCCTTCCCAATGGAGATTCAGCCATCTAGCTTCTGTTTCGGACATAAAATTATGGGTGGCCCCTAAGTCGACCATGGTACTTTTGGCCGATCTATGGTTGACCCAAGCAGCAACATATACATCAATCTGCCTCTTTGGGATCCATTTGCTTCTCCTACATCCTTCTGGAGGGCAGCTAAAAATCTCAGGGCCCAAACCCATGGGGTTCTATCTTCCTCTGCTTATACATTCTCGTCCTCCACCTGAATAACTTTTCCTTTCCAGTCGAAGCTAATGAGGCTTGGAAAGCATTAAAGACTGCTCATTCTGGACATTTGCTCGCTTCATGCTGCCCCTTGCATATATAACATGATAAAGGCCGATAAAAATTCTTCTGATTCTGCCCCTGCCACGTATTTCCAATCGTCTACTGATGTGGTTTACTATCCCGCTAGTGTCTTTATCTCCCCCACTATTTCTTGATGGGCTTGACCCATTGCTTTTTCTCCCTCTATTAGGGGATCTCGAGTATTGCTTCATCCCTTGAGATTCATCAATCGAGTCGAACAACCGTTCAGCCACTGCGTATGTGGCTGGGAGATCTTGTATTCTCTGCTCATACAGTTTTGTTTTTACCCACTGTTTCAGGCCTTCAACAAAATAGAAAACTTTATCTTTTTCAGACATATATCTTATGTCCAACATCAATCCAGCAAATTGTTTCACGCAGTTCGTAATAATACCAGTATGTTTCAATTCTTGTAGCTTGTTTCTTGCCAAAATCTCAACATTTTCGGGGAAGAACTGAGAACGTAACTCTTGTTTCAATCTCTCCCACTTGTCGATAGTGCACATACCCTCTTGGACCTTTATGAAACGGGACCTCTGTTAGGACTGGTGTCCTAATTCTCCCGAAATCTCATTGTTTTGTAAAAATACATATTGTTTGATGAATAAAATAAGTGTTATTTAATTCTGGCATTTACTTATATCCAATAAACAAAGCTCCTTGGTTATCTTATGTGAACTTAAGTATGTATATGTGATATACAAGTAGATCATGCCTTAAGTGATAACCTAAATAGATCTGTAGTATAAGGATTAAGGTGGCATACCTGATCCTGATGATACTACGGATACGACCCATTTTGTAGAGGTTTGCAAGTGTTGTAAACTACTACAGATGGTAGATCCTGACCATTCATGTGGAGACGTGCGAGCGAGGGTGTTCTATACAAAAAGTTTGTATAAGACCTGGCTTTGATACCATAACTTGGCATCCTCTACTAGGTGCATCGTCACTAGGGTGATCTTCGACTCTTCAATCGCTATGTTCATAGTTCTGAAGTACTGTTCCATGTCAAAGATAAAATTTTCTAGCACTTTCGCATTGCGAGCCCCACAGAAGGATTTAGGCTCAGATACTTTTACCTTGTTGAATTGGACTGCACCCCCGACTGGGGCTTGATTTCCCATCGCTCTCATGGTGAGGCTAACTCTTGCACTAATGTCCGCAATCTCTACCCGGATGACATCAATGTTGGCTCGAAAGTCCTCAGACAATTTAGTCACCATAGTTCTTTGACAGACTCTTCTATAGTGGCAACAGATCCCAATGAACCGCCCCCATGCTCAAGAGGCCCACTCATCGTAGCTTTTGCCTCTAGGGTCTCGACCCTTGTCAACAATTCACTAACGGGCATCCCGTCTAAGTGCCAGCCACCACGTCAATTTCATCGGCCTGGTCAGCAACTTCTTGTAACCGAGTCTCTAGGAACCAAACCTGATTAGGGACTTCTATTAGATAGAGCATTTGCTCTTCTATCTCGACCAATCGGTCAACATGGGACTTGCCTAATGCTTTGTAGCAGACATGATCACGACTTCTCAACTCCACGAACTGACTTGGCTCTGATACCAATTGTCACAATTGCACTTTCAAAAGCTTCACTTAGCAATTGTGCGACACTTGTTCCCGCTCACAAACAAGCCAACCAATTTGAATACAGAATGCTGATGGCACATCGGGTACCTCTCCCAACCTCCACCCCTATTTTAGAGAAAACGGTTTTAGAAAACGGGTTTGAAGAAAAGGTTTTCGCAAACGATTTGAATGTATGAATAGAGAAGAGAAAGATTGTAGTAGGCTAGAAAGTAATAAGCAACAACAACGGCTTTATAACATACTACTCCGGATATGGGGAAGTGATGGTTAGTCTTATCCCCATATAGTGCATTATGAACAAAAACACATCCGCCACCTTTACCTATGGAAATGGGCGAGCGGTCACTCACTAAGAAAAGTACATATAAAACTAACTACCTAACAAAAGGAAATACATAGAATGAAAGAATAGAGGTGGAGGTGGACATGTTGCCATGAATAATATGCCCTAGACAAGCATGACCGTGACAATAAGCGTAATCACATAGAAGCTTCCTTTTTCCTGCTTTCTCTCAACAAAAAGTGGGAAATTATAAGTTCGTAAAACGTGATTTCAAACAAAAATATCCCACAAAGAAAGCGGGTATGAGCAAGACAAGGGGCATATTAAAAGAAAAGGGAAGATGGATAAAATAATGTTATCACCCAATCACTTCCATGTCTATAGTGCCATGACACTTAAGCACAGTAAATTCTCCGTAATGTAACTTTATAAAATCAGAGAAGGGTACAATAAGAACGTAGGCAATGCCACGAACACATAGAAAATACTTCGCATTGCAAATGCAAATGAAAATGAAAGAAATCTCATTTTCTCATGTGAAGTTGTCATGAATACGCATGACTTAGATTTTGGGATAGCAGAGAACGCCATGAGCCAACTAGAGCCAACTCAATTGATTAAGTTCTAATTCATAGACCATGAAATTAGAAGTTTAAATTTTCATTTTCATTTGGAGTCAAGTAACAAGGTCATGAATATTGAATCATATCATTCAACTATACAGATAAAAGTCATCAAATCTCTAAACATGAAACAACCAACTTAATAGTTATAATTAAATAAACATAACTGAAATGAGTTTTGTGGAAATATGAGATGGAAGATCAAACTTCAATTTAACATTGTTCAAGTGATCCTTAGACATACAAGAAGCCGAAGCCAAATCCGATAACTTCTATTCATGCATACATACTAGATCATTATAATAAGCTTCAATGGGAAATGGAGGAAATCTTACTAGATAGGCTCCAAGAATTCCAAAGGTCTCGAGATCTTTCCTCGTGATACTTTTTGAAAGTGCAAGCAAATCATCCATCGTCTTGTTGACCGAAAATGAAAAGAGAGTAACAATCATAGGACAACATCTAATTACATATCTCTAATTTATTACTATTATTTTTAATTCAAATCTACGTGTAGACGTAAATCAGTTGGTTTTCAAATTGTTTTTTTTTAAAAAAAAAACTACTATTATTATTACTACTTATTAATTAATATTAATAATTATATTTTAATGGGCTACTTGCAAACATAACATTTTGGCTCAAACTAATTGTAAATATAGCATTAACAAAAAAATTACAAATATGACCAAATTTGAGTCCAATCCATACAAAAAGTCTAAAAGTCCATTGAAATCTAATAAGCCCAAACCCAACTTGATTCCACGATCAAACTGCAATTTCAATAGACAACTATTCGAATTCCACAATCCACGATCAAAATCGATCAGATTCATCTTTCCAAAAACGATCGACGATCCATCTTTCCATCCATCAAAGATTCGCATCCATCCTGCTTCCATTCTCGATTCATCATTCACTAATAGATAGCTTCCATCATCGTTTAATTTCTTCCTTTTTTTGTTCAAAAAAAACCCTAACCCCACCGATCTTCTTCAAACGATGATCTTCGCTTACAACATTTGCCAAAACTCTAACATCTGCCAATTGAAAAAAACTTAAGTCTTCGTTTAACATCGGTTGTCGACAACGATATTCTTCAAGGATATTCTTCAAGCGCACTCGTCGTTGATCATTTGCTAATCTCTTTTGGTTTGGTGAACTCTAGTGTGTAATCCTGCTTATTATTTCTTCCCCCTGCTTTGTAGATTTTGAAAGTGTAGCATAAGTTTATTAAACTTATTTCTTCTCTCTGCTTATTATTTCAGTTTGATTATTTGTAGATTTTCATGTGTAGGTTGATTTTGGTCTACAAATGATAGAAATCTACTTCAATAGGTTAGGGTAACTTAAACTTCAGTAGGCTTAAAATAGGTGATAGAAACCTATCTGTC
Organism: Benincasa hispida; assembly: GCF_009727055.1. Lineage (NCBI taxonomy): Eukaryota > Viridiplantae > Streptophyta > Magnoliopsida > Cucurbitales > Cucurbitaceae > Benincasa > Benincasa hispida. Next base: position 14,813,614 of record NC_052352.1, on the reverse strand, counting down.
CTTTTTTTTTTTTTAGTACTTTAAACTTCAATAGGCTTGAAGAATGTTGATAAAAATCTATTTGTTTGTGTACTTTAAACTTCAAATATATTTTTTATTGGGGTCTATCATGGATAGATTTCTATCATCAATAGGCTTGAATAAAGTTTTTTTTTTCTTTTCATGAAATATAAGTAAATGTATAGATACACTGTTCTTTTTTTCCTTGGTATTGTTGATTAGAGTCTAGCAATGATAAATTTCTATTACTGGTAGACTTGATGGATGTTGAACTTAATTTCATATGATATAAGTAAATGAATAATTTAACTACTGTTTTTTTCTTTGTTGATTAGTATCTATTAGTGATAGGTTTATATCACCGATATACTTGAAGCATGTTGGATTTATTTTTCAAGAAAATTAAGAAAAATTGTAGTTTCATTTCTGTTTAGTTGTTTAGTTGATAGACTATTGTCGATGTGCTTTTAGGCTTCAAATATGTTGTTGATTAGAGTCTATCAGTGATAAGTTTCTGTTACTGATAGACTTCACTACTTTAAGTCTATCGGTTATAAGCTCTATCACTGATAAACTTGAAGTGTTTACTTTGTTGACTTAAGTGTTTATTACTATTTTAACATATTGATAAGTGAAAGTTAATTATGGCAAGAAAACAAAAAAAGTGGGCAAAAAGAACCTTAGAACTTGAAGAATCATCAAGCAAAAAAAAAAAAAAAAAAGTGAAGAAAGGGAATATATTCACTATGTATTTAGTATATACCTCTAAGTTGTACTTTAGCATATTTGTAACATATATTTTATTTTTTGTTTAAATAGACAAAAAAAATCGTAAAGAAAGTTGGAATTCCACTTTAAAAATCACAGTTTATGTCAAGCTGGAAGTTATAGACCATATCATTAAAGGCTTAGATTATACATGTCTATCTTTGTTTAAGGAAAAAGACCATTTGCACATTTGCTATGTTTAAAAATTTCCAAAGTACCTTTACAATTCTAGCACATTTGATTAGAAGACAATGTGTCTCTGTTGATAACAATGTTCTTCTTTTCAACATTGAAGGTAATATTGTAGAGTTTGGGTTGAGGGATTTTTGTTTGATTACAGGATTAAATTGTGATGAGTACACTGTTAAGGATATTTTAGATGAAACTGAAGAAAATGATTTAAAAATTAGACAAATATTTTTTGGAAATGATACTAGCATCACTAGAGAAAATTTTAAGAGTGCATTTAACTATTTTTCTAGTCATTCTAGTGATGAAAGAAAAATAAAAAAAAAAAAAACTTGCCAATCTTTATTTGTTGGAAAGCTTGTTGATTCTAAAACAACCTCATAATTGTGTGGATTGGAAGTATGTTAAGATGTTGAATGATGAGGAGAAATTTAAGAATTATCCATGGGGAAGAGTGTCTTATAATCTTACCGTAGAGTTTTGAAAGAAATCTATTAAGATTAAATCAAAACTAGCTGCCTATCTGCAAGGCTTCCCCATAGTTTTACCTTATTGGACATATGAAATACTTCCTAAACTTTCTAAGGGGTTCACAAAAAGAATAGGAAATGGTTTTCCAAGAATCTTGAATTGGAAAACAAGAAAACATCTAGATTGGCAAGATCTTAATGACAATGTCTTCTCGAAACAAAATATAAGTTTCTAATTTTTTCATTGTTAATTGTGATACAAGTCTATCAATGATATTAATCTATCAGTGATAGACAAATATTAGTGATAGAAGTATTATCTATATTGAAACACTCAAATATCTATAGAGAATGAGTCTATCAGTGACATAGTTTATAGATGATAGACAAATATTACAATATATATCACAGATAGATAGACAATATCAGTGATATTGGTCTATTAGTAATGGGGTCTATCATTGATAAACCCATATCACTTATATAATCTCACTAAACTATGTCACTAATAACTCCTACATATGATTATCTGAGTATTTCAAATCTCATAAAAAGAAGGTATTCTGTATAGAGTACTAATTAAATATTATGTTTTCAGCTCTCTATAGTTCCTATTGTTGCATCAAAAGAAGAAATACCATCATAGTACTTCAAAAAAAATTTGGAGATGGAGAAGAAAAGATTGGAGGAAGGAGAATATGTTGCGAAAAAAGATAAAAAGATTGGAGAAAGAATATCTTCTTTACAAGAAGATATTAAAGGTTTAAAAAGGCACACAAAAAAGATTTTAAAGATCTTAAAAAGGGACAAAAGGAGATTCTCGATTTGTCTCATTCTCTAACAGAAATTGTAAAGTATAAGGTCCCACACAATGTGAAAGTGGGAGACAATCTCAAGAGTCCTTGGAAAATAATCATCCTCCATCATTGAGTCTAGAAATGATAGATGCTGATGTTGATGCTAATATTGATAAAATAGTTGAATATGCAAAAGAGAAAGAGGTAAAAGTATTAAAGCCTTCTAGTTGTTTTATTTTTTTTTTCCAATGATAGACTATATAAAGTACATATAGTTTATTGAACACATTTTAATTTTTTTTATTAGTATACTAATATCTACAAAAGTTTAAAGAAAATCGTTATAAAGAAAAGAAAATAAAAGAAGTCACTATTGCTGAGGAAAAAGAGGTACTCATCTAGTTCAATAGTAGATTATTGCTAGTGTGATTTTTTAGACTTCATGTGTGCTAGTTGTTAAAGTCTATCAGTGATAGGTTTCTATCACTGATAAAATATAGTCATTGTTGATTGGAGTCTAACAGTAACTGTTGGGGTTGATGCCCTAAACCTCGTGGGGTTCTATAGTTTGTAAACCATGTATGAACAAACTCTTATGTGATTAATAATATATGATATTTTTATTCACTTTGTCTATAAAATATGTGATATTTTAGTTGCATTAACCACAAACCAATAAACTAATATCCAAAGTTATCGTTGTAACTTAAACATGTATATGGAGACATACAGGTGGATCATGTTTAAGTGATAACCTAAATGGTCTATAGTATATGGATAAGGCTAAGTACCTTATTCTGGTGACATTACGAGTATGACCTGCTTTGTAGGTGTTACAATTGTTGTAAAGTGCTACAAATGATTTGATCTTGATCATTCATGTATTAGACATGCGAGCGGGGATATTCTATACAAAAAAGTTTGTATAAGACCGAACTACGAAATGAGTAGTCTTATTATATAACACTGTTCATAATAGAGACTATCATTTCACCAGGATGACCATAGGTAACATGACCTTAATCCTGAGTGAGTTGTGAACTTCTGCCTATGAGGGCGGTCTTTTTATTTGTATGGGTAAGAGTGGTCAGATCGCCGACTCAATAAGCCTACCATTTTGGGGATTCGTCTGATTGGGGAGCTGGGAACACAACTACACAAGATGGAATTCACTCCTTTCCTGAAGCAAGGATAAGTAGATAAATTACTTCCTTAAGGGCTGATTCCGGGTCTTGAACAATGTGGCGCCACACCCTCTCCTGGCCCGAGAGGGGTTTAGTCATAGTGGGACTATGATCTATTATTCATTAGAGAATCAATGATACTTAAAGAGTTAGATGTAACTACAGGGGCAAAATGATAATTTGGTCTAGCTGTACTTACGAGCAATTTATGAAGGGTCATCATACTGCTGATTGTTTATATCCAATAGACATAGAAATATGTCTGTAGTGCGAAAAGTGTAGCTGTTATTCTTTAGGGAGTGCCTGACAGTTAACGAATGGTAGATAATGTAATTAAAGAGTTTAATTAATTATTCACGTACCATTGGAGCTTCAAGCTATAGGTCCATAAGGTCCCCTTGGTAGCTCAAAAATATTTAGTTGGGAATCAGTTTTTGGGTTAATTTGAATTGTTCAAATTAATAAGAGAGCATTTAATTATATATGATATAATTGTCATAATGTATTTGATACATTATTATTTGATTGGAGGAAATAAATATTTGAATGAGAATCAAATAGTTATTAAAATTTAATATAAATATGATTTATATTAAATGCCATAAAAATAGAGAAAAATGACTATAGTTTATATTGTATATGATACAATATTAACACTATAGATTATGTGTTATATTTGATATAACATATAGTTTAATATAAATAAGATATAATAAGTTGGTTATCATATTTATTTATATTAATTTTATTTTTTTCCTAATTTATCTTCAACCACCTTAGTGGGTGGTTAATTAGTTTTTGTGGCAATTTGGAATAAATAAAAAATAATTTTTTTTTCTTCCACGCGGTCTAGAATCATTACATGATTGAAGTTTGCTATACGATAGAGAGCATAAACATTTTGTGTATATTCTTCAATCTTCTTCCTTCTCCAAACTCAATCTCCATCCTAACCAAAATAGTCAGAGCCCACAACTCCTGGACTCTTACCCTGAGTACACCGAAGGTTCCTCATTGTTGTCTCTTCTATTTTGGTTCATGAAGTTCTTGAAGAAAGTCTTCAAGGTTTTTTGAGTTCAAGGTTTGTGATAGATCGAGGGATATACAAGAAGAAACATCTTCAAAGGTATAACCTCTTGAACTCTACTTCTTAATAAAAACATGTTGTAATTTATTTAAGAATGCATATCTTGTATGTTTGCTGTAAATTTGTTTTCAATCAAAATAGAATTTGGACGATTCACTTCTGCTCATGGATCTCTTGTAAACGAGTTCCTTCAATAACAACATCTAGTTCTTTTATTTTATTTTATATTTTGAATGATAGACTATATCATGAAAAAAGTATATTGACATCTTCTACAATTTTTTATTGGTACACTTATATTAATGTTTACAAAAGATTGAAGATAATGAGGAAGAAGATAATGAACATGAAAAAAGGTGTAAAAAAAAAATAGTGCACGATAGAGCAAAAAAAGTGAAGGTATATCAATTGTCACATTTCCTATATTGCTTTATAAATTATAGACTCAATATTTATTCATAAACTTATAATTAAGTATTGACATTTCAAGTTATTCAAGAAAAGGCAAATACAAGAATGAATGCTAAAAATGTTGGATCGAAGAGAAAGCCTAAATCATCAAAGAAGATGTCGGAGAATGCAAATGACAGAAGATCGCAAGAGAATAGAATGATGCAAAGGACCAAAAGAATGCAAAAGACCATAAGAATACTTCTCCAAAACAAACAAGACATTCTCCTAGAATCAAGGATTGTGCCCCTAGTTTTGACTTAAAAATCTCCCAAATGTAATAATGCAGTTGTGACTTAGTTTTGCAGATCAATACTTTAATGTTTTGGCTATTATATCTTAATTTTTGTTGATACAATAGTATCAGTGATAGAAAAGATCATGATAGACTTCACAGTGAGATTAACTTCATATGTCATTATTTTGTAATATAAATAAAAAAAATGTTGGATTGTTAGTTGATTCATTGCAAATTATGTCCTTTTGTGCTTTCTATTTTAAAGTTCTAAGGACAAAATCCTTTTTTTATGTAATGGGTGTTGAAGTCTAATATTGATAGATCAATATCAGTGATGGACCAATATCAGTGATAGAAATCACAGTGACATTACTTGAAATTGATGTTAGTTTCTTTTCTTGTGTACTTGATTTTTTTGTTTTATTCTATACAAATATGTTGGAAAAGTTTGTACTTTCTATTGAGAAAAAGTTCCAAAGACCAAAACAAGTGGTATTCTTTAAATGGGTCTTGAATTCTATCAATGATAGAATTCAGTGACATTACTTCACATCGAATAAGAAGCAAATTGAATATATATATTACTGACAAAAATGAACAAAAAATGTTCTATATTCCTCAAGCAGAATGTTTTGTTCTTATGAACAATATAACAATCCCGCCGATAATAAAAAAGAAAATGCTACAATATTGTAAAAATAGTGACCATATACATGTTCACATCTATAATTATCACATCGATAGTAAATGCTACATTGTTGTATAAATGGTGGAAATTATCCATTTTATGGTTGTGACCAACAAGACGACAACGACTGCACTTTGTCTGACTTGTTTGCTCGTGAATTGATAATATTCTTTGTTTTCGACATAGGCCTATTGGACACTTAACAATTGGAGGTAATATATTCATGTCAATCCCTGTAGGCTTCCAATTAGCATGGTTCCCAATTGAATGAACAAAACCAACATAACACGAAATTAAGGTACTTGACAAAAAATACTTAGGAATAAAAGAGTAAGTATTCATATTGCAACCATGAAGAATGACAAGTACATGGACATATGAAATTTCATCAAGATCCTAAACATCACAGGTACATAATTTAGAATCTAAATATACCATAAATTGATTGCTTCCATCAATCACTTGAAATTCAACATCATTAATTGCATTAACCTAAGAAAAATGACACATAGATAATAAATTGATTAAAATCTAACTATCTGAGTTTATCAATGATAGGTGCCTATCACTGATAAATTTTGCGATATTACCCACGAAAATAAGTAACTCTTACTGTGAAGCTTCATGATATATGATGTTGTATTCATAATTTTCCCTTAGCCCAGCTAGTCAAAATAGTTTTCATACAATATGCAGCTTTACTTTTATCATACAATACAACAAATTTCACTTTTTATAGCCTTTCATTATAGTACTTTTTTTAAAACAGCTATTAAAAAGGAGGAAAAAGGCAGAAGATGAAATCTTAAAATTTTACACACGCACGCGCTTCAAATTTTAGGGCTCAAAACTTTTTTTTTTTCATTTCTCCACCATTCTAGTTTCTCTCCCAAATTCACATATTTCTAATATTATTCTTCGATTCTGAGGCACTTCGCAATCCAAGCCCCATCCTCCTCTACTTCAAGACTCGACATAGTCACTTCTCTCGTCTCGGCAGCAGCGATAGGGCTTCCGCCTTTGTCGTATCGGCTCCATTTTTTCTTGTTCAGACTTTCCTTGATCGACTTCGATCGAGTTCTCCTCACTCAAACATCAAGTTCTCCTCGCTCAGACTCTCCTCGAACGAGTTCTTCTCGTTCAGACATTGAGTTCTTCATACTCAGACCATCGAGTTCTCCTCGCTCAGACCATCGAGATTTCCTCGCTCAGACATCGAGTTATCCTCGCTCAGTCATCGAGTTCTCCATGCTCAGACCATCGAGTTCTCCTTACTTAGACCATCGAGTTTTCCTTACTCAAACCATGAGTTCTCCTCGCTCAGACATCAAGTTCTCCTCGCTCAGGCATCGATTTCTTCTCGCTCAGACTCTCGTCGATTGAGTTCTCCTCGATCGACATCAAGTTCTCCTCGCTCAGACTATCCTCGATCGACTTCCATCAAGTTCTCCTCGATCGACTTCCATCGAGTTCTCCTCGATCGACATCCAATTTCCTCACTCATACTCTCCTTGATTGACTTCTCGACTTTTTGCACTCGACTTCGACTTTCCCACTTCAATTTCTCTTTCTTTAGAGCTCTCCAAACGAAAGAATGTGAGTTCTCATTTCTTATCAGCATTACCAAAGGTGAACTTCAATTACTTCTTCCTTTTGGGGGGATTTTGTGTTCTTGCTTTTTCTTTTAAATATTGTAAAATAGCTCTTGAGGATTCTATATATGTGAGATAGCTCTTGAGGATTTCCTGCCATTATCACCTTTTTTAGTGAGAGTTTTGATTTTAATTTTGTTCTTGATCATATATATGACTTTAACTCTTTCATGATTTAAACATTAAAATTAATGGTATGTTGGAATCTTGATTAATTTGTTGATTACGTGTATTTTTGTTGATTTGAGTTTTGTGAACTCGGATTTGTAAAGGCAAAATAAAGTCATTTCTTGCTTGTTAGTGACTTCCAAGATTGTATGTTGTATTGCGTGGGTTTGATTAATATCATTTATGAATCTCATTATCTAGCATATTGTATTTCTTTTTAGTGAAGGTTAAATGTTTTTGTAGTCTCAAGTTTCTAAAATATTCTATATTTGTAACTCTATTTTATGAATTTTGATTTAATTGTAATATCAGGATTTGTGTTCTCTCTTTTATAGCATTGGTTGTATATTTGATATCATGATAAATAAACTTTCATTCCTAGTTTTGGATTGTANGGATATATATCACTTGAGTTATTGTGGTTATTTTTATTGGTAGATTTTGATTCCATTTTCCCCCCTTCTGAATGTTTTTTTTAATGTCTTCTGACTGTAAAACTAGTATATATGTGAAAATTTTATTTAGAAGGTTGTGGCTGTATTAAGTTTTGTTTTTTGTTTTTTGTTTTTCATTTTCATTTCTATCTTTTTAACTGATTTCGTTTCTCTTTACTCTTTTCTTTGTATTTCTCTTTTCATATTTATTTTCTAGAAGTATGCCATCGAAAAGTTCATTGAAAAATTAGACATCAGAGTAAAGTAGCCGTTGATCTCACATTCTAACCTTCTTCAGAGACAACATATTTGAGAGTTGTAAGGTGAACACCTTCCCATACTCTTTCTCTTTTATTAATTTGGAAATTTTTGTCCTCCTTTATTTCCTTTATGCCTAATTTCAATCTATTTTATGTTAAATGAGTTGATCTCATAGAGAGAGGGGATTAGAAACCCAAAGGGCAGAGGCATTATTGCTGCATATAGAGGAAATTTTATGTAACACAGACATACCCATTTTGCCATTAATAGTCACAAAAGTACTACTCAAAGTTATAATTGTTAAGAGAATTTATAAGGAAAGAAAAGAAGAAAAAGGTCCGAACTTTTTAGTTGGCCATTAATTTTTATGGAATTAGGTGTTGTATCTTAGAAGATTGCACATGGAATTTAGGTCTATTGCCCTGTTTTGCCACAGTTATGTATGAGTTTGGTTCGAAGATTTCAGTAGGGAATTTTGTGTTATGGGATTTTCATTCTAATTTATGGGGTTTTCTAATTTTAGCCTTTAAAGCCTTTATTGTATAGTGGTCTTGTTTAGGGATTTGTGAATAAAGGCTCTTGTTGTTGCTCCCCAAAACACTCCTATTATTGATTTGGGATTGATTCAGGTTTGAATGAGTTGAATGAGTTGAATTCATATGGATTAACATACTATAACACAAATCAAATACAACAAAAATCAAATATTATATAATAATATTTGTCCAATATTATTATATAATAATAGTTTACCAAGTGTTGGATGACAAATTTGTAACGATGTTATGATTGAATATATTGATCTTAATTATGTTTAGTTTTTGTTAATAATATTGTTGCTTGATGAAAAGAATGTTTAGGTCATCACAAGGAAGAAAATTGTATTTATAAGTTATTCTGATTAAAAAAATTTCTAGATAATTAAAAGAATAAAAAGTCATCAGGACATGTTCTCATTGTGATCATTTGACTTTCACACGATTTTTTAGAAAATAAAATTCTTGAAAATATTTTCCTTTTATACTGTCTATGGAATATCTAAGTTGAGATAAATAGAAGAGGTCTAAAAGGTGAAAAGGGCTCTTAAGAAGAGGTTTGAACCTTGGCTAAAGATCATTGCTTCCTTTTTCATTTTTGCGGCTCAAGAGTACAGTAATTTCAAAACAATCTAGTAATTATCATTTTTTTTATTCTTTTGTATGTAGTTTGGTAGCATTTTGAAGATCTAAATCGAGTTTTGAAAAGCCTATATATACTATTTTCACCTTTTGGTTTCTTGGTTTTGTTATGTACATTTTAGGAGTGCTTATGGAGTTTGTAAAATTCTATTGAAGAATGGTCGTGTTATGTTGGGGGAAGGGGGAGGGAGGGTTGAAAAATTTTATGAGCATTGACTTTGTTGGGATATTATGCTTATAGAGTATGTGAAATTTGTTTGAAAATGATATCTTTAAATATTACTATGTTCTTTTTCTTAAAAGGTTGTTAGGAATATACTTTGTTGGTATAATTAGCTTATGGAGTTTGTGAACTTCTTTTGAAGAATGATTTAATTGAAGTGTATTATGTTTTGGGGGAGGGGAGGGGGAAGGGTTGAAAAAGTTTATGAGCATTGACTTTATTGGGATATTATGCTTATAGAATATGTGTAATTTGTTTGAAAGTGATATCTTTAAACATTACTATGTTCCTTTTCTTAAAAGGTTGTTAGGAACATACTTTGTTGGTATAATTAACTTATGGAGTTTATGAACTTCTATGAAGAATGATTTGATTGTAGTGTATTATTATTATTATTATTATTATTATTATTATTATTATTATTATTATTATTATTATTTNTTATTATTATTATTATTATTATTATTATTATTATTTTGGGAGGGGGAGGTGAAAAAGTTTATGAGCATTGACTTTGTTGGGATATTATACTTATAGAGTATGTGAAATTTGTTTGAAAGTGATATCTCTTTAAACATTACTATGTTCTTTTTCTTAAAAGATTGTTAGGAATATACTTTGTTGGTATAATTAGCTTATGAAGTTTGTGAACTTCTATTGAAGAACGATTTGTTGGTAAATGATAGATGAAAATGTGGGATTTGTATTATATAATTTCACATATACTTGTTACTAGGAATGCATTGAACAAACTGAGACTGAGATGACAACTTCAACAACTAATGTGGTTCATGATGCTTTGAGTAAGATTCTTGGCCCTGACCATGGTCATGTAAGAGGATTTGGGTTTGGTGGGACTCGTACAAAACTATCTCTCTTGTCTCAACAAGATAACAAGTACAAAGTTCTTGAAAAAAAATATATAAAGATAGAGGAAATGATAGAAATGAAAGCAATTATGTCATGTTTTATAAAGAAACAGGTATTCATTTTCCTTTAAGTCACTTGCATTCATTTTTTTTTTTTTGTCAATTTTTTTGTTTCATATGAAATTATCATAGGTTGAACCAAGTGAGGAACTTTCAAATGCTATTGCAAGTGTACCTAAAGCAACAAATATTCCTTCAACTTTTCTAATATCATCTCCATTGGTAAATTTATTTATAATGTGATGAGAATTATTCTTGAATTCATTATTATCTTATTCTAATACCTTATATTTTCCTTTTGATAAAGTATCAATAAAAATAGTCAAATTAAGTGCAAGTTGTTAGATTGGTATGACTCAGAAGAGATTGTTGTAGAAGAACAATGGTCTTCTAAGAATCCAGTTGCTCTCGTTCATCACATTCCTATTGATCCACATGCAGTTAGAGTATGGGTTGATGTATCAAAAAAAACCTGATGCATATTTGTGGAGACCTACATCTGAGATGACATGTATTGAAGAAGCTTTGGACAGTACAGCTGCATGACCATATGATAAAGTGATTATTGGTATGTTATTTTCTAAGCTTATTTATCTACATTTATTAAAATATTTTCTATATTTATTTAATATTCACTATTATTGGTGTATACAAATCGTACATTATATAGATTTTATAAATTTATGTAGCTGAATGAAATGATGACTTACCAAAGGAAAAGGGAACCAACAATGACAACTCAATTACGTATTTTTTAACACTTGGTGAATTTTGAACACTTTGTATTTTGAACACTTGGTCAATTTTGAATACTTTGTATTTTGAGGGCTAACTTATGTTGTTGGTGTGGTCACTAAATACTTTATCTAGCTTGCATCATTTAGACACAACTTTATTCTAGGAAATTATCGAATATTTTATTTTGTAATGTTAATAGATTATGAATGAAAATTATTAGTATTTATTATGTTATGAAGTATATTATGTGTGTATATTTTAATTAAAATTAAGTACTTGAGCTAAAATTTATCAAAATCTAATTAATTAAAAAAATATCTCAGCCATGAGTTAAAGCTATAGAAAGATTTGTATAGCAAAAATGAAATGCTATTAAAAAGTTATTATAATAATTATAATAATTGGAAAGGATTAAATAACATTACTATAGCATACAATTACAACTATAAATACTATATTATAACATTGGAAAAAGGTTATTATATATTAAAGATAGCACATTATTTTAGCTATACAAACATATTATAGCTTTAATAAAAAAAACACTATCAAACGTTTATATAACATCGTATATGAGCTGTCTTCATACTCTATAATAGCATCCATTATAGCTTTAGAAAAACGCTATAAAAAGTCTCAGACTTTAATAGCATGGGCCGTCAAGATTTTCGAAAAAGGCTATAAAAAGTCTATTATAGCTTTTTTCGTTAGTTATCGTATATGTTATTTCTTGGAGTGATAAAACCATTTTTTGAAGTAATTGTCTAATAAAATCAAGTAGTATGCCACAGGTAAATCTCTAAGCTCCTTTAGAACTGCATTTAAGCATTTTGAAATGTTTGCAGTCATCATCTGATATCTTCTCCTTCTACCATACGCATGAGCCCACTTCTCGAAACCAACCTTACTAAGATAGTTTCATATGCTAGGATATATAGCCTCCATCCATCTCATACTCAACTCAAAATCAACAACAGTATATGCTTTTTCACATCTAAAAAATATATTATCAATAGAAGATTCCTTATGTATCAGCTTCAAACTTTTCAAAAGGTGTTGCAAACAAACACAATATTTAGCAGTTGAAAAAAAATTGTGAACACCTTTTGGAATACTTAAATGTCGATCAAATATAATAACTAACCTTTTCGATCCCCTAAACTTCTCTTTATATTTTCAAAAAACTATCTCCGATGCATTTCTATAGATGTGATGAAATGATTCTATGCTTAATCTCCTTAATTTTGTAAACACATTGCTTTATCTAATCAAATCTAAGTGAAAGTTTAACTAGAGTTCTGATGAGTGTCAGAGATTGCTTTCTAAAAAATGCGATGAAATGCTTGTTTTTTTTTTTTTTTCTATGTCAACAATGCGAGTGATTGATTTTGTTCTACTAGTATTACTAAAATGCATGAAAAAGGGTGCGATGAGTGCCACAGTTCAAGTGAAGCAAGATACGAAGAGAAATGTAAAATTCCAGTGAATGAAGTAAGGTTGAGAAAAATATCTACTAAGACTTCCTAAGCAATACATATACCACGCGTTCAAGCAACTCATAACTACAAACTACACTTCTCAGTGCATTCAACCCACAATATCATATTTCTAGGACGCATGCGATGATTTTTTAACGCAAAAGGCATATCTTTATGTCTAAAGGTATTTCATTCATTATTCAATGAGATCATAAAATCCACTACTTGTTCTATTTAGAGCAATCTGCCAATTTGATCAAAATAGTTTATGAAGCACGCATTAAACAAGTTGAATGTCAATATATGATTAACTTAGTACATGTTAGTTTCATTTTCCTCAACCCATTATGAAACTAGTTGCTCATACTTAGTAAAAAGTAGATGGGTAGACAAGAATACATGATGGCATTCATAATGATAATGGAAGTTTATCAATGTTACAAAATAATACAAATGCTAATAGAAATATATAATGAAAGATAAGGATAGAGAATCAAACCGTCAAATGCAATTTCTTGCGCCTTCTGGCTATTTTGAATGATTGTTTCACATTGGTTGTGAAGGGGTTGATGTCCTTCTTCCTCTGCAACAAGTGGAAATCTTGAGTTCTCACTCAAGATTTCTCAAATGAAGAGCTCATGAGGAAGATTTCTCACTCAAGATCATTCATTGTTTACTCAAGTTCTCACTAAGATTTCTCAAACGGTATTTTGACACAGAAATTTATTTGTAGTGCGAAGAGTGTAACTGTCGATCTTTAGTGGAGTGATTGGCAGTTAACGAATGTTAGGTAATTTAATTAAAGAGTTTAATTAATTATCCAAGTACTGTTGGAGCTTCAATCTACAAGTCCATAAGGTCTCCACTATAGCTCAACAGGGATTTAATCCTTGGATTAATTTGAAGTATTAAAATTAATTGAGAAAATTAATTATATATTATATAATTAATTATAATGTATTTGATACGTTATATATGAGAGGAATTTGAATATGATTCAAATACCAATTATATAAATTAGATTCATGTAGTTAAATATAAATATGATTTATATTGAGAGGAATAAAATATTTAGATATGATCCAAATATCATATAGATGAGATTCATTTAAGTGGATTTAATATAAATTTGATTTATATTTGTCATGCACAGTCGTGAGAGAATAAAATCTATAGTTTACGTTGTATTTGATGCAATATAAAACTAAGGCTATATGTTATATTTGATATAACATATAATGTATATATATATAAAATAAAGTAGTTATTATATATATATATATATATATTATTAATTTATTTGAAATTAATAAAAAGGGGAAGGAGTTATAACTCCCTCCCCACATTCTCTCGAGAAAACTAACATGTGATTAAAGAAGTTGAAAGGATCATCTTCTTCAAAAATTCTCACAGAGAAGAACTGTTCTCTCCAAGAGAAAGATTCTCTATAGAACCATCCTTCTCATCCTCTCCATCTATTTTCCTCTTTTAAGGATTTATGCAAAGCCCACAGCTTGAATTCTTTAATCCCAAAGAGAATACAGAAGGTTCTCAAGTGGTGGTGTTCGTGTCTGAAGAAGAAGATCCACGAGGAAGGAGTTCCGTTCGTCGCGTGTACGAGGGATTCCTTGAAGAAAGAGTTCTTCAAAGGGAAGGGTTTCTGAAACCTTTGTATTTATTTTTAAGCATGCTGTAATTTTAAGTAATTGCATATATGCTTGTTCTTTTACTGTAAAACTTTATGTTCAATAAAAATAGAATTTGGAACGATCTTTACTTCTGCTCAAAGGATTTTTTTCGAAAATTTCTTTCAATTTGTATCAGAGCCAGGTTGTAGGTTTTTTATTCCAAATTTCATTCGTTTTATTAAATTGTTTTACAATAATGGTGGGTTTTATAAATTGCATTACGTTTATGTGATAAATGTTTGTGGATGCATTGTTTATGCATGTTTCGGGATAGAAATCTTAGTTTCAGGCTTTCTTTAAATTTACAAAGTTTGTTTGTAAAGGGCCCTTGCATTTTTGGGCATTAAACAAAACAATCAAATCTGTAATATTTGTTAGTTCTGAGTCGCTCGTGAAGTTTCAAAGACAGATTGCAGATCGGAGTTTAGATGGAGAAGATAAAACAGAGGTTACTACATTGTGTAGCTGAAGTTAAACGATAGGATAGCTTTTGTTATACAATCGTGTAGAGTTTGCTACACGATCGTGTAGTATTTGCTAAATGATCGCTTAGCTAATGCTACGCAATCGTGTAGGTTTTGCTACACGATTGTGTTACGCTGGCTACATGATCGCGTAGGTGCTTGCTTGTTGAACGATTGTGCGGTATTGCTGACTCGATGCATGATTTTGCTCTACACGATCCCATAGACTATCATGCTCATTGCATAGTCATTAGTTATGCAATCGCATAGTATTTGATACTCGACGCATGGACGCTTACTACACGATCATGTAGACTTTCATGCTCATCGCATAGTCATTAGCTACGTGATCGCATAGAGTTTGTTGTGTTTGATACTCGATGCTTGGTTCGTTTGTTACACGATCAACTGCAAGGTGTTCTTTGTTAAGCGGTTCGAGGCGAGCGGTTCAAGACTCGGTTTACTTGTTCCAAACTGGTTAACTCACTTCTTGTAATTGTTAGCTCACTTCTTGTAATAGTTAGCCTTTTAATTCCTTGTTTAGAGTGTTTATATCCCGGTTCATCAATTTTTTTAGTATAAATATACATGTGATATATGTTTTATTATATGTCATAATGTATGCCATATAGTTTTAAAACCCACCATAGGTCATGCATTTATTTTCATGCACTATTTTGTATTATAAGTATTATAATATACTAGTATGTATGATTTAAATTACATAAAGCAAGCTCATGCATTAAATAATATAAGAGTTATAATATATGTATGCATGCACTATAGCATATCCATGCATCATTTATATTATAAGTGTTATAATATAAGGTTGAATGGTTATATGGAATGTATGTTATAGCATGGTTCATTACTTAGTTATATAAATGCTATATATTAGTAATGAATGAACATTGCATGATGCATGACATTACTTTAGGTAATCTTATAAACGTTATAATTTTATAAAGTATGTCAATGCTTGTAATGTCAGTTTTAATTTGTTTCATTTACTTTATAAGAGTTATAAATAAATGAAATTAGAAATTAAAATCAATAACCAAGAGTTGCATGCAAACTTAGGTAAAATTATTTTTTAAAATAGTTTTAAAATATGATTGAGATAGACCTAAGTTCACAAATTTCTAATGAGATTAGAAATTAGATTAATATTTTAAATCGGTTTAATAGGATTAAATTGATTTCAATAAAAGATTAAACTTGTAGCAAATATATCTATAAGAGACCTTTTGTCTAAGGCCGGTTATGGCTAGGCTGGGGTATTTAAGCTGACGAAAACGGAACACCCCTACCTGGGAACCTACCTGAAAAGGTGAATTAGATAGATTTGCTACAAGCATGCAATTGTTGATTAACATTTGTTAAAGTGTTTAACAAATATTAATCAAAATTGTTGACTTTTCAAAGTAAGTGTTACTTTTGGGCAAACTTAAACAATCACTTAGTAAAAATAATTAGCTGTATTTTTCCTAAGTAAATTAAACCCTAGGTTGTTAAGATACTCATTGAGAGGAAAAAATATATATAATATGTCATTTTTTACTCACGTTTCTCCCTTAATATTCACACAGTGAGACTCATGCTTAGCCTTGAGGTACCCTGGGAGCATCCCCTTTTGGATGGTGTTTGCATGGGTCAATATCAAGGTGAATGGAGAGAATATTTATAGTAAGTGGGCAAAGGATGTGTGTCAACATGTCCTATGGTCTCTTTCATTGGTTTGCACCGTGAGACCTTCTTGCACGGCCTCAAGGCGCCCTGGGAGCATCCCCTTTCGGATGGTTTGTACAATTGGTCAATATCAAGGCGAACTCTAGAAATGGATAAGATCACTTTAATTTTTTCCCCATCGATTTTTCCCTTCGGTTGGCTCATTGGGGCAGAACTCTAGGATCTAAAATGAAGGGTCACATTTACGGGAAATTATTAAGCAAGTCAACGATTTCTTGACCAAATAAATGATGATTGATCATTATAGGAATAAGAATTATTCCGGTATAATGATTAGCTGAGAGTGTCTCAATTCAATCAACGGAGAAACTGACTATCCTTTGGTGGCTTTTGTCCTAAATTACTAAAGCATCATTGTAAAATTAGATGTTAAATGGAGTTCATTTAGTTTTTGCTAAAACTGATTGTATTATTTGCTAAAATCTAATGTAGATCAATATGTTTGTTTTTTCAACAAGATGTAAAATAGTGATTTTCTATTAGTTGCCTTTTCTAGTTTGACCGGTTTTAATTACATGACGTGGAAAGAATCCATTAAAACATTTTTCATGGTAAACGACCTCGAAGTTATCATGAATGAGGATTGTCCTCAAGTCCTAACCCCTGATGCACCACGAAATGTTTGTAATGCATATAAGATATGGATGAAGGCTAATTCGAGGGCCCCAGTTCACATTTTGGCAAGCATACCTGATGCGTTGGCCAAAAGGTTTGAGAACATGGTCATTACACATGAGATCATGGAATCAATTTGAAAATTATTTGAAGGTAAGTTCTCACTATTCAAGCAAAACAGGATTGATGACAATGAAACCAGTAGTGTCAGTTCCCAAGATAATCTCCAGTCCATATTGAATATCAAAGGACTAATAGAGAAAATAATTGTTTCTAACTCTGAAGATGTTCATCGACGAGGATTGTCCTCTAAAATGAAACTTGGACTTTATGATTTGGGTTCTAGAACTAATCCCACTATTTAGGAAGAACTCCAAAGACAATAAATAAGATTTATTTATCTTGGAGACATGCTTAGTAGAGAATGATGATTCTGCCTGGATAGTTGATTCAGGAGTTACTAACCACGTGTGTTCTTCCCATCAAGGATTTAGTTCCTGGACATAGTTGGAAGCTGGAGTGATAACTCTTAGAGTCAGTACTGGTGAAGTCGTTTCAGCTATTGCTGTAGGTAGGCTTAAGTTATTTTTGGACAAGAAACGATGTATGTTATTAGATAACGTATATGTAGTTCCTCATATCAAGAGGAACCTAATTTCTGTTTCCTGACTGATTGAACAAAATTATTCCATTTCCTTATCTGAGAATAAAGTGTTTATTTTTAAGAATAGAATGGAGTTATGTTTTGGTTCAATAGAAAATAACTTGTATGAACTAAGGCCGTTAGTCATAAAAGTTGTGCTCAATACTGAAATGTTCAAAATAGCAACAACTGTAAAAAGAAAAAGAATTTCTCCTAAAGAAAATGCCCATCTTTGGCATCTAAGGTTAGGTCACATCAATCTCAATAGGATTGAGAAGTTGGTGAAAAGTGGACTTCTAAATGATTTAGAAGAAAACTCTTTATCAGTTTGTGAGTCATGCCTTGAAGGCAAAATGAACGAATGACCTTTTACTGGAAAAGGTTATAGAGCAAAAGAAACCTTAGAACTTATACATTTAGACCTCTATGGTTCGATGAATGTAAGAGCACAAGGTGGGTATGAATATTTCATCTCTTTCATAGATGATTATTCTAGATCAGGGTATCTATATCTAATGCAACATAAGTCTGAAGCTCTTGAAAAGTTCAAGGAGTATAAGACTGAAGTTGAAAACTTGTTAGGTAAAAAGATAAAAACACTACGATCTGATCGTGATGGAGAGTATATGGACTTAAGATTCCAAAACTACATGATAGAATATAAAATCATGTCCCAACTCTCAGCCCTAGGTACACCTCAGCAAAATGGTGTATCAGAAAGGAGAAATATAACTCTGTTGGACATGGTTCAGTCTATGATGAGTTATGCTCATCTTCCTGGCTCATTTTGGGGATATACGGTAGAGACTGGAGTTTATATTTTGAACAACGTTCCCTCAAAGAGTGTTTCTGAAACACCTTTTGAGTTATGGAGAAGTCGTAAAGGTAGTTTACGCCGTTTCAAGATTTAAGGATGTCCAACTCATGCGCTTATGGCAAACCCCAAAAAGTTAGAACCTCGTTCAAAAGTGTGCCTATTTGTAGGTTACCCAAAGGAAACGAGAGATGGATACTTCTATGATCCAAGTGAGAATAAAGTGTTTGTGTCGAAAAACGTTACCTTCTTGAAAGAAGGCCACATGAGGGATCATAAACCACAAAGTAAATTAGTTTTAAGTGAGATTTCTAATGAGACTATTGAGACTTCAATAAGAGTTATTGAACAGGTTGATAGATCAACAAGGGTTGTTGATGTCAGTTCATCTATTCATCCATCTCAAAAGTTGAGATTGGATGACTAGATAAATGGATTAAAGTCATGAATCAAGAAATGGAGTCCATGTAGTTCAATTCTGTGTGGGAGCTTGTAGATCAACTTGATGGGGTAAAACCTATAGGTTATAAATGGATCCACAAAAGGAAAAGAAGTGTAGATAGAAGGTACAGACCTTTAAAGTTAGACTTGTGGCAAAAGGTTATGCCCAGGTTGAGGGAGTGGACTATGAAGAAACTTTCTCACCTGTTGTCATGTTAAAGTTTATTAGAATTCTCGTCCATAGCGACATATTATGACTATGAGATAGGGAAAATGGACGTCAAGACTAGCTTTTTGAATGGTAATCTTGAAGAGACCATCTACATGAATCAACCAGAAGAATTCATTGAGCAAGATCAAGAGAAAAAGGTTTGCAAGCTTAATCAATCCATTTATGGACTGAAACAAGTATCTCGATCTTGGTATCTTAAATCTCCTTGTAATCTCGTTGTTTATAAACTTTATCTGTTATTTTATCAGCATATACTCAATCCAATAAACTAAAATCTAAGGTTATTTCATGTAATTTAAACAGGTATATAGAGACATACAAGTAGATATTGTTTAAATAATAACCTAAATGGTCTGTAGTAGATGGATAAGGTTGGGTACCTTATCCTGTTGACACTTCAAATACAACCCGCTTTGTAGGTATTACAAGTGTTGTAAAGTGCTACAAATGATCTGATCCTAATCATTCATGTAGAGACATGCGAGCGGGGGTATCCTGTACAAAGAGTTTGTATAAGACTGGACCACGAAATGATTAGTCTCTTTATATAACGCTATTAATAATAAAGACTTACATTTCACTAGGATGATCATAGGTGACATGACTTGAATCTGGAGTAAGTTGTGAACTCCTGCTCATGAAAGTGATCCTTTGATTCGTATGGGTGAGAGTGGCCAGATTACCAACACAACAAGCCTACCATTTTGGGGATTCATCAAGCTGGGGAGCTGGGAACATAGCTACACAAGACGGAAGTCACTCCTTCCCCGATGCAGGGGCAAGTAGATAAATTGCTCCTTTAAAGGTTGATTTTAGGTCTTGAACATAGTGACCAAACCCTTTTTTGGCTCGAGAGAGACTTAGTCATAGTGGGACTATGACTTATTGTTCATTAGAGGGATTAGTGGTACTTAAGAAGTTAGATGTAACTATAGGGGGAAAACAGTATTTTTGCCCAGCTGTACTTAAGAGCAATTTGTGAAGGTTCATCGCACTATTGATTTGTTATAATCAATGGACACAGAAATTTATTTGTAGTGCGAAGAGTACAACTGTTGGTCTTTAGTGGAGTGGCCGACAGTTAACAGATGTTGGGTAATTTAATTAAAGAGTTTAATTAATTATCTGAGTACCATTGGAACTTTAATCTACAGGTCCATAAGGTCCCCACTATAGCTCAACAGGGATTTAATCTTTGGATTAATTTGAAGTGTTAAAATTAATTGAGGAAATTAATTATATATGATATAATTAATTATAATGTATTTGATACGTTATATATGAGAGGAATTTGAATATTATTTAAATACCATTTATATGAATGAGATTCATGTAGTTAAATATAAATATGATTTATATTGAGAGGAATAAAATATTTGGATATGATCTAAATATCATATGGATGAGATTCGTATAAGTGGATTTAATATAAATTTGATTTATATTAAATGCCATGTATAGTTGTGAGAGAATAAAATCTATATTTTATATCGTATTTGAAGGAAATCAGACACGATGATTTCCATGAGTAGTGGAAGGGATCAGACATGATGATTTCCATGAGTAGTGAGAGAATAAAATCTATAGTTTATGTTGTATTTGAAGGAAATCAGACACGATGATTTCCATGAGTAGTGGAAGGGATCAGACATGATGATTTCCATGAGCAGTGAGAGAATAAAATCTATAGTTTATGTTGTATTTGAAGGAAATCAGACACGATGATTTCCATGAGTAGTGGAAGGGATCGTTCCAAAATCCATTTGAATTGAACACAAACAATTACAGTCTAAAAATGAAACTAACAAGTCATGCATATACAGAAATTACAACATGTTATACTACGATACAAGGGATAGAGGATACATACCTTTGAAGAACCATTCTTCAAGAATCCCTCTATCAGTCCAAAGCATCCAACAATGCACTCGAACGCAATGATCGGTACAACAAACGAACACAGCCAACAGCTCCTCGAACCCAATCGAGTCCCACTCGATTCACAAACTAAGTAAAGACGCCACCACAATGGTTACCATGGTATTCTTGGTGTGAAAATCCAGAAGTTGTGGGCACTGTCTGATCTTGGCTTGAGGAAGAGACTAGAGGTCTACAATCGAGTAGACGATCGAGCAAATGGGAGATAAGAAGTTGATCTATCACATAGATGATGTGCTCAATTGTTTAGTAATGAAGCCTATCATATAGACTTTGCTACTTGATCGTGTAGCTATGATCAACTGAGTGACTATCGTATAATCAATTTTACACGATCATTTAGTCTCTGACAATGCTATCGTTTAGTGAAACTCTTTCACTTGATAGCTTGTCTCCGTGAGAACTTTCCGAATGAAGCAACTACTAATTTTAGAAAACAATTTTTCTTTTATCTCACGGTTACCATAAACTT
Organism: Benincasa hispida; assembly: GCF_009727055.1. NCBI lineage: Eukaryota > Viridiplantae > Streptophyta > Magnoliopsida > Cucurbitales > Cucurbitaceae > Benincasa > Benincasa hispida. The sequence continues at coordinate 14,791,626 of NC_052352.1, read as the reverse complement.
CCAATAACCTCCAACTCAATCGGTTATTAGAGAAAAAGAAATTAATTATCATATAATTATTATATTATAAATAAATATGATAACCAACTTACCATATTATATTTATAACCTATAGTTTTAATATTTCATCTCATGAAACATACAAACCATAGTTTTTTTTTCTATTTTATGGTACTTAATATAAATCGTATTTACATTAATTCCTCCACTTGATGTTGTATCTCATACATCACACCAATTATATCATATATAAATGAATTTCCTCTTATTAATTTGAACACTTCAAATCAATCCCAAAATATGATTCTCAACTTAAATCCATTGAGCTACCAAGGGGACTTATGGACCTGTAGCTTAAAGCTCCAACAGTACGTGAATAACTGAATAAACTCTTTAGTCACGGGTTCCACCATTCATTAACTGTCGGGCACTCTACTAAAGACTGACAACTGCACACTTCTCACTATAGATATATTTCTATGTCCATATTAACCAATCAACAGTGCGATAACCCTTCACAAATCACTCGTAAGTACAGTTGGGCCTATTTACCGTTTTGTCCTTGTAGTTACATCTAACTCCTTAAGTACAACTGATTCCTCTAATGAACAATAAGTCATAATCCTACTATGATTGGGTCTGTTTGCATGTCTGCACATAAATAGTCAGGATTAGACCATCTGTAGTAGTTTACAACACTTTTAAACCTCTACAAAGTAGGTCGTATTCGTAGTGTCACCAGGATAAGGTATCACTCCTTTATCCTTATACTACAGACCATTTAGGTCATTATTTAAGACATGATCCACTTGTATATCTCATATACATGCTTAAGTTTACATAAAAATAACCACAAATCTTTGTTTATTGAATACGAGTAAATGTCAAATAAAATAACTCTTATTTTATTAATAATAATGTGTACAAAGTTTACAAACTACAAGACTCCGGGAGAATTAGGATACCAATCCCAACAGTATTTGATACAATATAAAACTATAGGCTATATGTTATATTTGATACAACATATAGTGTATATATATAATAAAGTAGTTATTATATATATTTTTTATTTTATTAATTTATTTGAAATTAATAAAAAGGGAAGGAGTTATAACTCCCTCCCCACATTCTCTCAAGAAAACTAACGTGTGAATAAAGAAGTTGAAAGGATCTTCTTCTTCCAAAATTCTCACAGAGAATAAGTGTTCTCTCCAAGAGAAAAGTTCTCTGTAGAAACATCTTTCTCATCCTCTCCATCTCCTTCCCTCTTCCAAAGATTCAAGCAAAGCCCACAACTCTTGCTTGAATCCTTTAATCCCAAAGAGAATATAGAGGGTTCTCGAGTGGTGGTATTCGTGCGTGAAGAAGGAGATCTGCAAGGAAGGAATTCCATTCGTGGCTTGTACGAGGGATTCCTTGAAGAAAGAGTTCTTCAAAAGTAAGGGTTTCTAAAACCCTTTGTATTTATTTTTAAGCATGTTGTAATTTTAAGTAAATGCATATGTGCTTGTTGTTTTACTGTAAAACTTTATGTCAATAAAAATGGAATTTGGAATGATCTTTGTTTCCGCTCAAAGGATTTTTTCAGAAAATTTCCTTCAGAGGACACTTATTTAGATCAACACCTAACATGGGGGACTTCCTTAGTGTTGGCAATGAAAAGGCTTCTACATCAGAGTCGTCCTGATGTAGGGGAGTGTTCTGTCCAAGTATAGGTGAGGAAAATTCATTATGGCAGGGAGAAGGTGACCTTTCATCTGGATGTGACTGTTGGTGTTGACAATCAACAAGTGGAAACAATTAAGATCTTAAACACCCTAATTCCATTAGTTTTAGAATCAAAGCATGTTTGTTCAGTAAGGTTTCTGAAAAATACCTTTGAAGAACACTTCAATTTCTTTAATTCTAGCTTGAATCTCCTCTCCAACACCTTAAAGACCACCATTTGATCTTCTCGACTATCCTCTTGGACCTTAGATTGGGTGCTGGAACCCAAAATGATATTGAATTAAGGAGAGATTTTTTAGGATTTTTGAGGTTTTGGTGTAAAATGGTAGAGAGAACCTTTCTCTCTCCCAATCTTAATTCTCACCACTCTAGGCTTTATCACTTGGAGACCTCCTCAAAATTCCCTCCATTTCATCGTATGGACTACTTCAGTGATGAAAGTGGGAAAGGGTGTGCTCTCAAGGAAGAATCCTATTTCGAGCAAGATTGGTGGTCTTCTTTTCAGCGCCTTTCCTTATTTTTCACCAAAGTTGCTTTTCCTTTATCTCCTTTTCTCAGTGCCATCTTCTTGGGTGTCATACATTTCTTTGTGGCCTTTGCCACTTCTTTTTTAGGTTGTTTTCTTTTTCTCGCTTCCTTTATTTGCATTTCTTCCTCTTTTCTCAACTTTTTCTTTTCTTCTAAATTGGTCATTGCATTCACCCGCATCTGTAATGATGCGATGGCATCATTACTATATAAACTTTCTTTTCTTCCTCTATTTTTCAATATTGAGCTATATTCATTCTTCTTCCAATCCTCATGGTTCCTTGAAATGCGATCAAGAATGTTTTTCGCCTCAACAAAAGTTTTATCCATAAACCGCCTGCTATGGCAACATTTGTAGTAGTTTGAGATGCTGCATTCAGGCTATAATAAAAAATCTCCATTTTTAAACAACCAGAGAGTCCATTATGTGGAAAATTTCTCACTAGCCTTTTGAACCTCGCCTATGCGTCGCTTAATGTTTTATTCTCTTCCTATTGAAAACTTGAGATTGCCCTTTTCCTTTCTATGTTTTCTGTAGGTGGGTAATATTTCTTCATAAACTTTTCCATGACTTTTTCCCATGATGTAATTTCATCGAGCTCAAGTGAATAGGCCCACTTCCTGGCATCTTCACGTAGTAAAAATGGAAATAAAGTGAGCCTGATTTCTTCAGAAGTAATGCTAAGAAACATGAACATGTAGCATATTTCGATGAAACTTCTCAAGTGAGCTGCTTGGTCTCCTTCCAAATTTTCCAATTGTCTGGAACATCTGAAGCATGACAAGGTTCATTTCAAAACTGGAACCATCTAATGCTGGATGCATAATTCCATGTAAGAAATCATATAATATAAGCGAAGCATAGTCTCTTATTGGTCTATTACAATCATTGGCTAAAAGAATGGGGTTGGCAAGAGCAACCACATTGTCATCTCCATTGTCTCTTATGTTGATTACTGCATTTAGCTCTTCAAGATTGTTTTGTTGATCTGCCATCTTCCTAGCCCTGTTTATTTGTCTTCTTTCCTTATTTGTTCTTCTCCTTTTGTGAAAAGTTCTCTCAATTTCTGGGTCGTATAATATCTCAAGTGCTGATCCTTCGCTCATAGAACGTTTGTACCTCTTTCACAGATAGACATACAATGTGCCAGGTCTCGAGAACCTGCTAAAATCAGAAACAATAATTTAGCACTTTATTTACTACAATCCCCGACAATGGCGCCAAAAACTTGATGTGTTTCTATAGATGCGATGAAATGATTCTATACTTGATCTCCTTAATTGTGTAAACGCATTGCTTTATCTAATCAACCCCAAGTGCAAGTTTAAATAGAGTCCTGGTGAGTCCAAGGTTGAACTAAGGGATTGCTTTCTAAAAAAGCGATGAAATTCTTGTTTTTTTTTTAATTTTAATGCAACTTTATGTCAATAATGCGAATGATTGGTTCTGTTCTATCACTACTTCAAAATGTGTGGAAAAGGATGCAATGAGTTTTATAGTTCAAGTGAAGCAAGATGCGAAGAGAAATATAAAATTCTAGTGAAGGAAGTAGGTTTGAGAAAAATATCTACTAACACTTCCTATGCAATGCATATACCATGGGTTCAACCAACTTACTTATAATTACAAACTACATTTCTAGGTGCATTTAGCCACAATATCCTATTTCTAGGACGCATGCAATAAGTTTTTAATGCAAAAGACATATCTTTATGTCTAAAGGTATTTCTTTCATTGTTTAATGAGATCATAAAACCCCTTGCTTTTCAAACAGTGATTAGTTCTATTTAGAGCAATCTATCGATTTGATCAAAATAGTTTATGAAACACGCATTAGACAAGTTGAACGTCAATATATGATTAACTTAGTATATGTTAGTTTCATTTTCCACAACCCATTATGAAATTAGTTGCTCATATTTAGTAAAAAGAAGATGGATAGACAAGAATACATGATGATTCATATTGATGATGGAACTTTATCAACGTTACACAACAATATAAATGCTAATTGAAATATAAAATGAAAGATAAGGATAGAGAGCCAAGCCATCAAATGTAATTTCTTGCGCCTTCTAGCTCTTTTGAATGATTGCTTCACGTTGGTTGTGATAGGGTTGGTGTCCTTCCTCTTCTATAAATTGAAATCTTGAGTTCTCACTCAAGATTTATCAAATGAAGAGCTCGGGAGGAAGTTATCTAGGGGAAGGAATGAAGAGTTTTTATAGAGTTTCCGCCAATTTCTTGGATGTCTTTTGACAGAAATCTTGTGGCTATTTATAGGCTTCAATGATGAGGTTTTGCATCTCTCACTAATGATTACATTGACACTAGGCATTAATTTCCATACCCTGTCGCACCGTCTTCCTCACGTCAATGGTTCATTGGCTTTGTCACAAACCTTTCATGTCAGCTACAAACTTTAATTTGACCTCCGTCGTCCATGTGTTAGTTGTATTTAATGTCATGTCTCCTCTTATTGCATTGAACTTATGCGATTCTATTTTAGGCATCAGGATTTTTCATGCGCTCAGGTAGTAGCAATTGCTTCATTGCTTTAAGTAGATTTCTGCATTAAAAAAGCTCAAATTTTATAGTTTACAAGGATTATGAATTTTTGCTTGTAGTGATCGCATAATGTAAATAATTGTATGCTTTTCTTGTTAAGCTAAGGCATTTTCTCTAATTTTTCCTTCTTTTTTTTTTAGATAAAAGAAGTAAAATAACTTGTATTTCTACAAGTTATCAATCTCCATGATGCGTCATTCTTGGAGTCCAAAATACTAAAGGCAAGAGGAAAAATCTGATTGTTACCATCAATTGTTAACGTCGTTAAAAGAGTTCCACCATATTTACATTTAAAAAATGTGCAGTCAACTGATATGTTTGGTCTATAATACTTCCACCCCTCAATACACGATCTAATTGCCATAAAAAATATTTAAAATATCCCTTGGAATCAGCTTTATACGCAATGAGTGAACCTGCAATAAAAAAGTACATGTTGTTTTACATTAGATCTATCACTGATAAACTAAATATCGGTAATAGACCAATGATATTCTCATTTACTATAAGACCTATTACTGATAGACCAATATCAGTGATAGGCCATATCATTTAAACAAGTCTATAATACTGATTACATACTCATTGAAAGCTTAATTGATGATATATAAAGGATAGGAGAAAAAACAAACCTAGATTCATTTCTTTCAGCTTCGTAAAAAATTATGGGATCAAGCCATAAGACTCCTTTGCATAACCATTCAATGACTTCATAATATATTCTTTCACCCTCAAAGTTTTATAGTAGCTAACATTTACCCCAAATTTAGTATGCATGTGAATCATAATATCATCCGGAGTCAAACGGTTTCAAGGGCTAAAATCTTTGATCATACAATCACCAATCGACGACGAAGATGTGATAGCTCTCACAAACAGCTATAATTTCTAGCTTAATTTGGATTGTAAAACCCAAACCCTATTTTCCCTACTTAAGTATGTTTATTAATGTGTTAAATAAGACAAGTATGAATTAATGTTATGTTTGTAAGGAAAGGCATGAAGATAGTGACGGAGAAAGGAGGGATCTTGAGTTTTGAGAAATGAGATCGCATTTAGTAAGGTGTTTGGCATTAGTAAGTGGAAATTATGGCTAAGTTTTGAAGTTAAGGTTAAGTGTTGGCCAAGGACTTGCTATGAGTTAGCAAGGGCAAGCGGTGATCAAGGCCTTGAGAGGTTATTGATGCACGTGGTAGGGCAAGGGCATGTAGGTATTGGCTGTCAAGGCATCAAGCACACGACATGGGTGAGGTAGCCTAGGCGTTATGGCTGGATGTGCGCACTGACCAGTGTGCGGTGGTAAGACTATTCATTGGACACGAGCCTATACGAGGAAAGGAGTTGCGCTGGAGTATGCATTATGCGTTGAGTGGCAGGCAGACGTGGCATGAAGGCCCTACACGCTGGAAAAACAAGCATATGCTTGGATTGCATTGGTGGCAATGGTGCAAGGCACAAGAGGCATGCGTTGCTCGGTGGTCGTGAGATGAAGGTGAGTATGTGTCGAGGCTTGCATGTATGCGTTGGCTAGTGGTGACACGTGGCAGTAGGAGCATGCAATGGCCAAGGCGTGCACCTAGTTGGTGATGTGATAGGATCAAGCCATGCATTGGCTAAGGCTAGGCAATAAACTATCTAAATGAGCATGCAGCCAAGGTGTAGCAGGCGATGGCTTAGAGGTTGAGCCTTATGTTGAAGGCCAAAGGAAAGTGATCAGCTTAACCACCATTTACATGGTCAGCTGTCATGTTCAAATCACTTAATTTTAATTAGTGGAGTGATGTGGCAGCCTGAAATTTTAGGGAAGCACGCAGTCTGTGATATAAAAGGGAGGGCCAGCTTGAGAAGGTTGGTTTAAACGATTCACTGGTGCTATCAGGGTAATTCCATAGTCATTTGAAAGCTTTATGAGGCTAGTTGATGATCTAGGCCTGTCGAAAGAAAACTCCATAAGAATCGAGTTAGAATTCAAGGAGATTGCAAGAAGGTCGAGCTCTCGAGTGACTTTGGGTGAGTGTTGAAGATTGGAAGTTTCTGGCCAAACCACGAAGAATTCTGAGCTTAAAATTTAAGGTAAGCATGTTAAGAAAATTTTAAATTTAAGATAAGCATGTTTAGACAATTTTGAACAATTTGTAGAAGGAAATTTTCTGTGGAAAGGCTTGGAAAAAGAGTTATTTGAATTGTAAGTTGATTTTGAAAATTTTGAACAAGTAGGCAGCTGCTTGGGTTGAACAAACAGGCAACTCAAAGGAATGGCATGCGTGCAAGTGACCAGGCTAAGCGATGAGTTATATAGAGAGTGCACGATGCATTGAATAGGTATGCGTTGAAAGTTTGGACGCGTTGAAGACAGTGCGTGCGTAAGGACTAATTGACTCAGGGCTCTGTGCGAGTAAAGGCGTCAAGTTGTGTGCGAGAGGGCTGAAGGCGTGCGTCAAGCTAACCGAGCGTATGCGCTGAGTGTTGAGTGCTTAAGCTGGGAAGCGTGCACGAACGAGTGGCTGGATAGGCACTTAGGCTTTGTGTTGACGCATGGTGTGGGCGTTGGGTTGCTTGTTTGCCACCTAGTTGAGACATAAAATTCAAGGAAATTTCTTAGTGTTGAACGCCTAAGGTATGGTTGGGATGAAGGAGTCCTTGACAGAAAGTAAATATGAGCTTAATTATGCAAGTTAGTCTCAAAAGGGAGACCATTACTAGTAGCTAAAGTATATTGTTATGTCCACAGGATTGACACCAATAGGAGAAGCTTACCAACCTTAAAAGGAGTTTCCCAAGCCGTGTGTGACAATTTAAGAAGTTCTCTAAATGTTTAGTAGCTCATACTAGCTTAGTTATAAGAATGTTTTCCAAGTAAACCAAGTTTTAAGAGCTAGTATTGCATGCTAGTTTAAAAGAATGTTTATAAAGCATGTTTAAGTATTTATGTGTTTATATACACAAAGCATGTGTTAGAAGCTTTAAAGATGTGAAAGCTCTTATTCATGTTGCTATGCTTTCAAGTATACATGTTGTAAAGAACAAGTTAAATGATGTGCATGATAAACCCGATACTGAAGGACTCTGAGAAGGTATCTGGGTAGTAGTACCTAAGGTATGATGGTACTTAGTTATTACCACGTGCACATAGTCAGATTCGACGTTGGTTGTGTCGAGGTCACTCCACACTAGCTAAGGCTTGACGTTGAGGGATTGAGCAAAGAAGTTCTCTCTTAACTAAGGATTCAAATGTTAAATGCTTTCTAGATGTTATATGTTTCTAAAGTTTTAAGTATGAATTTGCTTTGTAGTTTTCAAATTTTAAGCATGATATTATATTTATTTAGCCACTCACTGGGCTAATAGCTCACCTTGTTTGAAATGTTTCCTCTCCCTAGGTAGCAGTCAATTTTCCAAGAGGTAACTATGTTGCTACTCTGCCACTCAAGGACTTAGCTCGGAAAGGAGTTTAGGTATTGGTTCTGTATATACTCGTACATGTCATATTCATATAAGGACTAGGCTACTATGTCAGGACTCACTGGTTTTTGTGTTGTACATATGCTATGTTTATCAAAAGTTGTATGAAACCTAATTATTGTTTCAGTATGGGAAGTACTAGTTGAATTGTTTCGTATGTTTCTTAAATACGTTTGTTTACCAAGGTTTCTAAGCAGGTGAAGTAAGTCAGTTAGGCAGTAAGTGCTACTATTTGGGTGGTAACTACTGCAGACACATTCCCTTACAGGTTTAAAGGATAATCTGGGAGGGGTTGTCACATGGGTTAATTAATGGATTTATGTTAACCATGCTATTTTGTAGGTATTAAGCACCAAAGAGGTAGAATCGAGCTTAAGATGTTAAACGAGGTTAATTTGAAGCAAATTAGAGGTAATTTAACCATTTGAGCTTCAAATGAGGAGAAATAATAAAAATGCCCCTAACCGAAGCATTGCAAGCATCGTTCGACACTACAGTGCGACACTTGAAGGCTACATTGTATATAGAGCAGCGTTGAAACACTACCCTCATTGTTGCAAGGCTATGGACATTGACGAAATGCCAACGCATCCATGCATGCACGCTCATTGCAAGCAAGTGTCATACGCACTGTCGCACCTCTACCCCAATGCTCGCGACTAGATCGACAAGAGCTTTGCAATGCTCTCATCAGTGTTGCAACACTACAACAATTTCTGTAAATACTTATCTTCGTTTTAGGGCTAATTTGAATGCAGGATTTGATGGAGGCCAAGGAAAGGCTCCATGTTCTTTTTTTTTTTTTGCATCAATAGGTTAAATTTTAGTTTTCTTTTGGATTGTGAATGATGGATTGGAACTTTCTCTTCAGTTTTTTTATGAATTGCTTAAGGTAATTTTCCTGTTTAGCTTTTTGGAACAAGAACTCTATGTAATTTCTTGAGATTTAAGTTTTTGAATTCATTGCACTATGATTTATGTTTTCCTTGAATCTGATTTAATTCAATTGTATGATTATGTGGTTGGTTGTTCACTCGTAAGCATGCATTGTCTCGCTATCAATTTTTAGCTATAGCCCGCCTTTGCATGAATGTTGGCTAAAATCACCTAAGTATCATTAGTCAATTTTGCATTTGATGGTTATTTCTAGGATGCTAATTGCTAGATTCAAGGAAATTTTGGTTAATTAATTAGGCTATCCAATTATTAATCAATACAATTGAATCCTAAATCGTAATGTGCATGTTTTTATTTCTACATTGATGCCATCGAACCAATAGAAATTAGAAGCATGTAGTTTAATTAGGGAATGACTCTCTAACCTTAATTAATATCTAGGACGCTTTCTAGGTTTGGTCATTACTAGTTGTCCGCCTTTGTAGAGACTAGTTAGGTCAAATCGAGCGAGTTGTTGTGCACGCATAAATCAGTTGCATGTTTAATTTAAGAAATTTGATGACTGAAATTGCATTGAGCATCTATCTTGTTCTAGAAGCTAGGTAGAGCAATCCTAGTTTACATTTATCCCTTGCATTTTAATTTCATGTATGTGTTCCATTCCATCCAAACCAAAACCCTCTATTTTTATTGCTTTCCATAGTCAAATTTAGCTCAGGAGAGATTTAATTCTTAGCCTCTCTATGGTTCGACCTTGAACTTGCCACTTGTGCTACCTAGTAGTATAAGTAGTGATTCGGTGATTATAAATTTTATTTGCTTAGGCTAGGGGTTTGTGGGCGACGATGAATTCCCGGCTTAACAAAATGCTAGTCTATAAGAAATTTGAACGACATTTATAGAACAATTGTGATTAGTAATATATTTCCTGAGTTTCCATAGTTCCCCACGGTTATAATGAGATGCACGAATGTACCATTGACAATCATCTTGTGAGCACTTCAACACAATTGATTTAGAATTTGATCTCACAGTCTTGAACTCAAAGTTGTTCTTTATGAAGGAACTCTAAATAGAGATCCAATGAGTGGAAGCGGATCATTCCAAATGTCATTGAGAAAGAACACAAACAATTATAGTCTAAAAGAATAAATTATGCACAAAAAATAAATTACAAGCATGCTTCTTTAATTGAACAAGGATAGAGTATGCAAACTTTGAAGAACTCTTTCTTCAAGTATCCCTCGAATGTTCAGCAACTCGTTCAAGACAACACGAACTCGAACGCTATGATTAGAACAACCAATAGCACGAACTGAAGAATCCTCGATCACTATCGAGTCCAACTCGATCCTCTTGAACGGAATAAGAACACCACCACAAGAGTTACTTGGTATTCTCGGTGTGAGAATCCAAGAGTTGTGGGCTCTGTATGACTTTGGATAGAGGAATGAAGGAGGTAGACGATCGAGTAGACGACCGAGTAAGTGAGAGAAGGAAGAAGTCTATCGTATAGACTTAATACTCAATCGTGTAGTAAGAAGAAGCCTATCAGATACACTTGCTACTCGATCGTGTAGTAAGAAGAAGCCTATCAGATACACTTGCTACTCGATCGTGTAGTAACGAGTAACTATCGTATAGTAAACTATTTTACTCGATAGTCTTTTCTTTTTGTGAAACAATACAATAAATCAACCATTTCGACTTGGAAAATAATTTTTTCCTTTTATCTCATAGTAACCATAAAACTTCCAATAACCTCCCACTCAAGTCAGTTATTAAGGAAAAAGATTAACTAATTATCACATAATCAATATATTATAAATACATATAATAATCAACTTATCATATTATATTTATAACCTATAGTTTTAATATTTCATCATACGAAATATATAGATCATAGTTCTTTTTTTATTTTATGGTATTTAATATAAATCATATTTACATTAATTCCTCCAATTAATAATGTATTAAATATATCATATCAATTATATCACATATAATTGTACCAATTTAATTATATCATATATAATCAAATTTCCTCTTGTTAATTTGAATACTTCAAACTAACTCAAATTTGATTCTCAACTTGAACCCATTGAGCTACTAAGAGGACTTATAGATATGTAGTTTGAAGCTCTAATGATACGTTAATAACTGACTAAACTCTTTAATCACGAGATCCACCATCCCTTAACTGTTGGTCACTCCACTAAAGACCGACAGTTGCACTATTCGCACTACAGATATATTTCTGTATCCATTGGATATAACCAATCAACAGTGTAATGACTCTTCACAAATCGTTCGTAAGTACAGCTAGGCCAATTTATCATTTTTTTTGTCGTAGTTACATCTAACTCTTTAAGTAACACTAATCCCTCTAATGAACAATAAGTTATAGTCCTACTATGACTGAGTCCTCTCTTCCCAAGAAAAGGTGTGGCCACTATGTTCAAGACCAGGAATTAACCCTTAAGGAAGCAATTTATCTACTAATCCCTGCTTCAGAAAGGAGTGAATTTCGTCTTGTGTAGTTGAGTTTCCAGCTCCCCAATCAGACGAATCCCCAAAATGGTAGGATTGTTGAGTTGGGAATTTGGCCACTTACACCCATACAGATCAAAGAACCGCCCTCATGAGTAGGAGTTCTCAACTCATTCAGGATGAAGGCCATGTCACCTATGGTCATCCTAATGAAATGTAAGTCTCAATTATGAACGGCTTATATAAAGAGACTAATCATTTCATGGTCCGGTCTTATACAAACTCTTTGTATAGGATACCCCCGCTCGCATGTCTACATATGAATGATCAGGATCAAACCATTTGTTACAATTTACAACGCTTGTAACATCTACAAAGTAGGCCGTATCCGTAGTGTTACTAGGATAAAGCATATCTCCTTTATCCTTATACTACATACCATTTAGGTTATTACTTAAGGCATGATCTACTTGTATGTCTCCACATACATGCTTAAGGTACATAAAATAACCTCGGATCTTTGTTTATTGGATTGAGTAAATGCTTATAAAATAACACTTATTTTATTAATAACAATATATTTACAGAGTTTTTACAAACTACGAGACTACCAAGAGAATTAGGACACCAATCCAACACTTTATAACTATGTAGTAAAAAAGACTTTGATACTATTTCCTTACCAGGAAACATATACTTCTCTTTTAAATCAAATATAGAAGACAAGCTACTGATATGAACATTCGTTGGAAACCCATTCTAAAAGCATATCGGTGGCATGAAAAACAAATGGATGTCTTGTACTTTGTTCTTTAACTAAAGTTAAAAAACCAAACAACATCGTTATCTTCATGAATTTCAACCACAATTTAAATACTATTGATATCAAAATCAATAAGATGGACAATTGTATTGAAGAACTAAATGCATCCAATTGAATTTCCTTTAATATCAAACTTACAAACTTTTCAAAACACACAATCTCATCGACCAATACGCCTTTAGTCTTGTAATTCAAGTAATTGTGTTTATCATCCCACTGTCTACTATGAAACACCACTACTACAAGCTTAATCATATTTTCAAATCACTACAAGAAACAAAAATTACAATTATCACTCTACTGTTATGTTGAGTTTTATGTCCTAAAACTCGTGATATGTGAACAATAAATTTATTTTGTAAATCGATAAAGTTGTTATTGAATATATGAATTGCTTATTTCGTTTTAAAAATAAATCCAATAAACTAAAAGGTCCATGACTATATCATGGGTACTTGAACTTTATTTGGAGATATAAGAGTGGATTAAGTTCGAGTAAATAGTCAAAATGATCTATAATATACAAATAAGGTTGGGTGCCTTATTCTGGTAACACTATTGGATGCGGCTTACTTTGTAGTTGTTACAATGTATTGTAAAATGCTACAAATGAAGTGATCCGGATTTGTTCATATATTGACATGAGGAGCGGAGGCGTTCTATGCAATGAGTTTGTGTAAGATCGGACTAAGAATAAAGTCACTCTTACTTTATAACGTTATTACTGTTTAAGACTGACTATTTCAAAGCGATGACCTAGGTAACTTGACCTTAATCCTGAGCTAACTATGAACTTCTATTTATTGGGGATTATCCTTAGAGTTGCATGGGTGAGGGTTGGCTCAACAACGTCGACTCATAAGCTCCCATTTCAGGGGTAATACTGGGTAGATAGCTGGGGGTATAAGGTGCAAGATGGAATTCACTCCTACCCGCTTTTAGGGATAGTAGAGAGGTTGTTTCCTTAAGTGCTTACTCTGGGTCTTAAAGAAAGGGCCCCACCATCTCATTCGCCCGAGAGGGACTCAGTTTAGTGGTTGGATCACAATCCAATTGTTCATTAGAGGATCCGTGGGACTTAAGGAGCGAGATGTAATCTCAAGAGCAAAATAGCTTTTGACCTAGCCGTTATTACGAACAACCTTTGAAGGGTTAACTTACTAGTCATGGTTATATCGAGTGGACATAATATATCTACAGTGAGGGGAGTGCAGCTACTAGGCTTTAATGAAGTGACCTGAAAGTTAATGAATAGTGGCTAATTAGGTTAAAGAGTTTAGCCGATTAATCACAGATCGTTGAAGCCCATGATCTATAGGTCCATGAGGTCCTCCTACTAGCTCATACTAAACCTTAGAACAATGTGATGAACGAATTTGAAGTGTTCAAATTCGTTTTTTGGAGCAATGCATTAGATATATACAATATATTTAACCTAATGTTTAATTGTAAATTAAACTTAAAGAGAGAGAAAATAGGAGATATTTAAATAAGATTTAAATATTAAGATTACGAATAAGGGATTCATATAAATTGGGATTAGTGTTGGATTTAATATTAAATTAAATTAATTAAATTTTAGTTATTTATTTGATATTAATTTAATTTTAAAATTGATTATTAGAATCAATTTTGAAATTAAATGGAATTGGTCAAATTGCATTAAAATTCAAATTGTTGACTAGGTAAAAAATGTAATGGAAGTCAAATCATTGATGAGAGCATTGACCAAGTTAGTGATTTTGGACTTTGAGAGTCAAACTTTGACCAAGTTAGTGGAAAGACCCAACATTTATGAGTGGGAAATTCCAACTATTGAATTGCTAAGTGTTGTCTTCATTTGAAGACACTTGCCCACTAAATCCCATTTTGAGTTAGTGGATTTTTTAGTCTCGAATTCTCATCAAACTCAAAGTTGCATGTTTTGTATGTAATGGTCTTTAAAATGGAGTGTTGATGATTTTTAAAAACTCTTGGCCTTAGAGGAAATTGATGAGATTATGCCTTTTTCTCTCAAAGTTTTAGTTTTTTTCTCTCCAAATTAGCCACTCACCGGATCCCACTATCCCGTTCTAAGGCTGGAGAATAGTCGGGAAGACTTTTGTGGTGGTCTACGAACCGTTCGTGAGGAGATTAAAGCTAAATTGGAGAAGATTCAAAGTCTACAAATGTTGTATTCTTTTCCCCTTTTATTGGTTTCTATTGCATGCTTATCTTTGTAATTAACCTAATTAGAATACTTTAGATCCGATTTTCTTTCGCTGCGTATGTGTTCGTTCCATTAATTAGTATCAGAGCATGCTTAAAGTATTCAATTTTTGGTTAATTTATGCATATGGTGGGTATTGATTTATGTGATGAATGCTTGTGTTCTAAAATAGATAATTTCGGTTTTGGCATCCGTTTTTCCACTTGGGTTGTAATAATTATTGTGATTTTCGGTGTCTTATGGGCTTTAATGTGTCGTGATGACTTTGTAAATTTTCAGAGAAATGACAAATACATCAACAAGAGTTGTTGACAGAGCAGGTCCATCAACAAGAGTTGTTGATGAAACTAGTACTTCGCATCCTTCTTAAGAGTTGAAAATGCCTCATCATAGTGGGAGGGTTGTGCAACAGCCTGACCGGTACATGGGTATAACTGAAACTCAAGTCATCATACCAGATGATGGTTTAGAAGATCCACTGACTTTCAAACAGGCAATGAAAGATGTGGACAAAGACCAATGGATTAAAGCCATGGACCTTGAAATGGAGTTTATATACTTCAATTCTGTCTGGGATCTTGTAGATCAACCTAAAGGGGTAAAACCCATCAGTTGTAAATAGTTCTACAAGAGAAAACGAGACCAAGCTGGTAAGGTACAGACCTACAAAGCAAGACTTGTGACAAAAGGGTTTACCCAGAGAGAGGGTGTAGACTATGAAAAAACGTTCTCTCTCATTACCATGATAAAGTCAATTAGGATATGTTTGTCCATAGCTACATTTTATGATTATGAAATATGGAAAATGGATGTCAAGATAGCCTTTCTGAATGGCTATCTTGAAGAGAGTATCTATATGTCTCAACCATAAGGGTTTATCGAACAGGGTCGATAGCAAAAGATTTTTAGACTTAATCGATCTATTTATGGGTTGAAACAAGCATCTAGATCCTAGAATATGAGATTTGATATTGCGATCAAATCTTACGGCTTTGAACAAAATGTTGAAGAATCTTGTGTTTACAAGAAAATCGTTAACAGAATTGTCGGCTTTCTGGTGTTGTATGTTGATGATATTCTACTCATAGGAAATGAAGTAGAATTTCTAGCTAACGTTAAGAGATGGCTAACTACACAATTCCAAATGAAAGAGTTGGGAGAAGCATAGTATGTTCTTGGGATCCAAATAGTTCGAAATCGCAAGAACATAACTTTAGCATTATCTCAAGCATCCTATATAAACAAAATGTCATCTAGATATAAAATGCAAAATTCCAAGAAAGAAACGTTGCCTTTCAGACATGGAAGTCATCTGTCTAAGGAACAAAGTCCTAAGATACCTCAAGAGGTTGAGGATGTGAAACGAATTCCATATGCATCAGTAGTAGGGAGTTTAGTGTATGATATGTTGTGTACTCGTCCTGACATATGCTACGCCGTTGGAATAGTCAGCAGATTTTAATCCAATCCTGAATATGATCATTGGACTGTCGTTAGAACATTCTCAAGTATCTCCGGAGAACGAGAAATTATATACTCGTGTATGGTGCTAAGATCTGATCCTTACTGGATACACTGATTTTGACTTCCAGACCGATATGATTCGAGGAAATCAACTTCAGGGTCAATATTCACTCTAAACAAAGGAGCGGTAATGTAGAAAAGTATCAAGAAAAGTTGTATTGCTAACTTCTCAATAGAAGTTGAGTATGTAGTTGCAAGTGAGGCAGCAAAAGAAGCAATATGACTCAGAAAGTTCCTGACTAATTTGGAAGTGGTTCCAAATATACACCTGCCAGTCACCCTATATTGTGATAATAGTGGAACTGTTGCAAATTCAAATGAACCTCAAAGCCATAAACGAGGAAAACACATTGAGTGGAAGTACCATCTCATTAGGGAGATTGTACACAGAGGAGACGTGATCGTCATGCAAATAGCCTCAGAAGACAACTTAGCTAATCCATTTACAAAGGCCCTCTCAGCTAAAGTATTTGAGGGTCACCTAGTAGGACTAGGTCTACGAGATATTTGTAACTAAGGCAAGTGGAAGATTTTATGGGTATCTGATGCCTTAGTTTATTGTATCTATTCTTTTTATTCTCCCAGTGTAACTCAACATTGTATATATTTGCACATATTGATCCACTGAAGTTTTAGTCCAAGTGGGAATATTGTTGGGTTGTATGTCCTAAAACTCGCAGTTTGTAAAATCAAACATATTCTATTATCAATAAAGATGTTATTCAATATTCCTTCAATAAAGTTGTTATTGAATATTTAAATTGCATTTGTAAAGTCTAAATCCAATAAACCAAGATCCATAGCTATTACACGAATACTTGAACTTTATGTAGAGACTTAAAGATGGATCAAGTTCAAGTAAATAGCTAAAACGATCTATAGTATACGAATAAGGTTGGGTGCCTTATTCTGGAAACACGATTAGAAGTCAAATTGTTGACTTTTAATTTTTGAAAATAAAAAAATCAAATTTGTTGACTTTGGACTTTGAGAGTCAAACTTTGACCAAGTTAGTGGAAAGATCCAACATTTTGTGAGTAGAAAATTCCAACTATTGAATTGCTAAGTGTTGTCTTCATTTGAAGATACTTGCCCCACTAAATCCCAGTTTGAGTTAGTGGATTTTTAGTGTCAAATTCTCATCAAACTCAAAGTTGCATGTAATTATTTAAAATGGAGTGTTTAATGATTTTTCAAAACTCTCAGCCTTAGTGGAAATTGATAAGATTATGTGATAATCTCATCCTTTTTTCTCTCAAAGTTTTAGTTTTTTTTTCTCTAAATTAGTTACACACTAGATCCTACCATCTCATTCTAAGGCCGGAGAATAGTTGGGAAGGCTCTCGTGGTGGTCTACAAACCATTCGCGGGAAGATTGAAGCTAATTTGGAGAAGATTCAAAGTCTACAAAGGTTGTATTCTTTTCCCCTTTTATTTATTTCTATTGCATGCTTATCTTTGTAATTAACCTAATTAGAGTACTTTATATCCATTTTTCTTCTATTGCGCATGTGTTCATTCTATCATGTTACACTCATAACATTGATAAACTAGCATAATAAATAGAAAACAGAGTCTATCAAAGATAGACTAATATCACTTATGGAGTACGATATGTATCTATTAGTAATAGACTCCAATTAGTATACTGAATTGATATGAGTATATCAGTGATAAACTTATATTGAGAAGTTCATGATTGCTTGAAAAATAAACTAAACCAAAACCAAAACAGAAATTAACTCAAACCAAAGCATAAATTAACTTATGAAGCTTCAAAGAAAATATCAAAGTGATGAAACTTGTAGAAATCATAAAATTGACTAATAACACCAACAAACTTCAATTAAACAGCAATTGAAAAGGAAACTAACTTCTTCATGCAGGCTCCACTTGGCTCTAGGGATATAGCTTAGTTGGTAAAGCTCTGCTCTTGCAATTGGGTCGTTGCGATTACGGGTTGGATGTCTACTTGTCCAGGTGGTAATGATAGTATCTTATACTTGAACCAGTGGCTCACTTTTTCTAAGTAATGGGGAAGAGGACCAAAATATGCCAATGAAAGACTCTACTGAGACAAAGATGGGTTGTCGAGAACATAGAAGAGGTAGGATAGGCAATTGGTTAGATCTAGTATGGATCGTACATGGATGGTAGTTGGATCTGTCCTTCTCTTTGAAACAAGGTATGCATCTGGTTCTGTCGGTGCTTGAAACAATTTAGTTTTCTCCATATTACTGTGTCTCTAGAGTTAATAATTTTATATGAGGAACTACTGAACTCAATCATTTGCTGTCGTTACTCTTCAGTTTTCTGTTGAGGTCTATCCTGTTGAGGTACTCAAATTGGATTAGTGATCGATTTCTAGGTTTCGTCGTAAACCTAATTGGAAGAAAAAACATAGATGAAATTGATTACAAAACCTGAGGAAGAATCGTGGCCTAGAATTGGGAGGAAGAATCAATCGAGCAAAGGATGAAATGAACTTAGATTAAAAAAAAAAAAAAAAGAGGATAAGAAAAAAAACTAAACAAATCCAAAAACTAAAGATGAAATCTAAACATACCAAAAAATCCCAAATGGTGAGTAAAAATCTCAAATACCGAGTAGAAATCCCAAATTGTAAGCAGAAATTGATGGACGAATGAGAAAATTGAAATTGTAGATTAAATTACTCAAAAATTAATCGCACAAAGAGATTAGATGAACATCGATTTCATTTTTCAAATCTCGTAGAACAATGATGAAGCTCTAAAAAAAAAGAGAGAGAATCGTATGGGTTAAAGA
This sequence comes from Benincasa hispida, assembly GCF_009727055.1. NCBI lineage: Eukaryota > Viridiplantae > Streptophyta > Magnoliopsida > Cucurbitales > Cucurbitaceae > Benincasa > Benincasa hispida. The sequence goes on along the minus strand of NC_052352.1, from coordinate 14,772,603 downwards.
ATGAAGAAGATGGCGGATTCATTTCTTTTCCATTTAAAATAAAGGTTATTTTAAGAATAAAAAAAAATCTCAATTGAATCTTCCCAAATATTCTAAATATGCAATTAGTTTTAGAAAATGATACATATTTAGTTATTTAAACTAAAAATAACACCTACTACAATTTTTCATAAAAATATATATTTTTATATTGGATTGGACTTTTAAGCTAGTCTGATGGGACAATCCAAATAAGGCTCAAACAAACTAGCCTATTGACCGGCCCAATTTAAAGGAGGATTCATATCAAATCCAATTTATGAAAGAACTTAATTGGACCCAGCTGATCAGTTGTTGATCTTAAACTGAGTTGGATCGAAGTTGGACTGAACTTGAATCGAGCTTTAGGCCCAATGAGGAGTCTGATGCATCCTAAATTCTCATCGCGAAGGGTAAAAGATATTTATCTTTCTAAAAGGAATAAAAACTAAAGAGTTGCAACTTTTCCCAATTTTATTTTGAAACCTTGACTTACAAACTTCCAACCTACAAGGTTAAATTTCTAGGGGAAGACACGTGGTCGATCACGATTAAACTCTTCTGGCGATCAATAATCGACGGTTGTTATTTCATAGCAACTTTATTTCTTTCCTCCAAGCTTGAGTTTGACGGCTACGTTTCTCAAATCAGATCGGCTTCCCTTTTCCCCATCGTCTTTGCCTCTACCCTCCACCACTCGTAAAAGGTAATTTCTAAACCCTAAAATTTCAGTTGCCTTTATTGTTATATCTTCTCTTCGCTTCTGAAATTTTATTGGCATTCAGGTTGCGATTTTGTCGTACTCGTTCGGTTTGCATGGTTTTTCTTTTATGATTCCCATTTAATACTAATTTATGACATTCAAGTGTCAAAATTTATACAGAGAATGTGATGAGAAATACCTGTTGAACATCAATTTCGATGAGTTAATACTAATTTATGTTTTCCATTGAGGTTTAGGGATACTAATAAACATCATTTTCGTACGCCATTTCCGTAAGTCCCACATTGGGCCTCCAGAAGTTTGATTATCTTTCATTTGATTCACGAAAATTTTCGGAAAAATAAGTTATGAAAAAACTATGTATATTTTTGGATGTAATAAATTAGTTGTGGGATTAGTTTAGGTGCTCGGAGATTTGCGGATATTTAAAATATTAATAATAATTTGGCACTTTGCTTCAATCTTATTGTGTTTCGTTGAATGGATAATTGGAATTATTTATGCATTTTTTTGTCATGGATATTTTATCAGTCCCCGCCTTTCCATCCACCTTGGTGATATACTTGTAGTGTAGGCATTTTCTTTATTCACAACTTCATTCTGTTGTGTAACTGTATTCTTATTGTTTGTATACTGGTTTGTTTAGGTATTCATATTCGGGGAAATGGCAGAATCAAAACCAGGACTAAGGAAACCGGTATTTACCAAGATTGACCAACTTCGGCCGGGCACTAGTGGCCACACTCTTACAGTCAAGGTTGTGAATACGAAAATGGTATTGCAAAAGGGTCGTCCTGATGGTCCTCAAGCCCGTCAGATGCGAATTGCTGAATGCTTAGTGGGTGATGAGACTGGAATGATTATATTTACTGCCAGAAATGATCAAGGTAAATTTCAACAATATTTGAGGAGCCTGCACCTTTTGTATATTATTTGTATCTTGGATAAAGCATGCCAACTTTCTTCTTTATGCTTACATTCTGTACGTAGTACTAAACATTTGACATTAGTTGGTTCTCTATATCCACCTGCAACAGAAAAGGTGCAGGGAAGAGTTTTCATAACTGATTTATATCACGTGTCTCACTCCTTGTCCTTAACATATTTACATATTTAACTGTAAAAGGTTTAGGTTGTCTTGATATATTAACTTCCTACTAGTAAATATTTCAGGAAGGTTTGATGCTTTTTGTTGTCTTAAAATTAGTTGTGGACCTTTATTTTTCAGATAAGAAACTAGACCTTTTTTTTTTCTAAATGCTGGCATATATGGAGGCTGAAATACAAAGCCAATTGAAATAAGTCATCCATTTCTGAGTACATACATACTTTGTCGGTTATATATATTAGTTAATGTAATGGCTAATGGTTGGATAATCACTCCAATGGTTCTATTACATGCTGGTGTTGGATTAATGTCATTCGATACATTTGAAAGGATAAGCTCTTTGCTGAATCTTGAGAATAATTGATTTTGAAGGAATCGTTTGTATTATTTTGATTATGAACTCATGAGGGAAATTGGTCCTAGAAGGTCCATCAAATGTAGTTATTATTGTTTCTATCACGGTTTATTTTATCTATTGGTTATGTGTATATTTTTATGTTAGGATTTGATTATGCTTATGCACGTCACTCAGTGTTCAATGTTCTCGATATTGTATGTTAACTGTATTCTTAATCACGTTTAGATGCTTAAGCGATCAAAGGATCTTAAGATATGTTATTGTTTGAGGCAGTAAGAAAGTGAAAATTAATTGTCAACAATATTTTAAAACCATCTAGTTAATGAGACTTTCTTGAAGCCAACAATTTTGAGTAGGGTTGGCAACAGGGTGGGACCGAGGATGCACTCCCCAACCCCATCCCCATCCCCATTTTCGGGGGTCGGGGTCAGAGTTGGGGATCGGGTCCTTGTGTGGAAGAATTCTCAGTTTTTTATTTTTATTTTTAATTATTTTTTAATTTAAAATCAATTAATTTGGTATTTATATTAAAATTGTAAGTACTTTAGATAACAAGTTAGTATTATTATTGCTTTATTTATTTAAATCAATAATAAAAATTATTTTATCATTTTTTATTGTAAATTTAATACAAAATTAAAGTTAATTATTATGAAATGAAATTTAAAAAAAAAAGTTTAAAAACGAATTAGCAGAAACAGCAGCTTTACTGTTTTAAATATATATATATATATATACATATACATATAAATAAAATAGTATATAGGGTGAGGATACCCTTCTGTCCCTGATTTGACCCCATTCCCAGTCAAATCGAGGATTCCCTACCTTGATTGGGTGGGTACCCGTGGGGACCCGACCCGAAGGGAATTTTTGCCAACCCTAATTTTGAGTTCTTGATTTTGGAGGAACTGCCAGCACCTAGGAATCTAGACAGCTCGGTTCTTTGATTGTTGTGTTTGTTTTAATGACTATGAAATGCACCTAAGTTAACGCTTGTTTCAATTATTCACTTACTGTTCGTCTATTGTTAATTAGTTATATAATATTAATTCAAACTTATCGTTTTGTCAGATATAGATTCCTTCCAATTGTTCACTTGCTATGTTCTAACTGCTGCCAAACTGTTAAAGAAGAATAAGAATAAAAGAAATTTGCTTTTTTTTTTTTTTTTTTTAATCCGTGAGTGTCTTAGTCAGCTTACATGCTCCTCGACTAATCTCATGGATAACCTACCTGACCTTTTAACATTTGGGTGTAAAGGAAACTTGTAGGATATTAAATTCTAGGTAGGTGGTTTCTACCACTACCATGGATTGAAACCATGATCTCTTAGCCCTTTGTCAAAGTCATGCCCCTTATTTACCACTAAGCCAATCCATGATGGTAAAAATAAAGGAAGTTGTTGTGGTTGTTTTGTTCCTTACTCCCTCTTAACAAGAATAGATAGAAGTGGTGAGTTGTTGAATGGGAAAGTGGTTAACAACCCCATAACTTGTATTTTTACTTGCAAAAAAAACTCTCTCTCTTAAATAGGCGGATGAAAGAGGTGGACAAGAATGGAATTTTGTGCAAGCTAGGTTCAGGGTTTGGCAGAGGAGAAAATGCGGTGCTGGAATGGGATAGTTGTATATGGATGATATTTGTTGTAGATCCAACTGATTATTGTTAAATATGTCTGTGTTTGACTTTGACCCTTACCCTATCTTTGTATAGCTTATCTTTGTTCATATGATTTGTAAATTACATCATCTGGAATTCACTTTAACGGTCAGGAAAATTTTATTAGTTCATTTTGGACGATTTTAATTCCAACTGACCCCTATCCTGTTTGATTAACCAGTCCTTAGAGTAGAGTTGATTTAATTTTGAATCTTTCCTTGTAGTCACAGTTTTATTTGTTTACTTGAACGAGTGTTTCTTTTGTGGACAAGTTTAAATGGCATTAAAGTTTGCGTAACTCATTTACTCGTATGTTTTTGCTTTCGTCCTTGTAGTGGATTTGATGAAAGAAGGTGCTACTATAACCTTGCGCAATGCTAAGATAGACATGTTTAAAGGATCAATGAGACTTGCTGTGGACAGGTGGGGCCGAGTTGAAGTTACTGAGCCTGCCACTTTCACTGTTAAGGAAGATAACAATCTTTCACTCATTGAATATGAACTTGTGAATGTCGTGGAAGAGTGAAGTTTGTGATCGTGTTCATTTTCCTGCTGCAACCTGACCATAAAATAAAACAATCAAGCTACAAAATCACAAGTTTCCGTTGGGGTACTGAAAATGCTCGCAAAAGTTCATTATTAGGGAATAGAATTCTGGAGGCCAGTAATACGAAAGTTGATTTTCATCCCTGCAGCCTATTGGTGGAACCGTTGTTGGGATCTACAAACAGGTGGGTAATGGCTTAGTTGATGGAAGAAGGCTTAGCTGGCTTTTTTATTCTTCTTTTGTCTAGTATTTTATTGCTTACGAACGCACTTTATGATGTTCTTGAACTATCATCACATGACAAGACTAGCCTTGCTCCGTTAAAACTTATGTTTATCTTTATAATTCAAGGTCCATGCCAACTTAACTACTTTCAAGTGTCGAATTCAATGCTTAAATGATTTTGATTATCTGAAAAATGTGTGGATTTCATGTGTTATAGTTTGGTGAATAATGAAACAAAAAATAGTCTAATTGAGAAATTGGGAGCTTTTTTGGAATGACTTTCTAAGATTTAAATACATGTTTTTTTTTTCTTTTAACTTAAAAATGTTATTAGAACTTAGAAAATTACATGTTTGGTGTTCTACTGTTGGAGGTTGGAAGGAGCTGTGTCTCCAGTTTTAGGATTGACTTTGGCTAGTCTAGTGTATGTTCTCATTTGTGTACGCATTGTGAGATGATTTTTGGTTCTGCTTAAGCAGGTTTAAGGTTTTATCTAATATGAAACAGGGAGAGATTTTTTTTTGTAAATTATCAATTATGGTAGTTTGCTCGACAAAAATGTATCCTAAACTTATCGGTTTCATTTAGAATGATCGTCACCAATGCCGAGAGTTCCCAGAATAGAGATGGGAAGTGATGGAAAAGGCATCATAAGAAGTAAAATAAAGTATTTAATTAATTGCATTGCGTCTCTTTGACGTCATGCTCATTCATCATTTAAAACAATGTACATTTTGAGTCCTAGTATCTCACGTCCCTACATCCGTATCTTATTATTTAACCTTATTTCAAATGCCTCTGTTCTCCAACACGACAAATCATTCAAATGATTGGACGGCTAAAGGCTGCCAACTAAGCCACATCTGCGTGCTTTATATTAGTTTAATCTATCTTTTGCATATGACCACGTTTTCGTTTCTATCCGAAACCTGGACCACTCATAGTCTCGTCTTCATTTCTTTGGTAGTGTCTATGGAGTTCTTAATTAGGAGTGGGGAAGTGTTTTGAAAAGGTTAATACCAAGCCCTGATTGGCTTATTCTGGTCCCCTTCCACGAATCACACAAATTACTCGGATGCCATTCAAAATGAAAGCAGAGGCCGTCCGCCCATGATTGAAGTTGCCACTATCCCGTCCACTTTGGGTGCTCTTCCCTTTTGTTATTGGTTACATGGTTGGTGCCAACACGATTGGGTTCATCAACGATAAAATTATCATGACATTAATTAGTGGAGTTTTCTTTTCGTCGCTCAATTCACTTGAACTAAAATTATCGTGTCGGTCACAGTCGCATTGTACACGGCCTCAACAAATAATTCTTCATTCACGCAGGCTGCAATGAATGCTATATCAAAACGAAAGACTCGAGCATGTGCAAGGATGCTTTGAAAAGGTTTTTTGTTGGTAACAAAGTTAAAGTTACACCAGCAATCATATGCTGGACATGCTTCTGAAAGCAGAAACTTGATTTGAAAGCTCCGATGGGTTTTATTATCGCACCCATTCACATAAATTTTTTTTTTTTTTTAAAAAAGTACATTACCTTACCCAGTTGTCTGCTTTCTTTACTTCATTTGTGGAGAAACTCCACGTTTTCAGTGCAATATGATCATTCTAAGAATTAACAACATGATAAAACAGACTCCAAGTTAATCCACAAACTTTTTGTTTGTCATAATACCAATTGGCAAATGCAAAAAGTCTTTTAATTTTATTATCAGTGTCATATTCTATTATGAAAGAGAATCAAAGATGGTGAAACGTTACTGTCAACGTGCCAACTAACCTTCTCAAAATTGCACTTCTTTTGATCCATTGGAAAGCAAATGCAAAATTGGCTGGGATCCAAAGATGGGAACTTTATGAAGGATTCAACGACTTTCACATGCTGAATCATCAAACCCAATTATAGTTGCGACCAGTTTTCCGAGAAAGTGAAGCATTATCATCAGCACACCTTTATTTATTCTTTCTTCTCCTTTTTTCTATTAAAAAAATAAACAAACAAACAAACAAGGGATCTAGTTTAAACGATGAGAGAAGCTCACTAACTGAGACTGAGGAAAGAAATTATGAAACAATATAATAACGTTGATGCCAGAAGAGAGCGTTGTTATTATAGACTTGTAGTTGGTGGAATGTCAAAAAACAGGATCATTCGCAATTTCAATTGAGTTAAAGTTGATTACTTTACGATCGAAGATAGGAGAGGAAGAGTAAAATCTGTACAGTTTTTAAAAAGGGAAAAATCAAATCAAATCAAGCTGTACCTTGTTTTCAATTAATTTATATAGTTAAATGGGGATAGGTCCTTCCCTAGGAAAGGAAAGCATTCAAATGATAGGCGTTTTAAAAAATTAATTGAGTCAACATCCAAGGTCAACTGGGTCACCAACCAAAACTCTGCATCCATCATATCATATTTATGGCAATGCCATTTAGTGAACACTTGATCCCCATTCCATGTGGCTGAAGGACAGTGGCATGCAACCGCATTTCCATTGAAACAAGTCAAAGTGTCAAACACCCACCATGTTGCCCTCTTTTTTTTTTGGCCTTTTTGTTATTAATCAGCATCTTGATATTTGCATTGTATTATCGATAAATTATGTTCTCACCTAACATTTAACAAACAGAAGAGGAGTAACAGGAGTAGGCGTAGGCGTGGGAGTTAACTCTCCCAAATATCCCTTTAAAGTTAAGTGGTTGGGTTGGCGTTCTTGGGGTGGACTTTGGAGTTTGGGTGAGAATGGAATGGTTTTTAATGCGTTCTCTTTTAAAATCACAACATTTCTGTTGGCTTTGCAATGTGATCTAGTTTTCTACTCTACAACTTGGAGATCATTGAGAATCCAACTTTCAGAAAACTAAAGGATCTCGTGCTTCTTATAAAATAGATGAACTATTCTTCATATTACTAATTGATTTTGAGATAGAATCTCATAACAATAGAGATCCACTAGAGATTCACCAACTAAGTTTCCCTCCAACCTCTACACTTTTTACTTGCATCTGGTTTTCTTTGTTGGTGCCATTAATATTTTTTAAAAAATAAAAGTATTTTCCAGATTAATTTTCATCCATCGAACGCAAGAGCTCAAAGATTGGACAAACATAGTTTGATGCATTCAAAATGTGTGAATTTATAATTAGATTTGGCCAATAAAATTGTTGGATAACTAGTTTAGTCGTATACGTTTGTTCATTATTATTTATATATAAAACGTGTCCTCATATGCATCTACTTTTTGAAAGATGTTTCAAACCTACGTTCAATTTATAAAATGCTATGCTGCAATTTATAGAAATGATGCACAAGTATTATAGTTTTGGTAGTCGATCCAATAGTTCCAACAACAATATTTTCTTAATAATCTATCTTATCTTTTTTTTTTTAACCTAAATAACAAGAGAGGAAAATTGATTAAACGAGAGATTATCAATCATAAAAACTTTTTATACTAATTTTGCAGCTTATATTTAAATTTTAGTTTTCTGATGGATGTGATGGTCGGTCATCTACCACTTGTACTTGTGAACTAAATACATTGAAGATCCAAATGTAATATAAAGAAGATCCAACAAGTGAAATCAAAATTAATTGGAGATGAAATAACATTGCAGGGATTTGACATAGGATCTCTTCACCTACTCTAATATCATCTTAAATCACTTATTAACTAAAAAGCTTAAGTAGATAAGTGAAGACAAATTTAATATTATATCATCTAACGGCAATTGACATACAATTTATCTATTCTTATATGGGTAAAATTAGCCTGTTCAGTGGAACCTATGGGAGAGTCCGAGAGAGCGCTCAATGGGACCCATGGGAGAGTCCAAGAGAACTTAGACCCACAGGAGAGTCTTGCCTAAGAGAGCTTAGAGAGAGCTCAGTAGGATCCATGATGTCAACTTAGTGTAGCTCAGAGGAGTGCTTAGGATAGAGCTCAGGAGAACCCACGAGAGACCTAAAGAAAGTTTAGAGAAAGTTGAGTGGAACTTGTGAGGTAAGCTTGGTGTAACTCAGAGGAACCTAAGAGAGAGCTCAAGAAGATCCATGGGAGAGCCTAAGAAAGCTTAGAGAAAGTTTAGTGAGACCCATGCGGTAGGTATAATTTAGCTCAGAGGAGTCTAAGAATAGAAGAGAGCTTAGAAGAGTATGAGTTGAACTTAGAAGAATCTAGGAGAGTATGAGTTAAGCTTCGAGAGTTGAACTTAGAAGAATCTAGGAGAGTATGAGTTAAGCTTCGAGGAACCTAAGAGAGCTCAAAGGAGCCTAAGTCTAGAAGAGTGCTTAGGAAAGTATGAGTTAAGTTCAAAGGAGTCTAAGAGAACTAAGAGGAACCTAAGCTTGAGGAGATTTTAGGAGAGTATAAGTTGAGCTTAGAGGAGCCTAAACCTTGAGAGTCGAGGTTGAGCCTAGAAGAGTTCGTGTAACGACCCGACCTTTTTGAGTACTCTGATAAGGGCCATTACTCATAATTACACATTTACATTAAAAAAAATTTCACCATTGAGGAAAATAAATTTCATTGAAATAATAAAGATAGTTTTCTAAAATAAATAACAAATAAGCAAAACCTTTGTTTAAGGCCCTTAAAATAATGAAGAAAAAAAATAACTTAAACAAATAAAATTTTGACCAACATCGAGTTTCAAATCAAAACTTTAAATAGCTTGAAAACGTAAATTGAGCATAAACGGTTTACATGTCCCATATGGTACGATCACAGATCTCTCTCGTCACCCATCGGTTCGTTCCTATAATTACCAGAAAAACATAAATTAAGAAAGGTTGAGTATAAAATACTCAATAAGTGATCCTATTACCGGGACCAAGCACACTGTCAAACACGGAAATCACATGAACATAAACCTGTCGGCTCACGCATGTCTAGCGGCCCGTAGGCACACCGTCAAACATGAAAAATAACATGAATGTAAACCTGTCGGCTTACGCATGTCTAGCGGCCCGTAGGCACAGTGTCAAACATGAAACATGGAAAAAAAATAACATGAACGTAAACCTGTCGGCCCACGCATATCTAGTAGCCCGTAGGCACACCGTCAAACATGAAACTAGACCTGTCGGTCCTTTGAAATAAAACATGCATCAAGGCTAGATGGTAAACTGCCTATTGGTCTATTCATGCATCACATACATAATTTTAGTACTGATTAGAATTTGAACATACTCATAATACTTATAACTGTCATGCAACAAGTATATCACAAAGACAAAATCATGCTTCTAAAGTCCATTAATTAACTTTGTAAATCTAATATAGGCCGCCTAGCACCGATAATAGTAAAGTCCACGCAAATAATTCCTTAAAACCTTTAAAAAACTTGAATCAACCCAAAATTGTGGCTTGGTCCAAGACAAACTCCAAAACTTGATTCAATTAGCCAATCTGATCAAGAATTAAATCCAAAATCAATAACTTTATTTTCTCACTATTACTCTCAATCCAAAACAATAACCAACCAACAATCAAAATGAAAAATGGTCTCTAGTTTGATTGTCAATGCCTCAAAACTTCCAAATCTTGAATCTAAGTTTCACACCAAAGAGAGGTTACTAATTTAATCTAAAATCAAATGGGTGAATTTCACCTCCCAAATTATAAGGAAAAATAAGTCTTATCCAAGGTTTTTCTCAAGATTTCGGCAAAGATCGAGCAGTGATGGTTGATGGCGTGTCAGCTCGTGGCTACCATAAATAGGCAGCGGGTGTTGCTATCGGACGACATAAATTGTTTAGGCTAGCGGTTGGTAGTGAGGGTCTTGCATGAAGAGGGTTTGCGAGAGTGAGAGAGAAGGAGAATTTCAAGTTTTACAGATTTTATTCAATAGCAATTACGAACAAACCAGAGCTTCAAACAACGATCCAACCATTCAAAATGAAACTCTATATGTCTCGAACAAAATGACCAAATTTGAGCACGATCCAACGGTTCAAACTTCGAAAATTTATAATTTTGTGAAAGTTGTGCTGAAAAATCGAATTGCTCTCTCCCTAATTTTTTTTTACCTCTTTTCACTCTCATCTAATTTCGAAAAAAATCTCAACTCTTTTTTTTTTTTTTTCAAATTTTTAAAAGATTTTATCGCAATATCTCTCAAATCTTCAAAAATTCTATTAAATTTATAAATCAATTATCAAATTAATTATCTATTTAATTTTTTTTTTAAGTTGGCCCTAAAATCCAAAATCAAAGGAAAACAAAACTCAATATTTTCAAGATAATAAGTTCGAATATCTAATTAATTAAATTCAATTTAATCAGATAAAAGTTTTTCAATTATTTCAATTTAATCTCAATTCCCCAAATGAAAGAGAAATTTAAACTCAATAATTTTAGATAATTAACTTAAATTTTCCTGAAATTCGGGATGTTACAGTTCAACTTAGAAGAGTTCAGAGGAGCCTAAGCTAAGCTAGAAGAATGCTTAGGAGAGTCGAGCTCGGTTGAGCAATTGAAGCTGATCCATATTCATAACAGACAATTTTAATAAGACGTTGAAGATTTAAATGATGCATTAATGATGGTGTAACTACTCAAATAATTAATTCGGTGGTCTCAAAGATTAAAGAGAGGCATTATGACTGTCAACATCATTCGTCAAAAGTACGCTAAAATACTTTGTTATTTTTCTATTCATCTAATTACTTAAAAATACAATACTAACTCGAGTGTTAGAGAGTGTGTAGCTATATGCTACATCAGGGTTCATTTGCTTATGTCTTGCATGCACTTGAACAAATCTCTCCCCCAAAAAACAAATTCATGATTGAACCATTTTTTTTTTTTTTTGACATCAACATATTTTAGTTAGAAGTTTAATCATCCTTTCCTTTCATCTGTGTACTAAAAGGAAAAAAAAAGTGGGTATATGGCAATAAATTGAATGCATTTAGATTAATATTATGGTACAAAAAGGACCACCAACATTCATTGCGCTTCTTCATAAATTCCCCCACCCGTAGTCTTTCACTGCATTTTTTCTCATTAATTATCGTTAGAAAAAGAAAGAAAAAAAACGTGATAGTTCGTGGCCTTGGGCACTCGCATCATCACCACCGTTCAAAGTATGACGATTTACATTTCACATGCAACTTTACACATTAGTTTAAATCATTTTCGCACTTTTCTTTTTATATATGTTATGTATCCTATTCCTTTTCCTTACCTTGTTTTTGGCGTTAACTTAAAGATGTTGGCTTAGGCCCAGAATTCCATTCCTAAACTAAATCCCAATTACATATAGAAAATAAATGTAATATTTGGGGAATGGCAAAAATAGTACACGTATTGACAAGGACTCCACATGCATTCTTCCATTTATTATTAATTTCTTAAAAATGACTGATTTAGATTGGCGATGAATAAAGCAAAAGTAGAAACGAGATTATGACCCGTAAAAAACAACAATGAAATAGAAAGGAAAGAAAGAAGGAAAGAAACAGGCGATACCGATACGGATGGGATGGCGTCTGGCGATGAATTTGCATCCATTACACATACACTTTTACTAAGTACTAATACAAATTTCCTCGATTCCTAAATTTATGGAATTAAAGATATTCCATAATCCTTAGCGGGAAATGACGAAATTGTCCACACAACACCTTAGAATTTACGAAGAGGGGGGACTGTCACGAGCTTTGTCACTGTCGTGTCCAAGATAATGAGGATAAATTTTTAATGATTCCAATAATGCAAAGTTGGATTCTTGCATTTCTATTTATTTTTCTCCTTAGAAAAAGAAAATTAATTTTAATTAAAAAAAATAAAAACTTAAAAAGTCATGTCTAACCAATCATAACACGACGCGTGTACTCCAAAAAACGCGGCTTCTGAAACTACTACCCCGCCATTTCCCCGTACGTACACCTAACTCTACTTATCCGCCTTCTCTCTCTCCCCGTCCCTGCAAGTAGCAAGTGTAATGAATATACATATGTATATATTTTTTTTTGACAAAATAATAGAATTTTGAGGGTAATCTATTCTGTGGCTGTCATCTCTCCTTTTTTTTTTTCTTTTTTTTTTTTGGCACCTAATCACTTTCTACATTTACTCTTTACTTCCTGTCATCATTACTTATTTAAATAATTAGAAATTTAGATGTTCTTTGATGGCCACATTTTTTAATTCTCAGCAGACTCTTTGAGACCCCGGCCGGAGGTCCCACAAAAAAGAAAACAGTTGACGATTGAAGTAACAAAAATATATTTCTTTTGTTGCTAAATTTTGAGTCTTAACTTTCCTTTTGCTAAATTTCAAAATTTTATAAATTTCATGGGTGAGTTTTGAATTTAATTTGGTTTAAATCTTATTTTTGTCTTATATATATATAATTTCAATTTATTTTATTTTTTATTTTTAAAAAGTGACCATCTTGATTTTTTTATTTTTATTTCATTTCTAAAGAAGTGAAATAGTCACTTTTAAAAGTTCAAAAACAAAAATTGAAATAAAAACAAAAATTGAAATAAAATGAGTTAAAGTAAAAAATATAGAAACCAAAATAAATCTTTTAAAAGTATATGAATCGAAATAAATAAAAGTACAAAATAACCAAGGTTGTATTTAAATAATTTAATTTCTATTTTAATTTTAGTTTTAAAAAAATCTATTTGGTCCCTATATTGCAAAATCTTACATTTTTACCTTTGGTTCCTAAGTTCAAAATTTATATTTTTAATGTTGATTTTTCAATAATTACTTACTTCTAATACCTAATAAAATGTCTATTAACTATTAATGAGCTCTCACCAATTTTCAACACTATTAAAATTAATTTTAAACATTCAATTTATAATTGTTTAAAAAATTAATTAATTGAAAGTTAACCCAAATACAAAAGTGAGCATTAACAAAATCTTGAGTAAAAGTGCATAATATGAAATCTAAGCTTAAAATTGAAGGAAAAAAAAAAAGAAGAAGAAGAAGAACACACATTAAGAATTGGGATTTGAAGGCAAAAAGAAAAAGCAGATATAACATAGAAGCGCGTATTAGTTTGGTTGCAAATCGGAAAAGAAAAGAAAACCATAGGATACGATGGAAGTATTTAAGTAAGAGAAGTCCAAAAGAGTAAAAAATTCCATAAATATAATATTTGGCAGTGTGAAAAGCACTATAAATTTGTGCAACACAATTACAACCGAACCCAACAACCGCACACCAACATTCTCAAATCTCACCCCTTCCCTCTCCTCTTCTTAGCTGGAATACCGAAAAGAAAAAAGCCAAAAAAACAAACAAAACTCAAAAGAGAAATGCACAGATTACCCACTCCCCTTGTGGTTCCCCTCTATCTCTTTATCTTCTCGCTTTCAGCTCTCAATGTAAGTCCATCTCCATTTCAGTCTTTAATTCTCTTTAATTCAGTTCTAAATTCATCCTCTACTCATCCCTCACTGTATTCTAAATTTTAATGTAATGTATGGATGATTCTGGTGGTTTCTGTGGCTGTGCGGAAACAGGTTCCTGCGGCCGGCGACGAGGATAACCCCTTTTCCCCAAAAGCTTTTCTGAATCGTTATTGGAACAAGGAGGTACGGAATGATTTCCCAAAACCAAGTTTTCTCTTCTCCAAGGCGTCTCCTTTGACGGCAGTGCAGTCGGCGGCCTTCGCCAAACTCGCAGCCCAGAATGCTCTATCCTCCCGCCTCCCCGACTTCTGCTCCGCCGCTAACTTGCTCTGCTTCCCCGATTTATCCCCCTCTTTGGCTAAGCACGACAGGGACTCCAACTTTGCCGTCTATTCCAATAAGAACTTCACCACTTACGGCACCCAAAGATCTGGTGGAATCGACTCCTTCAAGAACTATTCCAATGGTGAAAATGTCATTGTTGATTCATTCAGGCGCTACAGCCATGAGGCCTTGGGCCACACCGATCAATTTTCCACCTATGCTACGGATACCAACGTCCCCGACCAGAGTTTTAACACTTATGCCTCCAAAGCCATCGGAGGCGACGGCAAGTTCACAACCTACGAACAATCCGTCAATGTCCCAAATCTCCGGTTCACCACCTACTCCTCTGATGCTACCGGAAGATCCCAATCCTTCAAGAGCTACAGCGAGAACGCAAACGCTGGAGATCAGTCGTTTGCCAACTATGGGAAACGTGGAAATGGGGGTCCGAACGAGTTCACGGGCTACGGGACCAATGCAAACGTCGTAGGCTCAGGGTTTTCCAGCTACGGGACAGACGGAAATGGCGCTAACGACACATTCACCAATTACGGCAACAATCAGAACAACCCACAGAATAACTTCAGGAACTATGGCGAGGGTGGGAATGGAGCGATTGAAAGCTTCTCTAGTTACAGGGACCAGGCCAATGTGGGGGACGATTCATTCCAGTCCTACTCCAAGAACTCGAACTCTGCCAAGGTCAAATTCGCAAATTACGGGAAATCCTTCAACGAGGGTACGGACAAATTTAGTGGTTATGGTCAGAATGGGAATGGCCAAAGCGTGGGATTCAAGATGTATGGTGTGAATACGACGTTCAAGGATTACGCGAAACAGGGAATCAGTTTTGCCAAGTACAGCAATGTGAGCTCTGGGGGTGCGAAAACGTCGGTGAGAGGAAGTTTGGCGAAGAGGTGGGTAGAGCCCGGGAAGTTCTTCCGTGAGTCGATGTTGAGGAAGGGGACGGTGATGGCGATGCCGGACATCAGAGATAAAATGCCCAAGAGGTCATTCTTGCCCCGATCTATCCTGTCGAAGCTACCCTTCTCGAGTTCCAAGCTGGGGGTGATGAAGCAGATATTCCACGCCGGGGACAACTCGTCGATGGAGACTATGATGACGGAGACGGTAAGGGAGTGCGAGAGGGCGCCCAGCGCCGGGGAGACGAAGCGGTGCGTGGGTTCGGTGGAAGATATGATAGACTTCGCGACATCGGTGCTGGGGCGGAACGTGGTGGTCCGAACAACGGAGAACACGAAGGGGTCGAAGGGGAACATAATGATTGGGGCGGTGAAAGGGATAAATGGAGGGAAGGTGACGGAGTCCGTATCTTGCCATCAGAGCTTGTTCCCCTACCTACTCTACTACTGCCACTCCGTGCCCAAGGTTCGAGTTTACGAAGCGGATTTGCTGGATCCGACCTCTAAAGCTACCATCAACCACGGAGTTGCCATCTGTCACCTGGACACCTCCGCCTGGAGCCCCGCTCACGGGGCCTTCATAGCTCTCAGCTCCGCTCCCGGTCAGGTCGAGGTCTGCCACTGGATCTTCGAGAACGACATGACGTGGACTGTCGCCGACTGATCGGTTGCCCCGCCGGAGGCTCTGCCTGTTGGTTTGCCTCAGAAACCCAGAGGTTAATTTATGGTTAATTTTTATGTGGATGCTCCTTCGCTTTTCATTTGAATTCGAAATAGAAAAAAAAAACTATATATTTTTCTTTTTTCCTTTTTTGCCTTACTTAATTTCCGTAAAAGGGTAAATGTGATTGTAATTCCCGGAAGAAATGGAAGGGAATTAGATGGGAGTTGAGTGGATTTGGCTGCCATTGCCACTTTCAAATTGGATCGGTGTAAGCAAAGCAAGTAAATAAACCAAAGAATGCAAAGTGCGAAAAGATGAGATGAGGTGGTCCTGTATCCATTCTATGCGTTTCCATTGCTTTGTTGTGTTGTGTCGGATATGCCATGAGACAGCTCACACTCTTGCTGTTGCTTGTTGCTAGTGTGACTCTCTTTTTTAAACCAATAATAGTTGGCTGCATCTTGTGCTACTATCTTTTTCTAATACATCTAACTGTGGATTTGTTACATAATATTTTCTCAAAACTTTTTTTTTTATGCAAAAAGTTGGATGCAACTTGCAACATAAGATCACCCAAATTTTACCCAAATTTTGTTCGTACGTTAAAGTGACCATAATTCAATAGGTATATCATATTATGTGTTAGCGATCAATGTTTAGATTCTCCCCCTTTATATACCATAGTAAGAATGTTATTCATGTAATTTATACATCATTAATGTAGTTCAAATTCATCTATCTTTTTTTTTTTTTTTTTTTTTTTTGTTAATTTAAGTATTATGTCTTTAAATAATTTTAGCTTATAAAAGATAACTAAAAAGTAAGTCCAATAGTTGTACGAAAAAAGAAAACTCACTAAATATAGAAGGTTTAAGCAACTATTGAAAATTTATTTTAGAAGAAACGCTGCAGCCTGCAGCTTAATTTTTTTATTAAAAATTAATCAAGATGTTATTCAACTTAATTAAAGTATATATTTCATATCTAAGTGTAATACATAATTGTTAGTGCATGAATGAATTATTGAGTATACTAAAAACAAATACATTTTATGTTAAACTACCAACTACAATCTATTATGATTTCTTTTTTAAATAATGTTACTTTAATAGTATTGACAACTAGGATTGATTTGAAAGTATTTTGTGAAATCTACCTTGAGTATCAACAAATAAATCATGTCAACGGTCCAAAGGCTAAATCGGAGACAAGATCCACAATTTCCTAGCATACTACATTGATCAAGAAATTATGGACTAGGTGTGTTTAAATAACCCGACAATCCGAACAACTCATACTACCTAACTTAAAATATAAGAGTTGCATTGCATTAGTTTTGTTTTTTGGTTGGATTGGGTTAAACTCTTTCTATTTTTGTTGGATTGGGTTAAACTCTTTCTATTTTTGTTGGATTGGGTTGGGTTGTAGGTTTGCTAAAAAAAGTTTTGGTTGATCCAATTCAACCCAAATTTTATATATAAATAAAATATACTATATATATTTTTCTTTGTTTAAAATTTGATTACTTTGTGAATTTTAAATATATATTTTTAAAATTGTTATGATATTTATCTTTATTTGAAGTTTTCAATAAATATTTTATATATTTAGTATTTAGCATTTGAATTTTATGAGATTTTAGTTATTAATCATGTGTTTTATATATAAATTTACATATTTTTAATTAAAAAGAAAAAAAAAAGTTATAATCCGACAACCTAATCCAACCCGAATTTTAAGGGTTGGATTGTGTTGGGTTAGAGACTTTATTTAGTTATTTGGGTTGCCAACCAAACCTCAAAAAACACCCCTAACCCAACCCAACCCATGTACACCACTATTGTAGACCCTCGTTCCAATTCAGTTTCTTCCTCCCTTTCAACTCTCTTTCTTTCTTCCTCTCTCTCCTAGCCCGATGCGCCAACTGTCTCCCGTCATCCGTCGTGCTCTCCGTAATTTTATAAAATAGATTTAAAAGGTCCTTATTTCCTCTCTCCCATTCTCACTCTTCTCAATATCTTCCTCTTCCTCCACCATTCTTCTCTTCTAATGAAAATCTAAATGGTTCCTTCTGTCTCTCACTTGGATCAATTGCACCATCTTCAATTTCTACTTTAAATTTATGTAGAAAATTCTAGAGTAATAGTCAAATAAAAGTACTCTTAAATCGAGAAAATAAGTCAGCATCCTCAGTCACAAAACTTGCCACCCACATTATACATATCATTCGACGAAATCACAAAAGAAAGTGGAAATAGAGGGACTATAGAGTGTTGGAAATGACTTTTGGGCTTAAGCCTATAGGGAAAGTAAAGGAGAGTGGGAAGTTTTGCCCACATGGATAGTTTTTTAATTGCCTAGAAGGTATAAATACCAAGGCATTCTAGATGAGAACCCAAAGAGAGTTGTGAAGGAACTCTTATCAAAGAAGACCTATGAGCGGAAGCAAGATCGTTTCAAATTCATTATGACAGAAATACCGCATTCACAAACAAACATACAAGTTATGCATCTACCATCAAATTACGGCATGCTTTGAACAATTAAATAACAAAGGATATATTTCTATGTCTATCGGATATAACCCAATCAATAGTACGATAAAGTATAGTTCCTTAAGCACCATTGATCCTTCTAATGAATAATACAACAAAGTGGTAGGTTTGAGTCGGCAATTTGGCCACTTGTATCCATGAAAATCAAAGGACCGCCTTGAGTTCCCAACTCACTAACGAGATTATAACACTTCGTGGTCCGGTCTTATACAAACTCCTTTGTATAGGACGCCCCCTCTCGCATGTCTCCACATGAATGATCAGGATCAGACCNTCCTTTGTATAGGACGCCCCCTCTCGCATGTCTCCACATGAATGATCAGGATCAGACCATCTGTAGCAAGTCACAATACTTATAACTCTTCTACAAAGCGAGTCGTATCCGTAGTATAACCATTTTGGTTATCACTTAAGGTATGATCCACCTGTATGTCTCCACATACATGCTTAAGTTACAACGATAACCAGGGATCTTAGTTTATTTGTTTGTGGTAAAGCAAATAAAATATCCCTTGTTTCATAGACAATAGTGAAGAAAATATCATATATTATTACGTCACAAGCGTTTGTTCAATACAATGTTTACAAACTACAGGTTCCAACGAGAGTTTAGGGCATCAACCCCAACAAGTTGATGGTGGAACTATAACCCTTTCACCACATGCGCGCATCGCCGTCGCCACCATCTGTCCGAACAGGCGGGTTCGGAAAACCGCGCTTGCGTGAAAAAACATTTAAATTTTTATTATTTATAATTTTATTTTTGTTTAATATTGTTGACTTTTGACCGTTGGAGTTTTATCCATTATTGGTCCGTTGGAATTCTGATCGTTGATTTATATCCGCCAACTGACTGTTGAGGTTTCGACTGTAGGTTGCCGTCCGTTAACGGACCGTTCTGTTTCCATCCATCTTGTTTTGTCTATTGGTGTCCTCCTCTTGTTCTCTATATAAACATGTTCTGATGTGTGAATAAGATACAAAAAAAATTATTCTTCCTTCACCATTTCATTTCTATTGTTCTGAGCAACCTTCTCTCCAATTCTAGTTCTTTTTCCGGCGAGTGCACGTCTCAATTTGGAGGCTGCGTTAACCTTGGGGAGCAACCGGCTTAAGCGATTAGCACCGATGTCGCGTCGTATTTGCTTTCAGGGCAGTGGTTCTTCTACGGTCCAACAATATTCGTGACATCTGATTTAACAATTTGAAAGCAAATAGCACAGATGTCGATCAAGAATGGTAAGGTTCTCCATAATCTGTCCAAGCTCGAACCACTGGACAAAGAAAATTATCGCCGTTGGTCTAAAAAATTATTGATATTTTTCGAGCAGTTGGAGATTGATTACATCATCACCACATAAGTGCCTATTGAAAAGGTGAGCACTGTCTCTAATCCAGAATCCTTCGTTCAACCCATTGCTTTTTCTGATCAATC
This sequence comes from Benincasa hispida, assembly GCF_009727055.1. Taxonomy (NCBI): domain Eukaryota; kingdom Viridiplantae; phylum Streptophyta; class Magnoliopsida; order Cucurbitales; family Cucurbitaceae; genus Benincasa; species Benincasa hispida. Next base: position 14,752,669 of record NC_052352.1, on the reverse strand, counting down.
AAAGCATCCCAAAATTGATCCTGATAAGTATGAGAAAGATAACAAAACAGTCTGCGACCATCTGCTGAATCATATAATAGATTCACTATTTGATTTATTCCTGGTCCAAAAATCAGTAAAGGTAATTTGGAGTACATTGGAGTTCCGATATGAAGAAGATGATGCTGGTTGCAAAAAGTATGTTGTTGGTAGGTGGCTTTAATTCCAAATGACGGACGAGAAACCAGTAATGGAGCAGATACATGAGTATGAAAAATTAGTAGCAAACGTTCTGGCCGAGGGCATGAAAATGTGTGAGATTTTACGAGCTAATGTGTTGCTTGAGAAATTTTCCCCATTCTGGAGCAACTACATAAATCATCTAAAACACAAAAAGAAGGATCTGACACTCAAAGAGCTGATCAATCACATGCACACGGAAGAATCCAACATGCTAAAAGATAAGCTAATTTTTGGGAATCTAAATTCAGTTAATTCTAACTTGGTTGAATCTTCTACTGTTAACAAAGATAGGTCCAAAAATCGTAAGAAGCAATCTGGAAAAATTAATTCTTTCTAGAAGAATGGACATCGCAAAACCGCTGGTAGGAAGATTAAAAAGAAAAAACTAATTTTCTATGTCTATGGAAAACCTGGGCACAAATCCTATCAATGTAGTCAAAGGAAAGGAAGACCAAATCAACAACCTACACCATAAGTTAATCTTGTTGAACAAGGTAACGTAATTACTGATGTTGTGGAAGCAAACCTAGTGGAAAACAAAATTGGCTGGATACTTAACACCGGAGCTTTAAGACATTTATGTTCAAACCGAGAGCTCTTCTATGACTACGATGACACTACTGATGGAGAATGTATGTTCATGGGTAACTCGAACAAAGCAGGAGTGCTTGGAAAAGGGAAGGTTCTTTTAAAATTAACCTTTAGAAAAACTTTATCCTTAAGAAATGTATTGTATGTACCTTCCTTACATAGGAACTTGGTATATAGGAGTCTGTTGAATTGGGCTGGGCTTAAGATTGTCCTAGAAGCTGATAAAGTTGTCCTTACAAAAAATGGAGACTTTGTTGGTAAGGGATATCTTGCTGATGGTCTTTTTGTACTAAATATTGTCTCTGTTTCAAATATGATGAATGCAAGTACTTCTAATTCTGCTTACATAGTTGAGTCTCTTGATATGTGGCATGGTAGACTAGGTCATGTGAATATTGCATCAGTTAAGAAATTTAAGGATTTGAAATTGATTAATATTGAGAATGTCCTATAACTCGCAGTTCGTAAATTTTTATTAAACTTTCTATTTATCAATAAATATTATTGAGTATCTTATTCAATAAAGTTGTTGATTTTGCATTCTATTATGAAAATCCAATAAACATATCCATGGTTATAGTATGAATACTTTAACTTTATGTGGTGATATAAATAAGATCAAGTTAATAGTATATAGCCTAAATGGTCTATACGTATATGGATGAAATTGGGTATCTCATCACTATTGGATGCGGCATATTTCATATACTGATACAAATGATGTGATCCATAAATCATTCATATAGAGACATGTGAGTGGAGGCATTCTATGCAATGAGTTTGCATAAGACTGGACCTTGAAGTAGTCACTTTTCTTTATAACGACCATTTACTGTTAAAACTGACTATTTCAAACTAAAATGACCTAGGATAATACGATCTTAATCCTGAGCTAACTATGAACTCCTGTTTATTTTGGGATTGTACTTTGATCTGCATAGGTGAGAGTAGTCCAAAAACACTACTCAATAAGCCTTCAATTTTGGAGATAAGATTGGGTAAATAGCTGGGGATATAGCTATGCAAGATGGAATTCACTCCTACTCGACTTAGGGTTAACAGATATGTTGTTCTTTTAAGCGCTGATGCCTAGTCTTGAACAATGGGGCCCTGCCTTCTCTTGGTAGAGAGGGATATAATTTATAAATGGTATTACAAATCAGTTGTTCAAATAGAGGGTCAGTGGGAGCTTAAGGTGCAAGATGTATTTACAAGGGTAAAATAGTAATTTTGACCAAGCTGTAAATACGGATGTCTTATGAAGGATCAACTTACTAATTATGGTCGAAATGGACATAAACATATCTACAGTGAAAAGAGTGCAACTATTGAGCTATAGTGGTGCGCCTTGATAGTTAACAAATAGTAATTAATTCGCTTTAAAGAGTTTAACTGATTAATTATATATAGTTGGAGCTCATGATCTGTAGGTCCATTAGGTTCCTCTACTGGCTCATAAAGTGGAATAACAAATTGAGTATTAAATTGGATGAATTTTGGAATTAGGGTTTTCAATTTATTGTATTTAATACAATTATAAAACATTTAATTTACTTGAAATTATAAGAAACTTGAGAATCAATTAATATTTAAATTATGATTTAAATATAAAATTGAATCATATTGGTGGAATTGGTATTTTATTAATTTAATATTAAGATATTAAATTATAAATTTTAATTAAAAAGTTTAGTTAAAATTGAAATTAGTTTTATTAATTATTAATTTTGAATTAATTAAATAAAACTAATTATTAAATAAAATAGTTTTATTTAATCATAAAATCAATTTTAGTTTTAAAATTGAAATTGATTTTAGGGTTAGTGGATTTTTCCATTTTTTTGGGGAAAATCCACTAACCTTTTCTTGGGTGGTTTATCACTAAATTCCACCTTCAATTTGTAATTAGCTCCAAGTAGGAGGAGCTGCCCTCCATGCAAGTCACTATCCCTGCATGAAAACATGTTACATAATGAGTCTACATGCATGGATTTGATATAGATTTTATGGAAAAATTGACTGAAGTGCTGGAATTCTGAAAACCCTCACAAACCACCAAAAATTCTCTCCAATTCAGCTAGATTTGAGTGTTTCCACCACATATTCCTTCTTGAGCTTTGTAGAGAAGATCTTGGTGGTAGTCTTATTGAAGTTTCAAGGTCAATCTTGAAGTGGTTTTGCTGAATTCATGGATTAAGTCTTCAAAGGTAAGTTTTGCTTCAAACCCTCTTTGAACTTCTTTTGAATAGCATATTTAAAACTCAAATTAAGAGTAGTTAGAGTGCTTATTGATTCCGATTTATTCTGTTGCATGTTAGATTACTCTTTCAATTAATGCATCTGAAATACATGAAACTAGTAAATGTCCTGTTTGTGTAGAATCAAAGTTTATCAAGAAACCTTTTAAACTTGTCACATCTAGAAGTGAAAAATTACTAGAATTGATTCACTTTGATTTAGCTGATTTAAAAATCACCACAAGTAGAGGTGGAAAAAATTACTATATTTCTTTTGTTGATGATTTTTCTAGATATACTAGAATTTATCTTTTAAAGACAAAGGATGAAGCTGGTAGTATGTTTATGAAATATAAAGCAGAAGTAGAGAATTAATTAGATAAAAGGATTAAGAGGTTAAGATCAGATAGAGGTGTTGAATATAGTGATAATATACTGAAAGAATTTTGTGAATCAAATGGTATTATTCATGAATTTATTGCTCCTTATTCACCATAACAAAATGATATAGCATAACGTAAAAATAGAACTCTTAAGGAAATGATGAATGCTATGTTGTTAAGTTCTAGATTGTTTGATAACATGTGAGGGGAAGCTGTGCTTTCTGACTATTTTATTCTTAACAGATTACCTCACAAAAAACTGGATAAGATGCCTTACGAACTCTGTAAGGGATATGCACCTAATCTCTTTTATCTGAGGGTATGGGATGTCTGGCTAAGGTTCCATATCCTCTATTCAAGATACCTACAGTAGGATCTAAATTTTTTTTATTGTGTGTTTATTGGTTATGCAAAAAATAGCGCTGCATACAGATTTATGTGCTTGAATGATAGATCTGGGTGTGAATATAGGGATGCAGAATTTTTTGAGCATGTTTTCCTTTGAAAAAAGGGAAATGTTGAATCTGTTAGAATAGTTAATTGTGAGAATGATTCTATTTTCTTGCCTTCTTTGTCTAATAGTATGCATGATATAGGTTCTAATAGTATGTCTGACATTGTAGATATTAGCAACACAGATGGAATGCTTGTTATAGAACCAAGAAGAACTAAGAGACAGAGAACTGAGAAAAATTTTGGTCATGATTTCTTAACTACTTTTTTTAGTTGAGAGGCCAAATGATATTGACTATTAGTTTGCATGTATGTACCTTATAGATGAGGATCTTAAATCTTACCGAGAAGCCTTAAGTATGTAGACTCTAGCTTATGGAAGGAAGCTATTAAGAGTGAATTAGATTCTCTAATCATGAACCAAACTTGGAACTTAGTAGATCTTTCGAAAGGAAGTAAATCTATTAAGTGCAAGTGGATTTTCAAAAGGAAAATGAGGCTACATGATTCCATTGAAAGATACAAGGCTAGATTGGTAGTAGTAGGGTATACATAAAAACAAGGTATTGGTTACTTTGACACGTATTCCCCTGTAACAAAAATAGCTACTATTAGGGCCTTGATTGTGTTGGCTGCTATCCATGGACTTCTAATTCACCAAATGGATGTAAAAACTGCATTCCTCAATGGTGATCTAGAAGAAGAAATCTATATGGTACAGCCTGAAGGTTTTACAGTTGTCGATCAGGAAAACAAAGTACGTAAACTAAACAAATCTCTTTAGGGTCTTAAGCAAGCTCCCAAACAATGGTATGAAAAATTCAATAATGCTTTGATAAACAATGGGTTTAAGGTAAACTCTTCAGATACATGTGTTTATTCAAAGTTGTTTGGAGCTGAATGTGTGATTATATCTTTGTATGTTGATGATATGCTCATTTTTGGAACAAACATAGAGGTGATACATAATACCAAATTGTTATTATCTTCCCATTTTGAAATGAAAGATTTAGGGGAAGCTAACGTAATACTTGGTGTTAAGATAAGGAAAACTGCAAATGATTTTTCTTTGTGCCAATCACACTACATTGAAAAATTACTAAAGAAGTTTGATTGTTTTGATGATCCTCCTGCAAGAACACCTTATGATGCTAGTATATTTCTCAAGAAAAATAAAGGTGATAGTATATGTTAGTCTGAATATGCAAAGATCATAGGTAGCGTTATGTTTTTAATGAACTATACTAGACTTGATATTACATATGCTGTTAAGAGATTGAGAAGATATACACATAATCCTGATAAAGATCATTGGAGTGCTCTTCATCGTCTGTTAAAATATCTTAATGGAACCATGAACTATTGTTTACATTTTAACAAATTCCCTACTGTTTTAGAAGGTTATTGTGATGCTAACTGGGTATCTGATAATGACGAAATCAGTTCTACAAGTGGTTATATGTTTTTACTCGGAGGAGGAGCAATAATATCATGGAAGTCTGCTAAACAGACTTGCATAGCTAGATCCACTATGGAATCAGAATTTATTGCTTTAGAACTAATAGGACAGGAGGTTGAATGGTTTAGAAGCCTACTAGGGGATGTACCATTGTGGGGGGCATCAGTACCAGTATCTGTGCATTGTGATTCACAAGCTACCATAGGTATTGCCAAGAACAGTGTATATAATGGAAAAAGGAGACATATACGTCTTAGACATGGAGCTGTGAAACAATTGTTAAAAGGAGGAAATACTTCCTTGGATTTTGTGAGGTCTGAGCAAAAGTTAGTTGACCCTTTGACCAAAGGCTTAACAAGGAAAATAATTTTAGAATCATCAGTAAACATGGGACTTAAACCCTTATAGGATTCTATAGCCCTTTATCTGGGTAGTCTATTGGGATAGACTTGATGGTCCATAGTCCTTCTTTGAGTGGTCCTGGTATGGACTTGATGGATAAGTGTAAAATATTCATAGTTTAGTTTTGAGTGGTTTGTTTTTAACATACTTGATGAAGAAGGTCCTAGTATGGACTAGACGAAAGTCTTCATAGCTCAGTTTGAGTGATCTATTGTGATAGACTTGTTGAAGTAATTAACGTGATTGTGAACGTGTGACCTCCTTCTATGAAAGTGTTTGAAGGTCTCTTTCTAGAGCTTTCATAGTTACCCGAGGTTTATGTGTGGCCATAATAAGCCCACTTTATATCGCAGATTTGAGAGAAGGACTAGGAGTTATAGGGGTTTCAACCATTGTTATTGAAAGTTCAAGAGGTAACTCACTCTCTCTAACAAGGTCGTTGCCCTGCTTCACTATGCATCAATTCAAATCATTAGATATTGATGTTTAAGTTTGATCTCCTTTATTTACTTAGTACACCTATTTTTTTTATTATTTTTTCATTTAAACTTTTTTGCTTATTAACTTTTTTGTAACAGTCATTTGTAGGGGATTGTTGGAAATGACTTTTGGGGCCCATAGGAAAAGTAAAAGAGAGTGGGAAGTTTTGTCCCACATAGATAGTTTTTTAATTGCCTAGAGGGTATAAATACCAAGGCATTCTAGATAAGAATCCAAAGTGAGTTGATGGTGGAAGTATAACCCTTTCATCACACGCGTGCGTTGCCTTCCAAGAAAAAGAATGACCATTGAAATTTTATTCGTTATTGGTCCGTTAGAATTCTGACAGTTGATTTATGTTCCTTAATTGACCGTTGAGGTTCTAACCGTTGGTTTCCGTCCATTTCTATCCATTCCGTTCCGTCCATTGGTGTCCTTCTCTTCTCCTCTATATAAACACATTAAGATTTGTGAATAAGACACACAATAAAATTTAGTCTCCCCATTCACGAGTTTTGTTTTCATTGACCAAGTCATATGTTGACATAGAGGCCACGTAGTAATCATGTACCCACTATTCTAATTTGTCAATACTTTTCTCTTCCACCTTACTTTTGTAATTTCCTTCCTATGTATTCTATATTTTGTCATTACTTTCAAAAACTACATTATTCTTGAACTTAATCCATCTACTATTTATGAATTTTCCTTTTTTTTTTTTTTTTTTGGTAAAAGACAAAGATATAAACAAAAAGTGTGGAGGACAATCAATCGACTCAAGTCACAAGCTTAAGATTTAAGTGGGCGGAGTTGTTTTCGGAGGTTGACGTGTTGTGAACAGAAAAAAAAGGAGGAAGGATAGCGGTAACCCCTATTTTGCGCTTGTGAATCTAAATTGGTTATCTTCTCATCTGGGCATCTTGTCACATGCACCCACCTAACTGTTTTTATCGCTTTCCTTTTCGTTATAACATTCATACCATTAATCAGTCGTATTCATTATTAGCCTTAATGCCAATGTATCGCGTTATTACCTTCTTAATTGCTTAACAGTAACACAATCCACACTAATACTTATTCAAACACCTGCAAGCCAATAAATAAACACGTGTACGTCAATTCAACTAACATTTATTTCTACATCATACTTGTTGAAGTCCTCTCAAGTCTCGCGTGGTTCTGGCTTGTAATAAAAAGGATGGAATTAATGCGTGCGAGGGATCTTAAAATCCTCAAATTCACTTTCTTTTATGCTCGAAATAATTTTGAAATAAATGCTTTAATAACTCAAAATTTATTTATTATTTAACTTTACACTTTTAAATATCAAATTTTAATATCCTCATAATTGATTTTAATGACTAACACATCTTTTGAGATGATCTTTAAGATGAAGAATGTAACTTTACCATTTCACAATTACTCTCAAGATGCCCTTAAATTGAACATACTTTTTATAAAAATGAAATTTTGTTTATAAAGGTATCTATTTACAAATTAAATTTAGACATTATAATGAATAAGATTTTGGATCAAATACAAGGTTACTTCATAAAGTAGAATCATAATTGTTGAGGGTTGTTCGAGGCAGGACTCAAAATCCATGGATATGTTAGCTTTATGAGCTTTCAATCATACCATGTGTTTTGATGATAACAAACATTTATTTACTAATAGTTTTAGTGTTTAGAGTGCCCATAGTGTGAAGCTTGAAAAGAAAATTTCAAGACAATTTGAATCACTCAAATCAAACATCAAATGAAGAAGTTGTAGCCAAAAGAAGATTTAAAAGGAAAATCATGTTGATGATATGGCACACGTGAACTAATCACGTGAAAATACGAGCTGAATAAATAGTACACATGTGGCGAATCAAATCAATTGGACGATTCAAATTGTGACAAGTGACGTTATACGGATATTCATTTTTAAAATTAAAAAAAATTAAAAGAGTTACTTTTTTAATTTTAAAAGGAATTCAAAATTAAAAAATAAAAGAAAAAAAAATCATTTTCCTTCCTAGATTTTAGATTTAGTTTCTATTTGGTTTTTGAATTTCAATAATACTCAGCTTTAGTATTTGATATAACAGAACCGTCTATGATTCAATAGAAGACTAACTAGAATGATGATCGAGCTAATTTTAAACCAAAGTATATTTTGATGACGTGGCTATTTTAATTGTGATGGAACGAAAACTTCTTTTTTTAAAAAAACAAAAATAAATAAAAATAACCGAAAGAGACATTTCTTTGGAATCCAACTTTTCATTTCCAAAATGTTTCATCATCTTCACATTTTGGCATCAAATTCTCAGCCACATGTGTTTCCTCCAGGGGTCGAAATTGAGAACAGAAAAACAGAAGAATGGCCCATTCAAACGCAGTATTGGTCTCTTCATCTTATCAATTGTTTCGCTCACAAAGAGAATCATCTAAAATTAATATGTAAAATGAATTTCTTGAAGAATTTGTGTGGAATTTGGGGTGGATTGATAAACCCATGAGCCCCAGGTGGAATTGGGCTTCTGAAGACTCTCTGTAAAACAGAGACTGGAAAAAAAGTTGTGGTGGATTTGGAAGAAGTCTTGAAATCTCAATGTGTTCTTGCAAGATCCTCAGATGAATGGCAGATTATGGCAATTGAATGCGTTTCTAGATTTGGCAATTGAAATCTCTGTGTTCTTCTTCTTCCGCCGTTTCTAGATTTTCATGAGTTGAGTGTAGCTGTAGGCTATGGTGGGGAAATTTCAGTAGGCTGAGTGGTAATAACAATGGTGGGGAAGTTGGTCTGTCATCTAACAGATTGTCTTCTTTGTTGCCATCTTCCTCTCAGTCCAAGCACTGATGCTTCCTTTTTCTTCCTCTATGGCAATGAAAAGTTGGATTTCAAGGAGTGTCTTTTTAGTTTCTTTTATTACATTTTTTTTTAAAAGAAAACTTTGTTGCCCTATCACAATTAAAATACTCATGTCTGTCAAAATATATTTTGGTTTAAAATTAATCCTCTATCATCTCTTTTCGTTAAGTTAGGGACGTTATCTCAAAGACTAAAATTGAGCATTATTGAAATCTCAAGACAAAAGTGTTACATTTTGAAATATAGGGACCGAATAAAGTACTAAACCAAAAAAAAAAAAAAAACTAAAGGGTAATTGCAGTTGGTAGCATTTTTAGGAATAATAATTAAATGTATAACATCATTTAAAAAAATTGTAAATATAGACAAGTCTATTAGCGATAGAATTTTATTGTTGATAGACTCTTACCGGGATATGGTCTATCACTGATAGACTCCTACTAATAATATGGTATATCACTGATATTTGTCCATATTTATAATTTTTTTTACATCATTTATATCTGGTAATACTTTTAGTCTAATGTCTATATTTGCAACTGTCTCAAAATCAAAAGAGTATTTTTTCCTTATAAGGGAAAAACTTTCCAACGGTCCCTTTCCTTTACAAAAATTAATTCAATGTAATTTAACCTTTTTTTTTTTTTTTTTTTTTTTTAAATCATCATCATCATTCTTCTTTCCTTCTTTTGTTAATTAATCTCCACCCTATATTCCTTCAAGCCCTCATCCAATGACCATTGTTAAATCCTACTTTTAATATTCTTTTTTTTTGGCCAAATATCTCTTTAAATCTCAACAATCATCTTCTTCAAGAAATAAATCATTAATCATTGCAAAATCTCTCATCCCCTAATTTCATTAAAATTTCTCTTCAGTTATTCATCGTTAATCTACTCCAAAATTTCATATTCTTACAACTATTTTTGTTGGATAAATTCATTTTTAAGAGATTATTTTGAATACCCAAATTTGTTAGTTTACACTTTTGAGAATGCTTTTCTTTTTATAGAATTTTCAACTTCATAATTTCAATTGAAAATTTGTAATAAGGTGTAGATGCACCTTGGATTTGAGTGTAGTGGTTTAATCTTAAATTCGAAAAAGAAAAAGAATCTGTAATTATTTGATCTTGAACCCGTTGAAAAAGATCGGAATAGGTTGGATCCTAAACCTGAAAAAGGATCATTAGTGGTTTGACTCTTGAACCCATAAAAAGAGTGGTAAATCGGTTTGATTCTCACCCATAAGAGAATTTGTGCAGTAAAATATCCAAGATAGAGTCTTTGGGAGTGGAGTAGGAATTCCAAACAACTATAAAAATCATTGGTGCCATTAATCACCTGACAATACGAGCTAAATAGATAGTACACGCGTAGCGAATAAAAACAATTGGATAGCTCAAATCGTGACATGTGGTGTTATATGAATATTCATTTTTAAAATTAAAATGAAAGAAGAATTACTTTTTTAATTTTAAAAGGAATTCCAAAAAAAAAAAAGGAAATCTTTCCAACGACTATTTTCCAATTTAAAATATACTATAATTTAGTTTATTAGTATTATCATCATCATGTCGTTATTGTTCTTTCCTTATTTTACTGACTAATCTCCACCCTTTATTCCTTCAAGCCTCCATCCAATGGTCATTTCTAAATCCTACTTTTAATATCCCTTTCTGGCCAAAAATCTCTTTAAATGTCAACAATCATCTTCTTCAAAAATGAAATCATTCTTCAATTACAAAATCTCTCATCCTCCAATTTCATTAAAATTTCTCTCCATTTATTTATCGTTGAACTACTTCAAAGTTTCATATTCTTACCGAAGGAATTGAATTCCTCACGTAAGCATATGGACATCGTGCAAGTGGCATTCAATTTTGAAAACAATAAAACACGTAGAAGTAACCATATAGATTTATTTAGGATAAACAATTAATCCTAAAACATGTTTTTCTACATTGATGAGGAGGGAAAAGAAGAACTACTTACCCTTGTAGATAACTTCTTCACAAGTTTCCTCTCCATTGATTGATCTCCCAAACAATCATGAACACAAGAACTCTTCCCTAAGATACGAACACTGAAACAAAACTTCTAGACACCACCACGTAATAACCTTGCTATTCTCGGACAAGGAGTGGGGATGTATGGTCTTCTTTAGAGTTTTTAGGAGGAGGAAGGTGAAATTATAGAGAATCTTAAGAGCTTTTTGTTAAGGGAGAGATTTCTCTATTTTACTGTGTTTTCTTCTTCTGTTCTACCCCTTGTAGTTCTGCGATAAACACAGATAAGGTAGAATAGGGAAGGGAGTTACAATAACCTCTTCCCACGTACAAAAAAATAACTCCTATGTAATGGGGAGTTGAAATATCATGTAATATTAACAATAAAATATTTGATAATATAATATGTGATTAATTAACTAACCATTAATTAATTAACTATATATTATGCATCTTATTCACATTAAAATGCAACTCTCTCTTATAACCTATAATTTTAATATGAATACTATTCACATTAAACTTTAACCTATAGTATTTATATGAATCTCATTCATATAAAAAATCTTTGAATCCTATTCAAATATTTCTTTCTCACATATTATATAGTTTTAATTATAAATCGTATTTATAATTAACTATATACTATAATGTATCAATATACATTATACTTTATATTAATCACACTAATATAACTAATACCTTTAATTTCTTAAATAATTTGAAAAATTCAAATTATTCCAAAAATAATTATTCATTGTTTTATCCCTAGTGAGCTAGTAAGGGGACTTTATGGACCTACAGATTAGAAGCTCCAATTATACGATATTAACTAATTAAACTCTTTGATTAAATTAATCAACATTCATCAAGTGTCGGTCATTCCATTAAAGATTGACAGCTGCACTCTTCGCATTATAAATATATTTGTGTCCATGGATATAACTAATCAACACTAAGTTGGCCCTTCACAAATCGATAGTAACTACAACTGGTCCAAATTATCGTTTTACCGTTGTAGTTACATCTAATTTCTTAAGTACTACTGATCTCTTTAATGAACAATTAGTTATAGTTCAACTATAACCTAAACCCTTCTCTAGCCAGTGAAAGGGTGAGGCGTCTCAGTGTTCAAGATCTGAAATCAACCCTTAAGGGAGTAATTCATCTACTTTCCCTCAAGACGGGAAGGAGTGAGTCCCATCATGTGTAGCTGTGTTCCCAACTCCCTACTCGGACAAATCTCCAAAATGGTAGGCTTATAGAGTCGGTGAATCTGGCCACTCTCGCCCATATAAATCAAAGGATTGCTTTTATAGACAAGAGTTCACAACTCACTCAAAATTTAGGTCAAGTCACCTATGGTTATCCTAGTAAAACATTATCTCTTCAAGTATTGGCATTATAAAGAAAGACTAATCATCTCATGGTCCGGTCTTATATAAACTCATTTATAGGATACCCCCACTCATATGTCTCTACATGAATGATCAGGATCAGATCGTTTGTAAAACTTTATAACTATTGTAACAATTACAAAGTGAGTTGTGTCCGTAGTGTCACTAGGATAAAGTTGATAGCTCTTGAAAATAACTATTTATGTATTCTTAATCCGCTTTGCTTGTAATATTTAATGTGTTTAAATGTCTAATTTATAGGATTTTTGAACAAATCTTGCATTTCGGAGTGTATATGTCGTTTGGGGTCGATTTGGAGTTATCGAAAGTGAAATTGGGCACCCGGAGCTTTAAAGGAGAAAAATTACGAAATTGATCTGAAGGGAGCGTAGGATTGCCCTTGCTTGGCGCCTTGTGCTGCGCACAAAGGTAGAGGCATGTGAAGTAGGGAGCACCACAGCGCTCCGGACATTGATGGAGACATGCAACACGCGCGCTACATGAATGGGTAAGGTGCAACGATGAGTGATGTTGCGTGCGAGGTAGTGCTATGGCAATGAAGGTCAGAAAGCAGCTGCATTCGACAACAGCACCGTGACGTTCGACTAACCTCTATAAATATCTCTTCAATTCTTTCAGGCTTTGTAATGTAATAATCATGCCAACATCGATGGAGGTTGAGAAGAGACTTAATTTCCTTCTTCCTTCTTTAACTTTTTAGTATTTTAGCTTAGGATTTTTGGGTTGTAATCATGGATTGGAGCTCTTTCCTCTTCATTCTTTGTCTATGAATATTTTGGGGTAAGTTGTTCTTGTTCTTGAGAGTAGACCCTGAAGGGATTGAAATTCCCCATAATGGAAGTAATTGAGTGCACTGGTCTCTAAACCTCCTTTTACAAAACATAGAAATATAGAGAGACGGAAACAATAAACAATATTAACTTAAGCATGCTATCTACTGTTTTAATCAAACAGAGAAGAAAGATATAAAGGGAATCACATACTCTTGAAGATCAATTCTTCACGTTCCTGTCCAATTCGAGTCGTCTTCTCTCGATCTCACGAACACCACAACCGGACACCACCATGGGGTCTTCCTTGTTATTCTCAGGGACAAGAATTGTGCAGAGGTATGGACTTTCATTTAAAATTGGCATGTGGGAAGGAGAGAAGAGTATTGAGAGAGATTTTCTTCTCTGTAAAACTCATCTGCATGACACAGAGAGTAAGAGGAGAAAAAGAAAGAGAGAGATAACTACTCTCCATTTTTGTTTTCCCACTTTTTTTACATGAGAGTGAGATTGAGAAAATAAATGGGTGAGGGAGTTATAACTTCCTCCCCTTTAATTTTAATTAAATTAAATTAAAATTCAAAAAATTAAATTTAATATATATATATATATATATATTAACCACTTAATATATTACGAACTATATGTTATATCATATATAACATAAATCATAGTTTATTGTTCTCTCAAATAACCTAAGGTATTAATATGAATCACATTCATATTAATTTTGACCTATAATTTTATATGAATCACATTCATATAAATTAATATTTGAATCACATTCAAATAACAACCCCTCTCAACAAACTATATAAATTTAATATGAATTATATTCATATTAATTATAACATATAGTTTCTATATGAATCATTTTCATATAATTAATATTTGAATCATATTGAAATATTTACTTCTCTCATAAAACTATATAAATTTAATATGAATCATATTCATATTAAATTTTAGCATATGAATCATATTCATATAATTAATATTTGAATCATATTCATATAATTAATATTTGAATCATATTCAAATATTTATTTCTCTTATAAAATCATATAATGTACCAACATACATTATATTATATAATGTATCTATAGATATTATTTAACTATATCTTATACAATTAATTTTCTTTAATTAATTTGAACAATTTAAATTAAATCAAAATTAATTTGATTCTTATTAATCCTCATTGAGCCAACGAGGGAACCTTATTACCTATAGATTGAAACTTCAACGATACGAGATTAATTAATTAAATTCTTTTAATCAAATTAATCAACATTCATTAACTACCGGCTACTCCATTAAAAATCGATAGTTGAACTCTTTACACTATAGATATATTTCTGTATCCATTAGATATAAGCAATCAACAATATGTTGACCTTTTACAAATTGCTCCGTAAGTACAGTTGGATCAAATTACTGTTTTACCCTTGTAGTTACATCTAACTCCTTAAATACCATTGATCCATCTAATGAACGATTAGTCAGTTCAACTATGATCGAACCCCTCTCGAGCCAGGAAAGGGTGTGGCACCTCATTGTTCAAGTCCCGAAATCAGCCCTTAAGGGAGCAATTTATCTTCTTACCCTAATTATAGGGAAGGAATGAATTCCTTCTTGTGTAGTTGTATTCTTAACTTCCCAATCAGACGAATCCCTAAAATGGTAGGTTTATTGAGTCAGCGAATCTGCTCACTCTCACCATAAAAATCAAAGGATCATCCTCATAGGCAAGAGTTCACAACTCACTCAAGATTAAGGTCAAATCACTTATAGTCATCTTGGTAAAATGTAAGTCTCTTCTAGCAACGACGTTATAAAGAGAGGCTTAACATTCCGTGGTCCACTCTTTATACAAACTCTTTTGTATAAGATAAACCCGCTCACATGTCTCCACAAGAATGATCAGGATCATATCATTTGTAGTACTTAACAACAATTGTAACAACTACAAAGTAGGTCGTATAAGTAGTGTTACTAGGATAAGGCACCTGACCTTATCCATATACTACAGACCATTTAGGTTATCACTTAAATATGATCTACTTGTATGTCTCCACATACATGTTTAAGTTACATTAGATAACCTTGGATCTTAGGTTAATGGATTATTGCACAAATAATATAAAATCAATCACCATTGATTCTACTAACATAAAACTATGAGGCTTTAGGACATACACCCAAAAAATCTCTCACTTGCACTAAAGGCAAGGAAATATGAGCCACTGAGACATGTATTCAAAGGCAAACACTATACCCTACATGCTCTCCCACTTGCCCTAGCACACTAGAGACATATCTCATAGTCCTAGATAATAAAGGAGATCTTCTCATACTTTAGCCTATAGAATCCTTTTATATAATACAAACAGTTATGTCAATAAGAACCATCTGTTTACCAACAAGATGTACTCACATTCCATATTATTCCTGTTGGGTTTTATGCCCTAAACTCATAGATAGTGAATGTAATTAAATGACCATCATTAATAAATACTTACTAATATTTTTCTCAATAAGTGTTATTGATGTTTTATTTAATTTTGTCTTATTAGCCCTAAAATCCAATAAACTAACATCCTAGGTGTTCTATTTGGAATGCCAAGGCAAAAATGATATGCGATGTTTTAATCACACTAACCGATGATATATGTGATGTTATAGAGTTTACTGTAAAATGCCAATTGATGCGTTCAGATAGTGTATGCGTGTCACAAGTTTTCTCGCGATGAAGCCAAGTAAAATTCCACTATGAGTTTCTCAGAATGATCCGAGGTCGAACGCGGGGTTTTGCGATGTTTGTGTGACAATGAAGTGATATATGCGACCGTAAACAAATTAAGGTTGTGAAGTGCTAGAGAGTAAAATGCGATGATAAATGAACAAACAGGTAAATAAATCTGAAATTGTGTAAGGTGTGCATGAGTGAATGTGATGGTAAGTCTTGTGGATAGAAACACAGAGTGAAATGGGTTAAGGGAAAAGATTATCGCAAGTTTGTCAATCCTGTTGAGGACGCAACTAACGTTCCATCTTACCTTGGCTTACACCTCCCGGTGATCGCCTGCGTCACCATATTTCTATGATGATCAGGGACGAACGTTTCCAAATGCAAGGTTGTTTCCATATCTGGAAATAATTCTTGCTTTAGTTAACGTATTCTATCAACCTTCTTTCGAGAGGTGGATTAACATCTTCTCTTCTGCTCTAGCAGGTGAAGATGCCATTGAGCAAACATTAAACAAACTTAGCTGACTTCTTCAACATGGATTGACTTACTCGCTCAATCCTTCCCCCACACCCTAGAGGTTTAGTGACTCATGGTGAAAGAAATGAAGGATGAATGCATAATGGTGAACAGAGAGATGAAGATGAACATGATAGTGATATTAATTGGTAAAGATAAAACGTTTGTTACAGAGATATGAATGAAAGACAGAAAATGAACAACAAACGATGAACAGAAAGTAAGAATAGTCGAGAGCTATGTGTCAATGTCTTGGCACGGATCCCGATCGGAGTTGCTTGCTTGCTGGTGCGATGGATGAGTGGAGGAATGGGGTGGATAACTTTCTTCTCAGGAGAGTTCTTGGGAGAAGAGTGTTCCTTACACAGAACTTCTTTTTGCTATTTTCTCTCTTCTTTTTCGTCTCTTTTTCCGTGTCCTCTCCTTGTGTTGAATGTTGCTATTTATAGATTTTAGCATATCTTGCCTCAGTGGTCCCGCTCTGAAAAGTTAGTTTTTCTTGTCGCGGCTGGTGGGAATGTCCTCTCTGCTCCACGTTCCATTTGTTAGGCCGTATGTCAGAAAAAGCTATACGATTTCAGAAATCCCCGAGAATGCGTTGATATTTTTATTCACGAGCAATCATCGCATGTGGTGATACCTGTTACTTGTAAAACAAAGGTTTGGATATCCTTTTTGCCCTTGCAATGCAGTCAGTGGGTGTGTTTATGATACTTTTACAATCTTTGTGTTTCTAAGCCAATTTTACTACGTTCGATGCAACTTTTCCTTCATATTGTTGCATATTCTAAGTAAAATGATATAAATAACTTATATTTCTACATGTTATCACACCCTCAAATTTAGAAGTATGCTTGTCCTCAAGCATATCCTATACTAAGGCAATTCAGCTTAAGTCCTAAGTCATTGTTTTGTGCCGATTAGCTACTCAGAATGCTATTCCTCTACATAATTTCTCAAAATCACTTGTTCTTTCTATCCTTTGAACATTTCTTCAGAATGCTCTACTTTAGTCTTACTTTAGACAAATTTTTCTCAAAGTTCCCTTCTTGTTTCGAAAAGATGTTTTCTCTTTCTTGTAAAAAAATGGAATGTACCTTTTATGTCATAGCTTGGTTTGCGTCATATCATAGAGATCGTTGATCATGGTTACACTCTTCGTTTTAGCTTGCTCCCACAGGTGTCATGCGAACATCCAACTTTTGTTGTGTACCAAGCTCAACTTCAACTCTTGTCCCTTAGACAAGTTTTTACTTTAGTGGGACAGTGGAGTTGTGTGAAACCCGGATTTCCATTTTTCCTACTTAAGCAGGAAATAAGAGGGATTAACTAAGTGTAAGTTAAATCCTATGTTAAAGAGTAGGAAAATTCTAAGTGTTTAAATAGATTTGTTAAGTAGCTTTGAAATAAGCTTTAACTGGTGAAAATTTGGTTAAGTATAACCATGCATTGGAAGCCAAGAAAAAAATGGTTAAGTATTTGACAATGCATTGGCCTTGTTCTAAGCGTTGGTGTGGTGCCATGCATTGGCCATGAACATTTGAGAGGTTATTTGGGCATTAAAAGAGGATATAGTATGGCCGAGAGGAAAGGCTATGCAGGGACAAACATGCAGCAGCCAATGTCTTGGGAGGTTAGCAAAGCATGCGGTAGCCTCAAGTTGTACGGATGTAGGCGCTAAGCACTGGAGATGCGTGCGCAGGTTGATCGTGTAGTAAATAAGCAATGCTACACGATGGTATGTGGCGATGCTAGACGATGGTATGCGGTGATGCTACACGATGGTATACGGCAATGCTACGCGATGGTGTCATACGACAATGCTATGCGATGGTGCTATGCGACAATGTAAGCGATGGTGCTATGTGGCAGCCTTGCTAAACGATGAGCTAGGCGATGAGACAAACCATGGTGAACGCATGGTTAATTGTCTTTGCATTGCTAAGGTTTGCGGTAATAAGGTTTATAAGGTTGGTTGCGTTGGTCTTGAGCAAGAGACTAAGGACGTTGATAAGCAACTAATACATACATGCGATGGTTATGAGGGATGCGTTAGCAAGAGGCTAGGCGATGGTAAGTTATACCATGAGGTGTTGAGCTGAGACTTAGCTTGACTCAAGGGTTGATATGCGTTGGAGATGTGCTACATGCGTTGGACATCCGAGGCATGTGGACGCATAGGACAAGGCTTGAGCAAATAGTATGCGATGGAAGAGGGTTGGTCATAATCCTAGTTGAGCACATAAGGCAAAGGTAAGCCATGCGGTAGAGGGAATGTGGCCAAGGGGGAGCCTTGAAAGGATCTAGCATATGCGACCAAGTTGCGTCAATGGGATGCACAAGGTAAGGTTGCTTAATTGGAAATGGCACAATCGAGGTTAGTTGGTCGCATATGGGGAAAGGTGCTAGGCGGCAATGGCCTGAAGGGTGTTATGTTGAGATTTAAAGACACCGCAAGGGCGCAAAGATGGGATGGACGCATGCACCAATGGGTGGTGTTTGACATAAGTGTGTTGTGCCAGTCGAATGAACGCATATGAAGTTAGATAGAGGCAATTGCGGTAGATGGATGCATTGAGATTGGATGGACACATTCAGGGTTGTCATTCGGACATGTGGCTTGTTAGGAAAAAAGCTTAAGCCTTAAGCAAATGAGGTGGATGCAAAAGAAGACATGCAAATGTGAGGGCTATGTGTTGGCTAAAGGAAGAGGAAGACACCTTGGGTTGCTATGACGTAAAGATTGCAGTAATAGTGTAAGGAAAAGACACTTGGACATGCGGCCAAGTAGGAGGTGTCGACCTTAGAAAGATTCTGGACGCCAATAAATAGGGCCAAGGACTTCAGATGAGAACTCAAATTCTCTTCAAAGGACATTAGGAATAGCGTATGAGGACTAATTAGGAGGAGATTATGTGTTGATGGAAGAACGCATGCGTTGGTTGTCACACCCCTTCCCAGATTACCCACCTAACCTAGAAAGAGGTGTGAAGATGCCAAACATCACCTCCTCCGATGACATTTAGCATCTTACTAACCAACTTAACCTGTGCTTAAATCTGAACAATTACACAATAATCCTTTAGCACATTTAATTTCCATTCAGCTTATTCCATTTTACAATATCCACAAACAAGTTTTATAAGCTTCCTATCTCCTGTTATATACAAACCATGAACAAAGTTTAGACTCAACGGAAACACTTTCAGACATTACACAACAAAACAACTCCTCTTGTCCCATACTCCCAAAACCATGACACGTAAGGTTCGTGATATGCAATCTATTTACAACAGTGCAAGGCCTACAATGTAGTAGAAGACTTTTGTCATGTGGTAGTAAACAGCTCAGCATTTTTTTGGAACTTTAACGCTACCTGGGGAGGGGGGGGGGGGGGGACATAAAACATCGAAAGCATGAGCTAATGCCCAGTGAGTGGTAATCTAATATAAACATAAGTTATCGCTTTCTAAATCATCAATAAAAGTAATTAAATAATTCAATAAAACATTGGCCAAGTATAAAAGATTCAATAGCATCTCAAACACATGCTAGTAAAACAGTGGCATGATCAACTCTCATAAGCACATTTTAAAGCATTCAATCATATCAGAAAGCTACACCAACTCTGTACCCAAATACTCATTTACAACGGCGGGTGACTCTGGACACAGAATGCCCCTGTAGTGTAAACCAAATCACAAGGTCATACATGCATGCAGAGCTGCCTCAAGGCTAAGCATAGATACACACCACAGGCCCAGGTTACTCTAGACTCCCTGGTATACTCTGGCCATGTCTGACCCCGGTGGTAGCCCCCTGATAGCCTGGGTGGCGCTACAGGCGCAGGTTCCTCTGGACTTCTCGGTATACTCTGGCCACATCTGACCCTGGTAGCCCCCTGATCGCCTGAGCGATGCTACTAAAACACATTCAAGTAGCACAGGAAAATAACCATCTCTCGGGTACAAGAATTAGTAGTTTGAAATCACTTTCACAAACATTCAACATTTTTAAACTCAACATCAAAAGGTTTTCATATAAAACCATGCAAGTCACAATTGTGTAAACTCTGGTTCCAAACTACATTTTGATAAATCAAGATCATATAAAACCATCGAGAGTTTAGAAATCACGATTTAAACATTTTTGAAATATCAATCAAGTAAAACAGATCATGCCATCACATTTCATAAATCATAACATACTATAATATATAATTAGTTTCTATAACAAAACATTCAAAAGTAAACCACTCATTATCACTGGCACGAGCTCCATGGGTTGTAAGCCTTTCCAACCTCAATTTGACCTGAAATAAAGTCCCAAGGTTACTAGACACCCACGATAGGTAAAATCAACCAAAACAACCCATAGTGATTCAATGTAACCACTTGAACTCAATTTAACACCTAAACATTCACATTTTGCTCCTTAAGTCCATTTTCCTCACATTATCCAAAATGGCCCAAAAATCATTTTTTAATCCAAAAGTATTCATTCTAGGGTCAAAATATCAAGAAAATCTTAACTGGGATTCAAAAATGCTCACCAACACCAAAAATGCTAAAAAACAAGGAATTGGGCACTAGAAATGGGCAAGGGCGCGGGCAGTGGGCGTGGGTGGGCGAGGCTGGCCATGGGTGGGCAGGGCTGAATGAGCTGAGGCGTGCTGAGGGCATGGCATGGGAATGGAGGACGCGCTGGTGGGGGCTGGCAGCTCTTAGGGGGTGGTGGCTGCTACTACCCTGTTCGAGAAAACACTAGTTTCACTTTAACATACTTTTAACTCAACTTAAAGGGAAAATTTGCACGTACTTCCTTCATGAAATATGTTAATAAACCTTTAAGTTAAATAGCCTCAAAATTACAGCTCTTAACTCGTATTCCAGAGCTCAAAATCTCTCCTGGACTACACCTTACTCGGATTTTCCAATTTTCTGGGCAACCTTCATTATTTTCACGATTTCTTCAATTTGTCGATCCTAAATCTCTTGAGCAGCCCTATAATAGACTCACAACTCAATAATATTTAATATGGATTAAATATGGAAGCTTTTGCATGAGTATTTTAGGAGAACCATCACATTCTTCAGACCCTAAATTTCTGGCCGAAGCTACACACTTTTTCTCCAATCAAAGTCCTACACCCAGCTGCTTGTTTGGCCTACTACGTGGCTTTTTATTTATGTTCCTTATCCTTTGTAGCCTTACAAGACTTATCAAGTTAAATTAATTTTAGATTTTAGCAAATTAATCCAAGAATGTTTTTTTTTTGGAAAAAAAAACAACTCCAATGCCCCTCTCGGCTAACTTGCATTTCCTACAAAATTTGTTCTTTCTTTCCTTGTAACCCTTAGCCAATAAAAAACCGTGTTCACCATACAAGTGCCAAATCATGAAAAATTGTTCCAATAATAACGTGTATTAATACATTTCTAAAAGAACTTGCATTTGTTAAGTAATTTCCAACTTTCATTCCAACACTTAGAATTAAAACTTTCTTAGGTCATACAATCCAAGTTATTCATTTAGGTAAATAAGCTCACTATCTAGGTTGATGCTAAGCATAAACAAGAGAAAAAGGCTTACAAGTCAGTACCCCCTTTTTGTGAATTTCGTCCTCAAAATTCAGCGAAAAGTCATCAAGAGAAAAAATGAGGATATTTGGCTCTCATTTGTTGTCGCTTTCCCAAGTTGCTTCTTTCACTACAGGTGTCTCCACAACACTTTGACTAGTGGAATCGTCTTGTTCCTCAATACATGCTCCTTCCTATCTATGATTTGTATAGGATCTTTCTCATAGGACAAATTTTTCTTAAGTTGCAATGGTTGTGATTCTAGAACATGAGATGGGTCCGATATATATTTACGCAACATTGACACATGGAAGACATCATGTATCCTGGAAAGCTCCATTGGCAATGCCAAACAGTAGGCTGATGGGCCTATGCATTCCAGGATTTCATATGGTCCTATATATCTCGGACTCAGTTTTCCTTTCTTACCAAAGCGTAGCACTCCTTTCCAAGGAGAAAGCTTTAGGAAAACTCTATCTCCCACCTTGAATTCCAAATCTCTACGACGTTTGTCAGCATAACTTTTCTTGCGATCCTGAGCTATCTTAAGTTTCTCCCTAATGATTTTAATAGTATCAGTAGTGATTTGCACCAATTCTGGTCCGAACAACTTCCTCTCACCAACTTCGTCCCAGCATACTGGGGTTCTATATTTCTTCCCATACAAAGCTTCATATGGAGCCATTTCAATACTGGAATGGTAACTGTTATTATATGCAAACTCCATCAGTGGAAGATGCGATGCTGGGGCTTGGTGGTCGAATGACTAAAGGTGAAGGCTCTTCGAAGGGTTCATTGGGTGGTTGATGCGATGCAATGCCTTGGATAACTTCCTTGCCTTTATCATTGCATTGTCATCGTTTGGGTTTGGGCGATTGCGTCGCATTAAGATTGATGAGGGGCTTCTTTGGTGGAGGATAAGGGTAATGAGGCGAATTCTTGGAAAGAAATCTCAGGATTTTAGTGTTAACGAGGCCATAGACTTCTGTCATAGGCTCATCTTCGATGGCAATGCCTACAGATAGGCAGAGGCTGGAGATAGTCCATGGAAAGAAGTATTGACCTCTGATGCAGCCTACATAGCTTCTAATTTGCCTCGCAATTAATCTGTGCACATCGATCGGAATGCCGCGCGTAATGCAGTATCCGGCGATGACTCGATCCCTTGAAATTTTTTTGTAATGAGTGGTTGGGATGTGCCTCTTCTTTACCAAATAGACCCATAGACGTGCTTCTGGCAGCAGACGGTTGGATATCGAGGGTCCTAATGCCAGTTAAGAACACTATCCAAGTGGTGCCTGGTTGCGCCAATATCTCAATGCATCCTCCATCAAGTTCCTCAACAAGATCAATCAACAGCTTGTGCCAACTGCTTCTCTGGAAATCCTTTAACTATAGAGTTGATTGATGTCCTTGGCACTAAATGGCACTACCCTCCCGTCGACGATCACTGCATCTCGGTGTCGTGGAGTCGGCCGTGATAAAAGGCTCGCACTACCGTTGGATGACTATGGATGGGAATTGACAGAAGTGTCCCATCCAAGCTCCACTATTGATGCTGATGATGAGATCTGGTAGTGGGGGCCAGCGAAGGAAAGAAACCAATCTCCATTTGTAAGTCATCATTTTCCTTTCAGACTTTTGGGCGCCTCCTGGCCAGCGAAGACTCGCTGCCTTCCAGCTTTTCCTTTCCTTTTTCCTGAGCGGTCGTAAGGCAGTCCTTTGTCGTTAGATGTGTGCCCTTTCTTATCCTGCTCTTCTTTTTCCCTTTCCCATTCTTCTCTTTCTTTTCTCTTTAACTCAATGTTGCGCTGCACTTTGGCTCTTCTGCGCAACTTCTTTTCGTCCTCTTCTTTCCTCTCATCTTCTTCTTCTTGCAATCCTTTTTCGAATTGCTCAGAGGCGAGCTCAATGCACTGCTCATCTTTGAGCTTTTTCTTCTCTTCTTTCCGCCATTGTGTAGGCATGGCGAACTCCTTCATCGTGAAGCTTCTAGCCAAATCGGCTGAGGCGATGATTTAGCATGCCTGTGCCATCTTCTTTTCCTTTCCCCTTAAATTCTCTTCCTTCTTTCTCTTTCCTTCTCTATGCGTTCATCTACTTCTGGGTCTATTATGGACCCTTGCGGCGGCGCATAAGTGGGGTGATGTCAGGATCTTTCTTTTCATCCGAATCTCAGAGTTGAGCCCCCTATCGCCAGCTAATAGTTGATGTGGTAATTGAGGATTATTGCTGCTAATGATGGTTCTGGTTTTGCTGACATCCCTCTTTTCCACCCTTGTGGTGATGGATTCTCCTTTGATTACGGGCTCTCAGCCCTCTACCTTCGTTCTTCTTCTTTTTCAGACACTCTCTTCACACCTGCTTGCCTCCTCTCGACTCTCATTTTTCTTTCCTTTCTTTTTCTTTCTAGGCTCCTTTATCCTCTTTTGCCCGTTGTTCTTCTACTTCCTTCTCATCTCTTTTTGCGAGTTGCTTCACCCGCCTCCTTGCTTCCACATCCTCCACAACTGCCCTGATGGTCTTTCATTGGAGTTTGTTGGCATTCTTTTAGGATCCCAGATCGCAAGAGCCATCCCTCGTTGATGCCGCGACCAACTCCTCCTCCAAACGGCAGAGGCTAGTTCACTACTCTAGCTTCAGTAGCCCCCCATCCTTCTCCAAGTAGTTTAAAATGCTCTCAAAGACATACCTGTCATTCTTTCTTTTTTGTTCACTTTTCAGTTGGAGGCAATGGGAGCACCACCTCAAGACTAGTGGCAGGGCCGCTCTCCACGCTTGGCCCCTCTCGACGAGTGGATGGAGATGCAGATGCTGATGGCTTACGCCTGGGCTTTCTGGTGATTCTGGGGACTGTTTTTGGTTGGGCTGCAAGGCGGCGACTGTCAGCTAGAATAACTTCTTCTCAGATTGAGATTGGGGTTTTGGAGGGGGATGAAGGTTGGGAAGAAGAGTGGGATGATTGTCCGACCATTGTTTCTAGTGAAGAGAAAGAAGAGAGTGGCGTTTTTGGGTAGGGGAAAAATGGGGTAGCGTTTTGAGTATGCAAAGGGTTTTGGGTAGGCTCGAGTGAAAATGAAAAAGTAGGCTACTCGATGAGGCTGAGGGGGCTTATATAGGTTGGGCCTTGAGAGGCCCAACGAATGTAGAAATTGCACTTGGCCGGCCTTGGTAATCCCAAAAGCCTGCCACACCCCTTACCATTAAGACCTAGAAGACAAAAAAATGTCCTCTCCACTGTTGCGCATTAATGGCCCTCGGGATCTTAAACGCACGTACGTTTAGCCTTCTCCGCAATTTTTAGTTCTCTTTTTAAATTAAATGGAACATGGTCGTAATGTATACCCAACATCGCAATGCATACCCGACATCATAATGTATACCCAACATCGTAACGTTTATCTCAAAACCAAAATAATAAGTCATCGCAATGCTCATGCCAATCATTCATTCAATCAATATAATTAACGCAAATAGAAACAGAAATGGAAACTAGTCTATCAAAGCAACAAAGATAATTTTGATGGATGCTTATTGGAAAAGATTTTCAATGTTGCCGCAAAGCACATCCCTGCAGGCGATCAGGCTTGCCTGCCTAAGTCGATGGTCTTTTTGTGTCGTTCCACAAAACCCCCATAGTAGGGTTTAATTCTCCGACCATTGACTTTGAATACGTTGCTTCCATCCTCGTTTGTCAACTCCACCGTGCCATGGGGAAAGATAGTCTTAATTCGGAATGGGCCAAACCAGCGGGACTTCAACTTACCTGGAAACAATCGCAAACACGCATTAAATAAAAGTACCTATTGTCCCATGAAGAATGTTCTCTTGCTTATACGATCGTCATGCCATTTCTTTGTTCGTTCCTTATAGAGTTTAGCATTTTCATAGGTGTTCATGCGCCATTCGATCAGCTCGTTCAACTGAAGCTTTCGGATTTCTCCCACATTAGTCAGATCAAAATTCAGCTTTTTGATTGCCCATATTGCCTTGTGTTTCAGCTCGAGAGGCAGATGGCAAGCTTTTTCGAATTCCAGGGCATATGGGGACATGCCGATTGGGGTCTTAAAGGCAGCTCAGTATGCCCATAGTGCTTCATCAAGCTTTGGCAATCAATCCTTCCTGGAGGTACTGACTAGCATTTCTAAGATGGTCTTGATTTCTTAGTTGGAGATTTCTGCTTGCCCATTAGTTTGTGGGTGATAAGCAGTTGCGACTCTGTGGCTGACATTGAATTTGATTAACATATTGGTGGTGATATGGTTAATGAAATACGTGCCTACATCGCTTATTATTGCACGGGGCGTTCCATATCTTGTGAAGATGTTTTTCTTGAGAAATTTTGCCACTGTGGCCACATCGTTTGTAATGCATGCGATGGCCTCAACCAATTTTGAAACATAATCAACCGCAACCCGGATATAGTGATGGCCTTTTGAAGGTGGAAACGGGCCCATGAAGTTGATTCCCCATAGATTAAAAAGCTCAATCTCTATGATGGAAGTTAAAGGTATTTGGTCTTGTCTGGACATGTTCTCGATATGCTGGCACTTGTTTCATTGCATGGGCATGGGCATCTTTAAATAGCGTTGGCCAAAAGTAGCTACTCTGCAGAACTTTTGCGGCAGTTCGTTGCCCCAGAAAATGTCGTCCATAAGGGGACTCATGAAAAAGCTCTAAGATGTGCTTGGTTTCGTGCGTAGGAACACATCGACACAGAATATGGTCAGGTCTGAGTTGATATAGGAATGGGTCATCCCAGAAATAAAATTGAACATCATGCCTTAACTTCTTCTTCTATTGATATGAGTATTCTTCAGGTACTTAGCCGCAAACTATGAAGTTTACGATATCCGCATACCATGGAACATTATCCCATATCGTCATCAGCTGTTCGTCAGGGAATCTTTTTTCAATCTCCTTTTCTCTCTTTTGAACCTCACAATTTTCTAGACGTGATAGATGATCTGCGACTTGGTTCTCTATGCCCTTCCGGCCTTTTATCTCTAGGTCAAATTCCTGCAGGAGTAGTACCCACCTAATCAGTCTTGACTTTGCTTCCCTTTTTGCCATGAGGTACTTGATCGCAGAATGATCCATATACACTACCACATTCGATCCGATTAGGTACTGTCGAAATTTCTTCAGGGCAAACACCATTGCGAGCATTTCTTTTTCTGTGGTTGTATAGTTCTCTTACGAATCATTCAGTGTCTTACTTGCATCATAAAATAGGATGCAAAACTTTGTCTTTTCTCTGGCTCAAGACTGCTTCTGCCGCATATTGATAACAGGCAGAAATGCACGTTATTACAGTGCTAAGTTCTTAAACAATTTTGGCTTGCATTGATAAAATATGTTAGATTGCGTCAAAAAACCATTAAGTTCATAACATTGCGGTCGTATGCGTTCATCATATAGAAACAGTTAATTTTTGTATTTTTGTGCAAAATATGCGTTGACGCAAGGTGAAAAGTGTGATCACAAAAAATCAATGGTCGAGCGTAGCATTACCGCAAGGCTTTGCGATGATTTGTGCTCGCAATCATTTGCTCAAGCAGGATTGCCGCATAGAACCGGCGCAACTTGGTGGACGCATCTGGGTGAAGGAATAATTAATCACGATGGGAAAAAGTCTGATAACGATCGAATCCAAATTAAGTTGACAAGCTGCTAACGATAACAAGTATAGTTAGCTTTTCGGTGACAAATATTCGGCACATCAGTCAGAGAATTAAAGCCATCCCATCTGTGCAATCATAAGAGAGAAGCCGCCTTTCACCCCAAAGCTCTATAAATACCGAAGGCATCCTTCAGAAAAGGAGTTCAGCTAGTTCAACAAGTTTTTGTTCATAGTTTAGCCTTGTCCATAGTTTTTCTTTTATTTTAAGGCGGAAGCAAAAGAAGGAGATTGTGCCGATAAATCATTCCAGTGAACTTGGGAGAGTGCCAGAAGCTTCAAGACAGAGAGAGGGCCAGCTCCTGCGGAAGTAGAAATATCTTTTGAATCGAATAGAGTTGACAGTGTAAAAGCCTTGGGAAGCAAGGGATTTTTACCAGGCTTTCTATCCTTATCTTCCATTGTTATTTTGTACTTAAACTCATTTATAGAAATTGAATTTACTTAAACTCATTTATAGAAATGGAATTTACTTCTCTATATTTGTTCACTCTCTGTTTATTACGCATGAGTAGCTAAATCTGTGGAATGGATTGAGAAGCACTTAGCTAGCATAACTGGGGATCTTCATTCTATGCGATTGTCTTGTATTATGTATGCTTCATTCGTCCATTAGAGATACTCGGAAAGGTAGTCTAAGAATAGGATCTAGGCTTGGAAAAGTCAGGTTAGAATCTAGGCTCGGAAAAGTCAGATTAGAATGCATAATCAAGAGATAAGAGCTTAGGAATAAACACTGTATGCGATTAACGCATCACATGCATCCTAAAGATAGGATATGATTGTGTGCGATCACCTTGTCTTTGTGTGCATCTTGCATCATCACATAGGAAAAGAGTAGAGACTTAGGAATAAGCTCTATGGACATTTTTGCAATCAACACATGCGTCCTAGACTTAGGAGCACCTCATTTGCATTGGAAAATGATTTGCTGTTGCATGAGTGTAGTATGATCGCATAGTCTGACGCATTCCCAGGTAACGCTAGTTAAAGACATTCTCAACCCGTTCATCCGCATACTCAGTGCATCTATCGCGTAATCAAACTTTTCTCAAATCTGCCGCATTTATTTATTTCATTACCGCAACCAACAACACCAAACAACTATTTGAGTTACTGGTTATCGCAAAGTCTCGTGAAAAATTATCACCACATATTGTTTTTCCAAGCCCCTGAGTTCGACCCTGGACTTACCAGAAAACTCAGTGGGGTTTATACTTGGTTTCCACTGAGAAAACTTGTTGCTCAACGCAATTCCATCACCGCATTTCATTCCATATTTTCACCACATAAAATAATGCATCACATATCCACTTGTGTCGCACATCAGCATAAACGGTTGTGTCCAGTCAGATGCAACCAGAATTGGTGTAGTGATGAGCGAGTTTCTTAGAGTGTGGAACGTTTCAGTGCATGCATCATCAAATTCATATTCACGATCAACCTCGAGGATCGTACTTAGGGGTCTTATGATTTGTGAGAAGTTTCAAATGAATCTCCAATAGAATCCCACATGTGCCAGAAAACTCCTAAGTGTTTTCACATTGACTGGTTGTGATAACTTGGCAATTGCGTCGATTTTCGCTTGGTCTACTTCCAATACTATTCCTTCTTCCACCATAAAATGACATTTCTCCCAATTCAAAACCATATTTGTCTCTACACATCTCTTCAAAACTCTCTCTCCAAATTCCTCAAACAAGATTCATAAGTGTTACCGAAAACTGAAAAGTCATCCATGAATACCTCAACTGTCTCTTCCATGAAATCTGAGAAAATGGCCATCAGACACCTTTGGAAGGTACCTGGTGCATTGCAGAGTCCAAATGGCATGTGTTGGAGTGCAAACGTGCCAAATGGGCATTTGAACATTGTCTTGTCTTGATCTTCCATTACAATTTTGATTTGGTTGTACCTTGAGCAGCCATCAAGAAAGCAAAATAATTCATTTCCTGCGAGTCGATCCAACATCTTATTAATAAAGGGTAGTGGGAAATGGTCCTTCTTTGTGGCCAAATTTAGCTTGCGATAGTCCATGCATATCCTCCACCCTGTCGTTGTCCTAGTTGGAATTAATTTGTTCTTGCTGTTGGTTATGACGGTCATACCTCTTTTCTTTGGAACGCATTGCACTGGGCTTACTCAGTTGCTATTAGATATGGGGTAGATGACACCGACATCAAGCCACTTAACAATTTCATTCTTGACAACCTCCCTCATGGCAGGGTTTAGACGGCACTGCCTCTCTACAGATCCAATTTTTCCTTCTTAAAGACGAATCTTGTGCATGAAATACGAGGGACTGATCCCTCGAATGTCGGTTAAGGTCCATCCCAAGGCCTTAGCGTACTTCTTGAGGACTTGAATAGATGCTTCCTTATTCGATTTGCTCAGTAAGGTAGAGATGATGACGGGCAGGGTGTCATTGCCTCCAAGGTAAACGTATTTAAGGTGCACTAGTAGCGCCTTCATCTCCAACATGGTTGGTTCCTCCAAAGATGGCTTAATTCGTTGCGTTAACCGCTCAAATAACTTTATTGATTCAAAATCCTGATAAGTCTGTATTGTAGCGTAACTTTCCTCCATCATTGCGCCAATCTCAAAATATTCTTCTTCAGTTCCTTCTTGAAGCTCGTGCCATTGTCCTTCCTACAACTCCCCAATATACTGACAGTCTTCTATATCATTAGGGTATTTCAATGCATTGAGAACGTTGAACTTAGCTTACTGATTATCAACCCTTATAGTAAGCTCTCCCTTTTGTATGTCGATTAGCGCACACCCAGTTGCGAGAAATGGGCGACCCAATATGATTGACACCTCAGTATTAGCTTCGTAGTTCAGTATAATGAAGTTAGCTGGAAAAATAAATTTGTCTACTTGCACAAGCACATCCTCTATCTTGCCCTTCAGATGCGTTATCGACCGATCAGCCAATTGTAACGTAACTGTAGTGGGCCTTACGTCGCCAATGTCTAACTTCTTAAAGATTGATAAAGGCATCAGGTTGATACTGGCCCCTAAGTCACATAGCGCGTTTCTGACTTCTTTCCCCTTAATTGAGCACGACAATGTGAAGCTTCTCGGATCTTTTATTTTCTTGAGGATATTGTTCTGGAAGAGTGCACTACACTCGTATGTTAGTTCAACGATTTCATTTTCCCCGATCTTCCTCTTATTGGCGAGTATATCTTTGAGGAACTTCACATAGCTCAGCATCTGTTCCAGCGCTTCCACTAGGGGAATGTTAATATGTAGCTGTTGGGGAACGTTCAGGAAGCTCTTGAATTGCTTACTGTCGTCCTTCTTTTTCAACCTAGACGGGAATGGTGGAGGATCTCGTCATACCGCCTGATCGATTGACTGTTCTTTTAGGTCTCTCATTTCCTATGCTTTTGGGGCTGGAGATTGTTTCGGTAAGGGTGCTTGTAATGATTCTAATTCTGGGGTCTTTGAAGAGTCATGTGCAGATTGCTTCTACGTAGTAGTCGTTGCTTCCAAATTGGTGGTTCTACTGCTCGTATTCAAGTGGTCATTATTGGTGGTTGCTTCTTTTGATCGTCCTACTCTTTTTATATTATTGACACGGGGACCGCCTTTTTACCGCTTCTCAGTGTCATCGCTTGACATTGTTCTTTTCCATTAGATCTGGGTGCTTCTGAGTTGCTGGGTAGTGTACCAAGTGGTCTATTTTTCAATTTAGTCCCAAGTTGCCTAACTTGTACCTCCAAATTCCTAATGGAAGATGCTTACGATTGAATAAGCGCATCATTCTTCTGTATGTATTCTTTGAGCAGTGATTCTAAGGACGATGAATTAGTTGAAGTGTTGGATGAAGAATGTTGGTTGTGAGGTTGTCTGTTTTGATAATGATTCTGACCTTGACCTTGATGATGAAAGCCTAAAGGATTTCCTCTATTCCCCGAATAATTGGTCTGTAGATTCCTCTGGCCTCCCTGGTCAGTATTCCCTCCCCAACTGAAGTTGGGATGATTCCTCCAACCTGGGTTGTAAGTGTTGCTGAAGGGGTTATTGTGGATCAAATATACTGATTGTTGGTTTGATGGGCAGGCTTCCACTAAATGAGCCTCTCCACATTGTATACAACTTACTGCTGCCACTTGCGTCAGTGCATTAGCTTGCGCTGCATAATGAGAGATGCTCCTTGATTTATGGCCATGGTTTGTAGAAGCGAGGTGACTGTAGCCATCTGGGCAGCCAGCGTAGTCATTGTGTCCACTGGTACAATAGCGTTGTTTGTTTTCCTTCGTTCCGTGCTTCTGCCTCTATATCCATCATCAACCCAATCATCCGTATTTCGCAATATGCGATCTAGAATGACTTTGGCTTTGGTATATGTCTTGTCCATAAAACCTCCTACTGCTGAGGTGTTTGCGACTGCTTGCATCAATCTGTTTAGGCCATTATAGAAAGTTTCTATAAGAACGCAATCTGGAATCCCTATATGCGAAAAATTCTTCATCAAACGTCGAAAGCACACCCATGTTGTGCTTAGAGTTTCATTGTCTGTCTGCTCGAAATTTAGTGCTTCCCATCGTCTTCTTGTGTTAATGGCAGGAGAGAAGAATTTCTTCATAAATCTTTCTACTAGCTGATCCCAGGAGTTAATTTCATTTGGCTCCAAAGAAAATGCCCATTTCTTGGCCTCATCGTGAAATGTGTAAGGAAATAGATATAGTCCAATGCCTTCGGGTGTCATGCCAGGAATGGAGAACGTATTACACATCTCGACAAAATTGGTGAGGTGTGCATGCGGGTCTTTTCCTTGCAAACCTCCAAATTGGCCCGCGTTTTGTATCATTTGGAGCATAACAGGTTTAATCACGAACCTGGCATTTTCTTCCACTGTTGGTCTTGCGATACCAGGTGAAAAATCATATAAGTTGGGTGCAGCATAGTTCCACATGGGAATATTGCGATCAGTAGCCAAGAAGATTGGGTCTTGTGGCGGCTGATTCATTCCTTGATTTACTTCAACCCTGTCATTGTTGTTGTTTGCCATATTCCTATGATGCCTATTACGATTTTTCCCTGTTCTTCTATGAAAGGTTCTCTCGATTTTTAGGTCGGTGTTGAATTCTAGAACCGTCTTAGTACTCATACACTGTCAGCGGCTCTTCGCTTAAGCACACCGTACTCCAAAAACTTGTCCTACATAATATCACAAAAATATCAGTACTAAAGTTGCCAATCCCCGGTAATGGCACTAAAAACTTGTTCTATTTGGAATGCTAACGCAAAAATGATATGCGATTTCTTGATCACGCTAACCGATGATATATGTGATGTTACAGAGTTTACTATAAAATGCTAATTGATGCATTAAGATAGTGTATGCGTGTCACAAGTTTTCTCACGATGAAGCCAAGAATAATTCCATCGCGATTTTCTCATAATGATCCGAGGGCGAACTGGGGATTTGCGATGTTTGTACGACAATGAAGTGATATATGCGACAATAAACAAATTAAGACTGTGAAGTGCTAGAGAGTAAAATGCGATGATAAATGAATAAACAGGTAAATAAAGCGGAAATTGTGCAAGGTGTGCGTGAGTGAATGTGATGGCAAGTCTTGTGGATAGAAACACAGAGTGAAACGGGTTAGGGGAAACGATTATCGCAAGTTTGCCAATCCTGTTGAGGACGCAACTAAGGTTCCATCTTCCCTTGGCTTACACCTCTCGGTGATCGCCTGCATCACCATATTTCTATGATGATCAGGGACGAACTTCCAAACGCAAGGTTGTTTCCATATCTAGAAATACTTCTTGCTTTAGTTAACGTATTCTATCAACATTCTTTCAAGAGGTGGATTAACATCTTCACTTCTGCTCTCGCAGGTGAAGATGCCATTGAGCAAACATTAAATAAACTTAGCTGACTTCTTCAACATGGATTGACTTACTTGCTCAATCCTTCTCCCACACCCTAGAGGTTTAGTGACTCATGGTGAAAGAAATGAAGGATGAATGCATAATGGTGAACAGAGGGATGAAGATGAACATGATAGTGATATTAATTGGTAAAGATAAAACGTTTGTTATAGAGATATGAATGAAAGACAGAAAATGAACAACAAACGATGAATAGAAAGTAAGAATAGTCGAGAGCTACGTGTCAATGTCTTGGCATAGATCCCAATCGGAGCTGCTTGCTTGCTGGCGCGATAGATGAGTGGAGGAATGAGGTGGATAACTTCCTTCTCAAAAGAGTTCTTAGGAGAAGAGTGTTCCTTGCACGAACTTCTTTTTGCTATTTTCTCTCTTCTTTTTCGTCTCTTTTTCCGTGTCCCCTCTTTGTGTTGAGTGTTGCTATTTATAGATTTTAGCACCTCTTGCCTCAGTGGTTGCACTCTAAAAAGTTAGTTTTTCCTGTCGCGACTAGTGGGAATGTCCGTTCTGCTCCACGTTCCAATTGTCAAGTCGCATATCAGAAAAAGTTGTACGATTTCAGAAATCCCCGAGAATGCATTAATCTTTTTATCCATGAGCAATCGTCGCATGTGGTGATACCTGTTACCTGCAAAACAAAGGTTTGGACATCCTTTTTGCCCTCTCAATGCGGTCAGCGGGTGTGTTTGCGATACTTTTACAATATTTGCATTTCTAAGCCAAATTTACTACGTTCGACGCAACTTTTTCTTCCTATTGCCTCATATTTTAAGTCAGATGATATAAATAACTTGTATTTCTACACATTATCACTAGGTTGTCTTATGAATCTTGAACTACATGTAGAGACATATAGGGATCTATATTCAAGATACAACCTAAAGGGTCTAGTATAGGAGTAAGGTTAGGTACCTTATTTTGATAACACTATGGATACAACCTACTTTGTATCTGATACAAATGAAGTGATCCAACGCGTTCATTTAGGAGACACACGAGTGGGGATATCCTATGCAATGAGTTTGCACAAGATCGAACCACGAAATAGTAACCACTAGATGTAACTCCATTGATTGGTTAGGTTTATATTTCAATAGGATGACCTAGGAAATTTAGTCTTACTCCTGAGTATAATATGATATTCCTGTTCATGAGGGATTATCCTTTTTTGGGGTAAGATCGAGTGGGTAGCTGGGAACATGATCATACAATATGGATTTTACTCCTTCCCAACTTCAGGGTAAATAGATGAGTGTTCCCTGAAGTGACATCTCCAGGACTTGAACAAAGGGCCCTACCTTCTCACTGGCTTGAAAGGGGTTTCTATTTAACGGTTGGACCATAAACAGGTTTTCATTTGACCCAACTGGTATTACTAACACTCGTGAAGGACTAACTTGTTGTTGTTGTTTTATATCCGTGGACACAGAAACATATCTGTAGTAAGAAGAGTGCAGCTGTGGGTCTTTAGTGGAGTGTACCCACAGTTAACGAATATTGATTAATTTGGTTAATATGTTTAGCCAATTAATCTCACATTGTTGGAGCTTTTGAAAAGATCTGTAGGTCCATTAGGCCCCTTTTCTAGCTTGTAAAGGGTATTGAGATAATTTATCATTAAATTGAATTTGAAATGTTCAAATTCAAATTGGGATTTTTAATATATGTTGATACATTTTAGTATAAAATTTAATTCTAGACTTTATTATTAATTTTGGATATGATTCAAAATTAATAAATGAGAGAAAAAAATATTTAAAAGGAGTTTAAATATTAATTTAATATGAATAAGATTCATATTGAAAACTATATATTAAAAATAATGTGCATTGGATGTGCATTAAAACATAGGTTAAGTCAAAGAAATGTTTTTTAATATGATTCAAATGTAAAATTAAATTAAATATAAGATATTTAATTTGATGATTAATTAATTGAAGAATAAATTAATTAATTAAATTTTAAATTTAATGAAACTGATTAAATCAAAACTATATGTTAAAATTAATGCACATTAGATGCACAATAAAACTATAGGTTATGTGAGAGAGAACCATTTAAATATGATTTAAATGGTTATTGGTTTTTATTTAGTTAGTTAAATTAAATAAATAGTTTTGTTCAATTTTAATTAAATAAAAATGTAACTCCACAAATAGGAGAGTTACATGTCTCACGTCTCCTCATTTCTCTCTCTTTCTCTTTGTATTAAAAAAAAAGATGCAAAAAAGAGAGCATTTTTAATCTCTCTCTCTTTTTTTTTTCCTTTTTTCCTTTTTTTTTTTT
Source organism: Benincasa hispida (assembly GCF_009727055.1). Lineage (NCBI taxonomy): Eukaryota > Viridiplantae > Streptophyta > Magnoliopsida > Cucurbitales > Cucurbitaceae > Benincasa > Benincasa hispida. The sequence goes on along the minus strand of NC_052352.1, from coordinate 14,716,661 downwards.
GTGTGTAGAAGCAAAAACTCTATGCCAAAAATCCTCTCAATTTCTAAAGAGAATCCCACAATTTTTAAATCCTTAATTTCTTGCAAGAATAGGGAGGATTCCAAGTGGTGGTACCCATTCCCAATTCATACATAAGAATTCTATAGAATTCCTAAAAGATTTACAAGGTAGGGTTTCTTCTCTTTATAGGTTTTGTTTCTAGAATTGCATGCTTAATCTATTTTGATTTGTAGTTTTTATTTTTTTTAAAAAAATTGTTTTGATTTTAAATGGCATTTTGAAATACATTTTGGGTTTTGTATGTTATGGCTTCCATTGTGCCTTAGAATTTTGATCCCTACAATTCCTTCCAATAGGTGCTTACATATGGTCTCCAACCTAATCCTTGAATCACATTATCACATAAAGTGAATAGATCAAGTTATATATGAAACAATTTTCAAATATCTTAAGATACCTTGAACATAGGTAAATTATTGCTTCACAAGCAAAATACTGCCTTTCAGTCCAATAAAGACCATCTAGGATAAAATATAGATTTCTCTAAATCCAATATGAAACAGTGTAACACGTAAAAAATCAAATCTTAAACTATATACACAGAAGTTTCATTATTTGTAAGTTTTAATTTTCAACACTCAATGGTTGTATCATCGAATTCTCCGATTAAACCAACCAATTGTATACTAAATATTAATGAAGTCTCATGGAAAATTGATATCTCCTCAACATTTGAGGTGTCTTAGGAAATATTTGCTTTAGACATATCAACGTCATTTTAGATTGGTACATTCCATTTCATCTTTAGCAATAGCATCGAACATTAAACAACTACTTTGTAAATGTAAGATGCATGAGGCAGATTAAACAACATGTCCTAAACATCTGTATGTGGACTTTTAATATACAAAATCACTTCAAATCAACTATTTGAAATTGGTTGAACAGTTAAAACTTGTATATTGATTTTTACGACATTCATAATGAGCAAATACCAAGAACATATAAATATCCACATTTCATTTTCTTGTCTATATAAGAATATCGTCATCGCTTAAAGTTATTGATTATGATACTATATCAAAAAAATTCTTGAAATTTCATAGATGCTTTGAACTCCTTTTTATAAAAGAAGGTATTCATTTTTACACATCTCATATGCAATAATGAATGCACTAAGACTCTGTTGTAAAACTAGGTAGAAAATTAATTCATAGTCTATTTTCACCCAACAGCTCTAGCATGAGTTTTCACCTTACGCCAAGAGTCTTATTTTGAAGATTTATATCTCCAAATACTACACTTTTAAGCTTTCTTTTCGTAAATCTCTTCATATCCTATGAGATAGCCCATTAATGAAAGTCTACAAAAAGCTGATTGAGGTTAATTACATTACTTCATCTCATAATTATGACTTTAATAACGTTTGTCAACTTCTTTAATCTAGTATGACAACTTTGACTTTCAATAAGTCATAACATAGGTTGAGTCATCGCATGGCTCTTTCACTATTGAAAGATTCATAAGTGCTCTCCTACTACTGAAAGATTCATAAGTTGTCATTTTGTCATCTTATATGATAAAGACCTTAGGTAAGTCTTGTCATAAAGGTTGAGTTATCTCATAACTCTCCCATTACCCTGAAAACTTATATGTTTAAAAGTCAGAAATTGACGTTCAAATGAAACAAATGGTCAACAACACTTGTTAACTATTACGTGGTTGTACTTGAAATAAATTCATCAACACAGTCTGTATCCTTTAAATATTCCAAATAAATCAGTATTTTACACAAACACATCATTTTACTTTGGAATGTCCATAGAAATACTTAGGTATCTTTTGAACATTACTTTCAGTAAGGGTGTGTTTTGACACAAGTGTCTCAACTTACCCAAAACTTGAAATGTCATAAACAAGTTTTATAACATTTCCATGGTACAACAATATTTTACAAATATGTTGGCAAAAATAACGTTAGAAACAATGCAATCTATATCAGATTACCTTAATGAAGTCAGACATTAGTGTAATTTTCTAACATTAGGAATCAGTTCAACAGAGAACTTAAAATGTACTAAGTTGAACAAGGTCATATTTCTCCTCAAGCAAAATATCACACAAATTATATTGAATGCTCCAAGTGAGATCTCATCTCATCTTTGTCAATTAGGCTTAGTACATCAAATATTTGGTACTAATTATGATCAGATCATTATGTCACAATACGTTTGCCTAAGTGATTAAAAATTTAGTCTAATTTATTTTGAACATTTCAAAGAAAATAAGACTTTAGTTGAATTGGAATAGGATATTTGATTCATAAATACTCATTAACCATATTAATGGATTACCTATGAAATCAGGCTTATGCTTTCTAACATAGGACCACTTAGGTCAAAGAAAGAAAGCCTAACATTGGCTAGATAATCTTATCTAATAAAGTTTAATGACACATCTTTATGAGAAGCAAGACTTTTGACAAGTAATAATAATTTAATTCTAACTCTTAGAGAATTACCTATAACTGTCATTTTAAAAAACCAAAGTCATGTATCCTTTAGGAGAATTTAATTTGTCTTTATTTTTTGGATTCATTAATCCTTACACTCTCACAGTTGAGTAGTAAATGTGTTAACCTTTAATACACAAAAAATGTGTATATTTAATGCTGAACATATTTTCAAAACAATTTTTGAAAATATGTCTAATTACTAAAACTATTCATACATTACGAAATATTTTAGTAATTTCCTTGGAGAAATTTGTTGGGATTAGTGTCATAAATCTCCTATATTCTCGTAGTTTCTAAAATTTGTATAAACAAATTGTTATTAACAAAATAATAATTATTTTATTTGCATACACTCAATCCAATAAACTAAGATCCTAGGTTATTTTATGTAATTTAAACATGTATGTGGAGACATACGAGTGGATCATGTTTAAATGATAACCTAAGATTGGATTATAGAAATATGCAGTGGAAGAAAACATGATTATTAAACATTCTAATTCCTCAATTTTGACATCAAAATAAGCATGTTCATAGGGTATTAAGAGAGTTTTAACACATACCTTTGAAGAATTTCTCCAAATCCAAGCTGCTTCTCACGTAATTTCATCTCCAAATCTTCAGTAAATCACCAAGAGATCTTTTCTACTATTCTTAGCCTTTGAATTTGAGTGGTGGAACTCACAATTGAGCTGAATTTGTGAAGGAATTTGAGTGGGTTTTCAGGTGAAGAAGAATACCTATTGCAGAAACAATTTTCCAGCAACTTCCTACATTCAATCTCAGAAATTGAAGTGGTTTTTATTTTTTTTTACATGTAGGCACTGAAGAGCAACCCCAATGACACTTCAATTATATGAAATTAATGGGCAAGGTGTGTGAATTTAGGAGAAACACCTCCTTACTTCACCAAAATATGGAAAAGTCCACTACCAAGTTTCAAAATTCCAGTTCCCATTTTCAATCTTTAATTTTAATTAATTCAAAATTAATTAAAATCAAAACCAATATTTCAATTTCTGAAATTGAAATAAAAATGAAAATTAAATTTTATTTTTAATTAATTAAATAGTAATTTGATATTAAATATTAAATTAATCACATACCTAATTTTAAAAATGAATCCATGTAATTAATATTTAAATATTGTAAACTCTCCAATTTTGTTTAATTTCGATAAATTAAATGTTAATTGATTATATCAAATATAATTATACAGAATTTGAACTATTTAAATTCAAACCCTAAATTCAATTTGAACACTTCAAATTAATATCATTCCAAATTCATTCAATTTACTAATTCAAGATGTTCATGTTTTATGAGCTAGTAGAGGGACCTTATGGACCTACCGATCATAAGCTTCAATGATTTGAGATTAATTGGCTAAAACTCTTTAAACTGAATTAATCAATATTTGTTAACTATCGATCACACTACTATAGCTCGATAGTTGTACTCTCCTCACTGTAGATATATTTGTGTCTATTTGATTTAACCATAATCAGTAAGTCAAAATTTCACAAGTTGTTTGTAATAATGGTTGGGTCAAATTCTGTTTTACCCCCGAAATTACGTTTTGCTCCTTACGTTCCACTGACCCTTTAGTGAACAATTGGTTTGTGATCCAATCACTAAACCGGATTCCTCTCGGGCCAATGAGAGGGTGGGGCCTCTTGTTCAAGACTTGGATTCTACACTTAAGAGAACAACCTTCCTCCTATCAATAACAACTTTATATCATATAGTGTTATCAGAATAAGACATCCAATTATTCATATACTATATATCATTTTGACCATTTACTCAAACATGATCCACTTTTATGTCTCCACATAAAGTTCAAGTACTCATATAATAGTCATGGATTTTTTAGTTTATTGGATTTATTTCTAAAACGAAATAAGCAATTCATAAATTCAATAACAACTTTATTGAATCAAACTTCAATAATAATTTTATTAAATTTCAGAATAAGATTATTGTTTACAAACCATGAGTTTTAGGACATAAAACCCAACAAACTCCCACTTGGACTAAAACTCCAGTGGATTTTTACATATATATATACAAATATATATACAATGTTGAGTAATGAGAGAATAAATACAATAAAAGGGCATCAGATACCCAATACTTCTCCACTCGCCCTAGTGTTATCTATTTCGCAGTCCTAGTTCTATTAGGTGACCCTCGAACACTTTAGTCGAGAGGACCTTTGTAAATGGAACAGGCAAGTTGTCTTCAGAGGCAATCTGCATGACAATCACGTCTCCTTGGTGTACATACTCAGCTTCTATGGTGGAGTCAACAATACAACTTTGCTTTATACTCCTCCACATTATAACCCCTATGTTCAGAGTGAATACTGACCCTAAAGTAGATTTCCTAGAATCTAAATCGGTCTGAAATTCAAAATCAGTGTATCCAGTAAGGATTAGATCCTTAGCACCATACACGAGCATATAGCCCCTCGTTCTCTAAAGATACTTGAGGATGTTTTTAACAATAGTCCTATGATCATATCCAGGATTTGACTAATATTTGCTAACAATTCCAACCGCATAACATATGCCAGAACGAGTTCAAAATGGCATACATTAAGCTCCCTACTGCTGATGCATATGAAATTCGTTTCATAACCTCAACTTCTTGATGTGTCTTAAGACTTTGTTCCTTAAACAAGTGAATTCCATGTTTGAAAAGCAACCACTACTACAAAATCTACATTACTTTACGGTTGTAGGTTTTAATTACTTGACATCTCTTTGGAAAAAATGTCAAGTAATGACCTTTTACGAAAGAAAATGTCAAGTAAAAGGGTTAAAAAAGCGGAGATTGACATAATGTTTTGGATATTTTCACGCGAACCATTACTTGACACGTTTTTTGTGTCAAGTAATATAAGGTCTTACTTGACACGTTTTTCGTGTCAAGTATAAGAAGCTCTTACTTGACATATTTTTCATGTCAAGTAAAATATAAAAATTATATATTTTTTAATCTTTATTTTTTGTTTCCCTCATTCTCCATTTTCATTTCCCTCTCAAATTTGGTTTCCCTCCTACCAAGATTATCAAATAAAATAATATTTCCCTCTCCCATTTTTATTTCCCTCTCAAGTTTATTTTATTTTATTTCTTTTATTAAAATATATTTTTTTTAAAATTAAAAACTCACTCACAACCTTCCTTTTCCCCCCATTTTTTTTTCTTTCGTGCGCCTGAGAGCTTTAGCCGTCGTCAGCCTTCATTCTCCCCTCATCTCCATTCGTGCTGCTATTATTGAGGTTTCATTCTGTCGTCTGCTCAGCTGCACCAGTCGGCCAACGTGCACGTTGTTCGCAAGTCTTCAACTCTGCCCAGATTTGTAGTCGAACGCCCCCAACCGCTTTCGTCGCTTCAGCCCCCCCAGATCTGTAACCGAATGGTTTTAACCGCTTATGTTGCTTCAGCCCCGCCCAGATCTGTAGCTGAACGCCCCGAGTCCCGCCCAGATCTATAGTCGAATGCCCCAAATCCTTGTTTTGGGTAAGGTTTGGTAATTTTGTGGGTTTATATACATAATCTTGATTATCGTTTGATTTTTGGTTAGTTTTGATAGAAACCCATTATGTTTGGGTCATAGATTAAGGTTGTAGCGGAGTTTGAAGATTGGAAGCATGTTGTGTGGGGTTGCAAGGTTTTGACTTTGGCAAATTTTGATAACTTTTAGTAACTTGTTTTTAAACTTTGGTTTGATGTATATTTAGACTAGACAAATAAATCAGTGTATGAGTATTCTTGTTCCTCTTTTGTTTTCTTTTTAGGAATGTTGGTCGAGGCTCGAGTGAAATGTCGATTTGAACAAACACTTTAGATAAGTATTTTGGATGTATTTGAATGAATTTGTGATATGGGTTTTAATGTAGCATCTTCTGTAATGATTTTCTTGTTTGAATGTTTGATGATGAGATTGATTTTGCAGTGTTGGAAGGAGTTGAGTTGCTGTCTAATAGGTTTGAGACCAATCTTGGCAAAGTTTTGGTAAGTTTGAAGGTTAGTATTAATAGTTCTTTGTTATCCATTAAAGTTTTGGTCTAATAATTGAGTTTTTTTCAATTTTTTATGTTCGATTTAAAGATTTCAAGGGATTGGAGCCACTGTCTAGCAAAGTTAACAATGTTTGGACGTTTTGATATGTATTAAGGCCTTGAAACTCTTTTGGAATTTTTACATAGTGACTGGAATTTGTGTTTTGTAACCATTATTATTGAACTTTTCTTAGGCTGGATTACTTTGTTGTAGTTTTGAAGTGGCATTCGAATCAAACCACACTTTGGGTAATCTATTTGGAGTTAATTGGTTATTTTGGTGAATGAATGAAGAAATTTTTTATTGCTTGCAGATAAGAATGGGCTTCCAATATTCTCTATTTTTTGTGAAAGTTGGAGGAAAGGTATCTATATTCTTGTATTTTAAATGTTAGCATGTGCGTGACTTTTTGTCGTTGTTGTATCTTAACACTTATTTATATATTTTGAAATTTGATGTTATTACCCTTTCTTCTATTTTGTAGGTTGACTTGCTTAAACATGACTTGCCTGACCCTTAGTTCTCGATCTTTAGACTTCAAAGCTCAATATATAGATTAAATAATGTACTTTGTTGAGAGGTTATTTATTAAACAATTTGTCACTTTTGTGTTTGTTGAAAGTTGGGTTTTGTATACAAAAGCAATAGTTGAGATTTTATTTTATGCATGTATGTCACACCTCGCCCCAGACCACCCTCTTAGCCTAGGAAAGGGCATGACTGCAACAGTTATCAACCTTGTGGCTTACACTTACTGCCTACTAACTGTTGCGGAATAACTCTGATACCAATATAAAATTCATGTATAGCGGAATATCTTTAGGCCAAAATTTATTAATTTAGAAAGATAACATATTTAGAGTCATTACAACACTAGATTCACAAGTCCCAAAACCCACAAACCCTAGTCCCTATTTAGAGTCATTACAAATCTCTTTATCCTTTAGTGGCAGAGCAGATGCAGAGCTATCTTCAAAGGATTTGACCGCTACCTGTGGAAGAGGAAGGGGGGGAAGGGGGGAAGAAAACATTTGAAAACGGGGTGAGCTTACACCCAATGAGTGACTTAAGAAAGATAATTGATTCTCATGCAAAATCTCAATAAAGAGTTTAACTGAAATATAAGCTTCTACAGTACTTGTAGTGCATCATAAACATTTTCCAAGCATAAAACATATAAAGCTGTTTTAATCATAAAACAGTAAAACTATTTATCAGTTGAGAATAACCCTTACTATGGATAAAACAATCCCAACGCCAACTGCAAGTCAAGAGAGAACCTTTTTGCTCAATCTCTGACTCTAACTACCTACGTACACGTGGCCATACTAAGTACCGTCATACCTTAGGTACTTCTGCTCAGATGCCTTCTCAAACATCCTCAATTATCTGGTTGGTTTGGTACCTTCTCAAACATCCTTCAGTACTAATAGATACCTTCTCAAAGTCCTTCGGTATTTAGTTGGGCAGATACCTTCTCAAACGTCCTTCGGTATTGCGTTTTAAGTAAAACTAGTCATAAATGACTTTATCTCTTTAAAGCATGTAAAGTATAACACATATAAAATATGGCTTTAAAGATACTAACACATGCTGAGTATATTTAACACATATAAATCACTTTTCAACAATTTCTCACACATGCATGCATTTAAAACATAACTCATGGTTTGCTTGGAAATTATTTCGTAAAACTAGCTGGCATGAGAATAATCTTCTTTAAAACATGATTTCTATACGTTGTAATCAAACATTTTAAGAAATTGTTTTAGTCAAAACGTTTTAGCCACTCACCTTCATTGCTTAGGAGCTTTTCACTCTAATAGCTCCCTTTTCACCCCTAGAATCCAGTTTCAACTTACAGCTTAAATTACTCATAATTCTAAATTTTATTTTGAGATACTTACTTCTAAAAACATATTCTAAAATGTCTCAGGAAGCTTACCCTAAAATTTGAGCTCAGACCTTCTCGTGGTTTGGCCGAAATCACATAATCTTTAAGACTTGCCCAAGCTGATCCGACAGCCTGACCCTTCTATCTTCTTCTCAGTTTCCAGCCCGATCCCTTAGAGATTTCCTTTGGCAGCCCTATCCTAAAAACTAGACTCTTAGAGCTTTCAAGTGGCTTTAAAATAACTCCAAAAGCACGAGTAAATTGGGAGAACTTCTCGCCCCAAGTTGATGCGTCCTCTTCAGACCTCACTGTCCAATGCGTCCTCTATGACTAACGCATGGATTTGGCTCCAACGCAAGGTTTGCTCAACTCTCCCACTCTTTTTACGATATATCTGAATTGTGATCTAAAAATGAAGTCTCTTGGCTCTATTTATAGGCGTCCAAACCTTCTCTAGAGTTGACACCACCTACTTGGCTATATAGCCAAGTGTCTCCTTGTCACCCCATCAACGAGATGCTGTGTTCATCACAAGCTAAGTGTCTTCCTTCCACGTTGCCAACGCATGAGCCTCCAATCTGATGCCACCACCTCAAATTCTTAAGGCTTAAGGCTTTCCTCCCAAGAAGACACATGGCTTTGATGATGTTCTCCTGCTGATCTCATTCTTTGTATGCGTCCAACTTTTGGATGTTCAACACATAATCCATACTCAATGCATAGCCTATCATCAATGCATAGCAAGCCAAATCACTACCATCACAATTCAACTTCGCCATCGTAAGAGCTAACCATCACCAACGCATAGGGTAACCATCCATCCTCGACTCATGGCTCACTAGGTAGCATCGCATGGCTTGCTTGGCATGGGCGCATGATGCTGGCCACCAACGCATAGACGCGCTGCATAGGCTGGTCGCTCAACGCATGGGCACGCTGGCGACTCGACGCATTGGGCGTGCTTGAGCGCATGGGCTGCACGTGGTGCCTTGATGCTTGGTTGGGTGCTTCGGCGCATAGACGTGCTGCTTCGACACATGGGCGTGCTGCGTATGCTGGCCATCGCTCGCTCGTTTGACCGCATGGGCTGCGCGCTTGTCTACATGGCAGGGCACCTTGATGCACGACATGGCTGCTTGGCAGGGCGCTCAACGCATGGGCATGCCCGCTCGACGCATTGGCAGGGTGTCTGTTCGAGGCTGCTTGATGCATGGGCAGGCGTCTGGCCGAGGCTGCTTGACACATGGGTTGCCTTTCCATGCATGCCTCGCCTTCTCGTGTGCCTTCTAATGCATCATCACCATTTTCCTTCTTCAGCCGCATGCCCTCACCAACAACCCTTCCAATGCATCAACACCACCCACAAAAAATTCTATACTTAGCCGAATTTTCCAAATTTTCCCTAATAGTCAAATTTCCAAATTTCCTCTTTTCTTCTAATTTTCCACTCTTTTCTCTACCATTCACACTAGTTTCCACATCAACCTACTCATCACACTGATCTCAATAGGGAATATACTCAAGTAGAGAAATTAGGATTCGGGGTTCACAATGTACATGTGAAAGAGAAATATCGTTGTAATTTGTGAGGAGTGTTCATATGAAAGGTCATAGTTGAACATATGGATTTTTAGTGTAATATGAGTTAATAGATCTTAAATATATAATGTTTATTTAGTTGATGTAATTGTATTATTGGAATACAAGGCAGAAAATGAGAATATCGATTGGAGCATTTAATTTGAAAAAAAAAAGACATATACTTGACACATAAAAAACGTCAAAGAGTTATCATATATGATACGTAATCAATGTCAAGAATCAATAAACCTAACATACCACCAATGTCAAGTGTATTATCTTTCTTGACACGAAAATTGTATCAAGAAACATGTGTCTTGACATTTTTCGGAGTCAAGTTATCACACTATACTTGACACTCGAATACTCGACGCTTTTATAAGTGTCAAGTATACCTTTTACTTGACATTGGAACAACGTCAAGTAATCTAATTTATATAGTAGTGAACATTCTTTCCTTTGAATTTTGCATTTTATATCTAGAGAACATCTTGTCTATATAAAATGTATAAGATAATGCTAAAGTATGTTCTTTCGGTTCCAAACTATTTGGATCCCAAGAACATACTATGTTTCACATAAATGTTTAATTTGGAATTGCAGAGCAAGCCATCTCTTGACGTTAGCCAGAAAGTCTACTTTATTTCATATGAGTAAAATATCATCAACATAAAGAACCAGAAAAGTGATAATTTTGTTAACGATTTTCTTGTAAACACAAGGTTCGTCAACATTTTGTTCAAAGCCATAAGATTTGATCGCAATATCAAATATTATTTTCCAGGATCGAGATGCTTGTTTCAATCCATAAATGGATTGATTAAGCTTGCAAACCTTTTGCTCTTGATCCTGTTCAATAAACCCTTCTGGTTAAGACATATAAATACTCTCCCCAAGATAGCCATTTAGGAAGGCTGTCTTGACATCCACCAGATTTCATAATCATAAAATGCTGCTATGGACAAAAGTTGTAATGACCCGACTTTCTAATAAAACTAGTAGAGTCGTTACTACATGCATGCATAACTGTTTACGTTGAAAACAAGAAAAATTTGGACGGCCTTAAAATAAAAGAAAAATGAAAATGTTGAATTTAAACAAATTCCTACTCAATATTCCAATCCAATTGAAACGGGGTACCCCTTAACACATAAGATTTAAGAAAATAAAAAGGAAATGTTAATTGGGAATGAATATCTCTAACACCTAAACTCGGTCAAGAAAAAAAATCCATGAAAAGAAACTGTAAAGCATGGGGAGATACATGAACTCAAATACGGAAGTGTTTCCTAGTCTCGTTGGCCTTGTCACGGATTCCTCTTATTAGTCGCCCAGGGGTCCTTGCTCTTACCTGAAAAACAGGTAGACATAAAGGATAAGTATAAAATACTCAGTAAGTGATCCCATTACCAGGATCAAGCTGTGCATTCACATGCAGTGAATGCTTGTGGTTAGTGGAACTTTCATGGTGACGTTGTTCCTGAATGGCTAACTAAGGGGATAACCTGACTCGCCTTAACTTGCATGTCTAGGGCCTAGTGGCACACCGTCAAACATGAGAAAAGAAACATAATCGTGTACTTATCGGTTCATGCATGTCTAGTGGCCTGAAGGCACACTGTTAAACATGGAAAAAAGTAACATGAACATGAACCTGTCGATTCATGCATGTCTAGTGGCCCGAAGGCTCATGTTCAAACATGATATTAGACTCATCGATTCCCTATAAATAAACATGCATCTAGATGAGATGGTATATTGCCCCTACTAGTCTAATCATGCATCATATACAAATATTTCATGGGTAGTTTCACAACTCATATTATGACATAACACACAGTCTTAGACATGCTCGAACTCCAAAAAAAACATACATACACAAGAAGGTATTACAACTTCCAAGTCTAGCTTCTAGATCCTAATAAGTAACTTGATAAATCTAAATTAGGGTGCTTGACACGAAAACTCCGGTAATAGATTCACTTACCTCAAATTAATCAAGGACAGTTATCTCGACAACCAACTTCAACAATTTACTTGAACTAAAACCGACGAAAGGATCAAACAATCGTAAATCATGCTAGAAAGCACGATACTAATCTCCAAACTTCGAATCTAACCTTAAAGATTGAATTTGAACACAATCAATAACACAACCTCGATGGGTATCACATTCTACATTAATAATTAAACAAATACTTAGTGGGTAACTAAAAATTACCCATAGAAAAACCTAAAACTTACCGAATTCGCAAAATGAAACAATGAGATGGTATATTGCCCCTACTAGTCTAATCATGCATCATATACAAATATTTCATGGGTAGTTCCACAGCTCATATCATGACATAACACACAGTCTAAGACATGCTCAACTCCAAAAAAAAAAAAAGCATATATACACAAGAAGGTATTACAACTTCCAAGTCTAGCTTCTAGATCCCAATAAGTAACTTGATAGATCTAAATTAGGGTGCCTGACATGGAAACTCCGATAATAGATTCACTCACCTCAAAATTAAGTCAAGGACAGTTATCTCGACCACCAACTCCAATAATTTACTTGAATTAAGACCAATGACAGGATCAAACAATCGTAAATCCTGCTAGAAAGCACGTGATGTGTTATTTTATGAGGTGAAATTATGAAATGAATTGCAGTGATGGGAATGCGTTGAGCAACAAGTTTTCTCAGCATAATCCAAGTATAAATCCCGCTAAGTTTCCTGGTAAGTTCAGGGTCGAACTCAGGGACTTGGAAAAATGGTATGCAGTGATAATTTTTAAGAAGACTTTACAGTAACCAATAAATCAAGAGTTGCTTTTGGGTTGTTGTTTGCTATATAAAAAGTATGTAGCGGATTTGAGAAAAGATTGATTATGCGGTAGATACACTGAATATGTGGAGGAATGGGTTGACAAGGTCTTTAGCTAGCGTTTCCCGAGAATGCGTTCAAACTATGCGATCATGCTACACTCATGCGACAGCAAATCATTTTCCAATACAAATGCGGTGCTCCTAGTTCTAGGATGCATGTGATGAATGCGATAATGTCCATAGAGCTTATTCCTAAGTCTCTACCTTTTGCCTATGCGACGATGCAAGATGCACACAATGACAAGGTGACCGCACACAATCTTAAACTCTCTAGGATGCATGCGATGCATTAATAGCAAACAGTGCTTATTCCTAAGCTCCTATCTCTTGATTATGTGTTCTAATCTGACTCTCTCGAGCCTAGATTCTAACCTGACTTTTTCAAGCCTAGATTCTGTCCTTAGACTACCCTCTCGAGTATCTCTAATGGACGAATGATGCATACATAATACAAGATAATGGCATAGAATGAAGATCCCCAGTTATCCTAGCTAAGTGCTTCTCAACCCATTCGACAGATTTAGCTACTCATGCGTAATAAACAGAGAGTGAACAGATATAAAGAAGTAAATTCCATTTCTATAGATAAGTTTAAGTACAAAATGATAATGGAAGATAAGGATAGAGAGCCTGGTAGCAATCCCTTGCTTCCCAAGGCTTTTACACTGTTAACTCTATTCTGTTCAAAAGATATTCCTACGGAACTCTCTCCGATCTCGACGCTTCCGACACTCTTCGAAGTTCACCGGAACGATCTCTTGGCACAATCTCGCTTCTCTCGCTTTCGCCTTAAGTAAAAGAAAAACTAAGAACAAGGCTACTTCTAACTATGGAGAAAATTATCTAACTGTCGAACTAGACAAACCAAACCCCTTATCTGAAGGTTGCCTTTGGTATTTATAGAGTTTCAGGGTGAAAGGCTTCTTCTCTCTTATGATTGCACTGATGGGATGGAATTAATTCTCTGTCTAATGCGCCGAATATTTGTCACCGAAAACTTAATTTAGACTCGAATGTCATCAGCTTTCTGTCCCATCGTGATTTATTATGCCTTTCACCCAGATGCACCCACCAAGTTGCGCGGGCTCTATGCGGAAATCCTTATTGAGCAGATATTTGCAAGCACAAATCACTGCAAAGTCTTGCAGTAACACTGCGCTCAACCGTTGATTTCTTGTGATAACTTTTTCCGCCTTGCGTCAATGCATATTTTGCATAAAAATACAAAAGTTAATGTTTCCATGCGATGAACGCATGTGACCGCAATGTCATGAACTTAATGCTTTTTAGACGCAATCTTATATATTTTATCAATGCAAACCTACATTGTTTAATAACTTAGTACTGTAATAACGTGCATTTCTACCCGTTACAGCATGCCACTGATCTCCAAACTTCGAATCTAACCTTAAATGTTGAATTTGAACATAATCAATAACCACAACCTCGATGGGTATCACATTCTACATTAATAATTAAATAGATACTTAGTGGGTAACTACAAATTACCCATAAAAAAACACAAAACTTACCGAATTATTGTCGAAAGCGATCCCAAACAACCCTTCACAGATCGCTTGTAAGTATAGCTGGGCCAATAACCGTTATGCCCCTGTAGTTACATCTAACTCCTTAAGTACCACTGATCCCTCTAATGAACATAAGTCATAGTCCTACTATGACTTAGTCCTCTCTTCCAAATAGAAGTTGTGCCCACTATATTCAAGCCCCGGAATCAGCCTTTAAGAGAGCAATCTCTCTACTTATCCCTGCTTCGGGAAAGGAGTGAATTCCATATTGTGGATTGCATTCCCAGCTCCCAGATCAGACAAGTCCCCAAAAAGATAGGCATGTATAGTTGGCAATCTGGCCGCTTTCATCCATACTAATCAAAGAACCGCCCTCAAAGGCAGGAGTTCCCAAAACACTCAGGATTGAGGTCGTGTCACCTATGGTCATTTAGGTGAGATGTAAGTCTCTATCAACGACGTTGTATACAGAGTCTAGTCATCTCGTGGTCCAGATCTTTGTATAGGACACCCCCGCTTGCACGTCTCCACATGAATGGTTAGGATCTACCATCTGAAGTAGTTTACAACATTTGCAAACCTCTACAAAGCGGGTCGTATCCGTAGTGACACCAGGATCAGTTATCCCATCTTAATCCTTATACTATAGACCTATTTAGGTTATCACTTAAGGCACGATCCACTTGTATATCACATATACATGCTTAAGTTCACATAAGATAACCAAAGAGCTTTGTTTATTGGATATGAGTAAATGTCAGAATTAAATAACAATTATTTTATTCATCAAATAATGTGTATCTTTACAAAACAACGAGACTCCGGGAGAATTAAGACACCAATCCCAACACTTGGGTCATTTTGTGACATTTTCCTTATCAGAGTCTATTGTTGATTGACTTCTATAAAAGATAAGAGTTTATTGTTAATACAGTCTATCAACGA
The DNA here is from genome assembly GCF_009727055.1 of Benincasa hispida. Taxonomy (NCBI): domain Eukaryota; kingdom Viridiplantae; phylum Streptophyta; class Magnoliopsida; order Cucurbitales; family Cucurbitaceae; genus Benincasa; species Benincasa hispida. Next base: position 14,701,246 of record NC_052352.1, on the reverse strand, counting down.
TAGGCTTAAAAAATTGGGAATTTTGTGCCTCTAGCATATTTTTGGTCCTTCGATAGGCTTGGTAAATTTTGTTATATTTGCAATTATTTTTAAATTTTGCTATTTTTGCAATATTTTACCGTTATTTTGTTATATATACAAGGAGCCTTTTTAACAAATGTATAATTTTAAGGGTTAACTTTTATATCATTAAATATTTAGGAGTCCAATTTCTACAACTATGTAAGTTTGATGGTTTAATTTTAAGAGTATAAGTTTCAAGACTCTAATTTTACCATTGAAAGTTTGAGTATGTGATGTGAACGCAAGCACATATGGTCAAGTTATAGTAAATTAAAATGGCATAAGAGGCCAAAAATTGTCCAAAAGATCAAATTTCACAATTTTGCTTATCTATTTTAGAATCATGTCAATTTTAGTTAAAGATTGGAAACCAAATTTGAATTTGTGATTTTTGGAACACAATAAGTAAAATTTAACACAAGTGTGAAAATTCAACAGTTAAAGTGTTCTAGGATGTTGATTTCATTACATAATTCATTAAGTCATTTTTAGATTATTCATGGAATCTTGTATAAATAATATGCTCAAGTTTAGAAACTAAGTTCCCAATTATTTTCTATATAAAAAAATAATATTTTCTTGTACTATTTAAATGATATCTAATTTATGGAAACCAAATTAAGAAGCATGACATTAAACAATGTCATTAACAACTTTCATTATTAATCTAACTATTTTAATGAGAGATTAATGATTCAATGCTAAAATTCCGGTTAAACACGCAATCCATCAAATTGAAAAGTAATCTAACATTCATTGGAGGCTAATCAATAAGAATTAAAGCATGAGAACATCGAAAAGCATACTATTCAACAATATCCATGAAAGCACTAAATACTAACTTAAATTCATAAGCATATTCATCAACACCATAAAATTAAAGAAGCCACTCATATCTCTCACACATATTTTTATACAATTTTTCAAGGATAAACAATAAAGAGATTAAGAGAAACATAGAAGAACTACTATTGAAGCACTCTGTTGAAACTTGAATCCTCCAAGAATGCCTTGAGCTTCACCTAAGAAACTTGAATGACCTCTAAAATAAATCCCTCACACTCTTTACTCTCTTTTGCAGTATAAATTCATTTTTGGAATTTTGTGATTGAAGATGCTGAAAAAACCTAGTATTTATAAAGAAACTTTCCAAAAACAGGATTTTTTTTTCACTAAAATAGACTGGCACTGCGACGTTCTAGGGTAGCGCTAAGGCACTATCCCTAGTGAAGGCCCTCAAATGGGTTGGTTGCTGCAGGGCTGCAGCGCTGTGCAATACTGACATTTGGAGCTCTCAAATTTTGGCGTCGAGGTCTGCGCTGCGTCGCTGCCCTGTTTCTTGGCAACTCCAACTTTTTCTTCACTTTTCCTTTGAGATTTGGTCCAGCTGTTTGGTTCTTTTGACTTCCACCACTTATTTTCTTGATAATTATTAGAAAAACACTAGCAAACATATTAAATCTAATAAAAAAAACTCTAAGAAAGAAGCAAAGAAAACACTATTCGAGTGTTTTTAAGCCTCATATGCAAGATGATGTAGAACATTTGTTTTATTAGAACTCTTTGAATAACTCTACGTAAAACCTTGCCTTATTTGCCAACAAGACAGAGTGGATCATAGCTCTAAAAAAGAGCTACTTTTATATCCTTAATCTCCTTTCCTTGTTATGTATAATGTGATCAAATGATTATATTTGTATGAATTCGAGCAAATCATATATTTTAGAGTGTTATGGAATATCCGGGGTTGATTTGGAGCTATCGAAAGTGAAATTGAGCACCTAAAGCTTCAAGGATGCGAAATTATGAAAATACCCATGGAGCCAGTGCAGTGGGAAGCGTAACTACACTATGCATTATCCTTGAAGGCAGAGAAACATTAGCGAGAGCGTAGTTATGCCCTACAATGCACTATGACATGGGCCATGAGCATAGCGATGCTCTCCTTCAATGCAGTGACACTTTGCAGAATTTTATAAACAGCTCTTCAATTTTTCAAGGGTTTTCATGTTGGGATGCATGAAGGTTGAAGTGAACCTCAAATTTCTTCTTCTTCCTCCATGTTTCTAGCATCTTGGCATAGGTTTTTAATTTTCTTTTGGGTTGTAATTGAAGAATAGATGCTTTTCCTCTTTGCTTTGTCTATGGATCAATGGAGTAAGAATTTTCTACCTAGTTAGGGAGCAAGTTCTATGTAATTTTCTTGAAATTTTGGTTGATTGAACTGAATGTATTGATTTATGTTTCTTTGATTCTTTTATAATTTCTTGATGCATATTTATGTTTGGCTAATCCTCGATAGATGTATGTTGTCTTTGCTAACTGATTGGTAGCTTTGCATGTTGTGTTTCTCCTTCATCAAGCTCAGTTATCTAAATAGTAAAATAGTTGAATCATGCGTGCTAGGATTTAGAGGCAACCTCAGATCTTAGGAAGCATGCTTAGATTAGTTTCAAAGATTAATTGATTAATTAAGCTAGAGTTTTCCTATTAGATAATCATACAATGGAATCCTCAAGTTTAATGCAAATGTTAATTAATTCTATTTGACTGGTGTTGACCTAGTAGTATTAGTTGCATTTAGTTCAATTAGGATTTAGGCTTTAATTAATACTTAGGATGCTTGCTTAGTTTGATCAAATGATTCGACTGCCTGTAGCGTTGTTGAATTAGGTTAGACTAAGTAGGTTGTTGTGTGAATATGAATTGAATGCATGTTTAATCATCTGAAATCAATGATAAAAAAAATTACATAGGATCCCTTCTTGCTCTCGAACTAGATAATCCAATCCTAAGTTATATTTACCCATTGCCTTTATTTTTGTTGCACACTTATCACACTATCCACATCAACCACCCTCCCCCTAGAGGTTTGTAAGTGATAGAAAATTCCTTCAATTAGTGGAGCAACAACACCTTGCTGGCTTATTAAAACCTCTACCCATTGCCGAAGGACCTTGGGATAGTGTTACCATGAACTTTATTGTAGCACTACCTAAGTCCAATGGTTTTGGAAGCATCATGGTGGTCGTGGATCATTTAAGGTAGTATGCAACTTTCATTCCATGCACTGCTGATGTGAAGATAAATGAAGTTGCTCGGCTATTCTTCAAGAACATGGTAAAGCTATGGGAAATTCCTAAAAGCATCATCAATGATTGAGACCCCCACTTCACAGAAAAGTTTTGGCGAGAGTCGTTCAAACTAATGGGAGTAGAACTTTCCGACAAGCTTTCATCCTCAACGTGATGGCGAAGCAGAAAGGATCTATGCACATTTAGGCACTACGTTAGTGCACATAAAAAAGATTGGGCAAACCTTTTAACATTACTCAATTCTCATATAATCTCCAAAGAAGTGAGTCCACGAGCAGAAATCCTTTTGAGATTGTGCAAAGGCGTCAACCTAACATGCCAAGCACTCATGTCACTCCATATGAAGGGCCTAATCCTACGACTTATAAGTTTGCCAAAGAATGGCAAGGGGAGCAAAACATTACAAGGTCTGCCTTGATAAGGCTGCCAAATGAATGAAAAAATGGACTAACATTGTTCGGACTCGAGAATTGATGTCATTACTCAACCCCAAATTTGAACAAAAGTTTAATTTAATTTTCACCAATCTAAGGCTTATACCACAATGGTAGCAAAGCGGTAAGATCGGGGTCGAATCCACAGGGAGACTGTTCAATCAATCTAGGACAATTTATGAACTCCAAAAGAAAGATTTTAGTTATTATGGTTTTAACAAGCGAAATTGAACAAAAGAAAACGAGAGCAAGTGCAGAAAAATAAGTTTTGAGACAATTTCAGGGGAAAATCTTGGGATTAGTTTGTATGGTTTTTATTTTCTACCATTAGGTTCTAGTTATTTTTTTCAATTATGTAAACCCTCGACCTATTAGAAATTCTAATAGCTCAAATAGCCAATTTTTGAGGAAAATTTAAATCAACCCTCATTCAGTTTAAAACTTTTATTTCTTAGTGATGCTTAAGTTAAAATTGAAAAGCATTAAGAAAGAGTTTAATTGTCGAGACAATCAATAAGCCGGAAAGCCATATTTGTTGAATGATTTATTTGGGAAAGATTATATTAGAACCCATATGAACTTGGCCAGAAAAAGTCTAGACCTCAACCATGCGATCCTAATATTTACAACTTAATCGATCAACAATGCATAGGCTAGAAAGATTTTACAAACATGAGATTCAACAAATCAATTTGTCAGAAAAATTCATTGAATTCAATTACAAATAAAACAAATCCCTCAAAGGGTTCACAACAATTAAATAAAATAAACTAGGTGGGCTTCAAGAATTAAGGTATACAAACTATCCCAAGAAAATAAGTTAACCTCTAAAAGGCATAATTCAAACTACAACGAATAGAAAAAAAAATAAAAATTGGGGCTAACTATACCAATTATTCCTCATCAAATTGACTTACTTTCTCAAAAACTAAACAAAAACTCTCAAACTCTTCTTAATTGGTTTTAAGCTCGATTGTGTGGTGGGTTATGTTGATAATGCTTCAAAGCTGACCCTGAAGGTCCTTTTTATAAATTCCTCGCTGCGTCGCGACGTTAGAATCAAGCGTTGCAATGCTGCATTGCATCGCATGGGCCCTAGGTTTTCTATCAAAGTACATAGCGTTACGACGCTCTAGGGGAGCAGTGTGACGCTGTGCTACTGTCTTTCAGTGTCAGGCTTCAGCGTCAGGGGGCGTTGCAACGGTGGCGATGATTCAAATCCGTAGTGTCGCGACGCTCTGGGCAGCGTTGTGATATTACCCTGTTCCTGGAGCTACTGCCTTTCAGTGTCGAATGAGCGTTGGACTAAGGTTTGGGATTGGACTAAGGTTTGGGATGAGCGTTGTGACGCTGACGCGAGGCAAAATCTCCCATTTTCAACTCAACTTGATTTAGTGCGTTTGGACTCTGGTTTTTCCACTCTTTTGGCTCAATTCTTTGTCTTTTCCACGTGTTGACTTCATGTGATTAATTCTCCTACAAAATGAGACAATAGAATCCAAGAATTATCCAAATATAGAAAATTAAGGCTATAAAATTAGCTCTTCAGCTAACAAACACCCCCAGCTTAAGACTTGATCGTCTCGAGCAAGATAAAATTTAGTCATAGATTTCAATAAGAGAATGTTCACTCCATTTATTGAATCCTTTCTCCAATCTCAACAGTCTACAGGGTCGCATAATAAATCAAATTAAAGAATCACTCAATTGAGACTTGTAAAAAGGTTGTTTTTCAATCAAAACCATGTATAAACGAGAAAACTAAGAGGAAAATTTTTATTTCGTTAATCGTAAAGTGCCCCAAAAAGTCTAAGACATACTGATATTGCTAATCAAAGAGTAACATTATCAAGGAATGCCCAAAACACATGCACACAAAACATAAAAGACATTTATTTTACCTAGAGGGCTAGCGTTTACACTCCACCACTGGGAATCTATCACTCTTTTCTCGCGGGCCTTAACAGAACACAGTGGATGTAGCTCTTTTCATCTCTATCCATGCACACACGCACACTATTTTTTTTTTCTTTCACACACTAGGCTTTTGTTTTTTCACTATCTAGTTTTACTCTTAGACACTAAAAGTTACTCTTAAGCCAATAGGGGGTTTTTCGAGGTGACAACGAAAGTATGGGATAGATAATCCATTTCTAAGACTTTAAAAGATTTAAAACCGAAAAAAAATTTTCAACTTAGGTTCATTTTACATGGATCTCATGATTTTTATATATATATAAATATAAAAAGCTCAAAATTGTGAAAATTACCCTTTTTAGAACAGACAACCCATTGAGTGTGTCATTAATAAGTCATTGAAAGAAAACAACAAACAGAATGAACAAAAATAGGCACATGATGACACAATTAATTTAGTTTTTAATTTTAAATATGCTTCGCCCACCCCTAACTTTAAAAAACATGCATTGTCCCCAATTCTAAGGACAAAAAGAGAGAGGGAAAAAGGAATAGAAAAACTCCCCTGGATTTTTGGGCCTTGGCATGATCATCTTATATCTTAAGAGTTAAAATTGCACATCCACTATAAATAAGGGTACATGTAGGCCGATATTAAATCAAAAAGAAAATAGAAGAAGGGAAAGAAAAGCAAATAAAACCCCTGGCTGCCTCCAAGTAGTGCAACATTTAATGTCTTTTGCTAGACGCCTAGTGATACGGGCTCAAGTGATGACAAGCGGAGCTAAGTTACATATCAACATCACTTTCACTAAAGCGATTGAACAAATGCCAAAGTATGCTAAGTTTTTAAAGGACATGGTGACAAAGAAGAGGAGTGCAGGAAAGTTTGCAACGGTGGCGTTAATGCAAAAGTCAAACACCATAATTCCATCGAAGATGTGTGACCCCGGAAGTTTCACGATACCCTGTTCAATTGGCAGGATATATATTAGTCAAGCGCTTTGCGATCTTAGGGCCAGTATCAACTTAATGCCCCTTTTAATTTTCAAACAGTTGAATGTGGGGCAGTTAGCGCCCACGACGGTAACTCTCCAGTTGGTGGACAAGTCCCTAGTTCATCCAGAGGGGGAGGTGAAGGATGTTCTAGTCTCAATTGACAAATTTATTTTATCGGCAGACTTTATTATTGTTGACTATGAAGCAAACACGGATGTATCCATCATATTGGGACAACCATTTTTATCCATTGGTCACGCTCAAATTGATGTGCACAAGGGAGAGATCATGCTGAGTGTGAATGTAAAGAAGCTCAGGTTTGACATTATTAAAGCTATGAAGTATCCGGAGGAAGAAAGCATAACAGATTTTGACAATGAACCCAGTTGTAATGAAGAAGAAGAGTCCGAAGAAGAAGATGAAAGAGAGGATGCGACCGCATCCGTAGCAACCTGCAATGTGATCATGGAAACGATAAACAAAGAAGAAAAATTGATGTTGAATGAAGAGAGAAAAGCACAACAACCTTCCTTGGAAAAACCACCCACCGTGGAATTAAAAACCTTGCCAAGCCACCTGAAGTATGTTTTCTTAGGGAAAAATGAAACTCTACCAGTGATAATTTCATCTGCGCTTCAAGAAGAACAACAAAATGCGCTGCTTAGCATCCTAAAGGAGTATATAAAAGAAATAGGATGGATGCTAGCAGACATAAGAGGAATCAACCCCACATATTGCATGCATAGGATATGTCTCGAAGAAAATCAAAAAGGGTCTGTCGAACCTCAACGCAGACTAAACCCTGTGATGAAGGAAGTTGTGAAAAAGGAGATAATCAAATGGTTGGATGCAGGAATTATTTATCCAATCACCGATAGCACATGGGTCAGCTTCGTGCAATGTATGCCCAAGAAAGGAGGAATGGCGGTAGTCCCAAATGCAAACAATGAATTAATACCAATGAGGATCGTCACTAGCTGGCGGATCTGCATGGACAACCACAAACTACATACGGCGAAGAAGAAGGATCATTTCCCCTTGCCTTGTATTGACCATATGCTAGACCACCTAGCAGGAAATGATTTTCTGCTTTTTGGACGGGTATGCGGGCTACAACCAAATAACGATTGCTTCAGAAGACCAAGAGAAAACCACATTCACCTGCCCCTATGAAACGTTTGCTTTCAGCCGCATGCCATTCAAATTATGAAATGTGCCGAGCACGTTCCAAAGGTGTATAATGGCCATCTTCTCTGAGTATCTTAAAGATTCAATGGAAATTTTTATGGACGACTTCTCGATTTATGGGCAAACGTATGAGGTCAATTTGAACAATTTGGAGAAGATACTAAGGAGATGTGAAGAGACAAATCTTGTGCTGAACTGGGAGAAGTGCCACTTCATGATGAATGGAGGTATTGTGCTTGGGCAAAAAGTCTCCAAGGAAGGACTGAAAGTGGATAAGGCAAAGATTGAGGCCATTGAAAAGCTTCCACCTCCAGTAGATGTGAAGGCTCTCAAGAGCTTCCTGGGACATGCAGGATTTTATTGTCATTTTGTGAAGGACTTTTTGAAGATTGCTCGACCATTGAGTGCATTTCTGGAGGCCGATAGAACGTTTGACTTTGATACACAATGCCTCAACGCATTCAATATATTGAAGAACGCATTAACAACTGCACCTATGTTGATCGCACCTGACTGGACAAAGCCATTTGAGCTGATGTGCGATGCTAGCGATTATGCGATGGGGGCAGTGCTAGCACAAAAGAAGAAAACAATGCTACACCCCATCACATATGCGAGTAGAACCTTGAACCCTGCCCAAGCAAATTACACTATCACTGAAAAAGAACTTCTTGCGGTGATCTTTACATTGGAAAAATTTAGAGCTTAGTTACTGGGATCCAAAGTGATCGTTCACACCGACCACTCAGTAATCAAATATTTAATGACAAAGAAAGATGCAAAACCGAGGTTAATTCGATGGATTCTTCTCCTTCAAGAATTCAACATGGAAATCATTGATCGCAAGGGGACGGAGAACCAAGTTGCAGACCATCTATCAAGATTAGAAAATCCGGAAGTCGACCGCAACCAGTCGGAGGTGAACGCAACCTTCCCAGATGAGCAGCTGTTCAAAATTGAAGAATAGCCATGGTATGCAGATGTGGTCAATTATCTGGTCTGTGAACAATTCCCGAAAAATTACATAGCCCACTGATGCGTTATTTTATGCGGTGAATTTATGAAAGGAATTGCGGTAATGGGAATGCATTGTGAAATAAGTTTTCTCAGTAGAATCGAAGTATAAATCCTACTGAGTTTCTTGGTAACTCCAAGGTCGAACTCAGGGACTAAGAAAAACGATATGCAGTGATAATTTTTAAGAAGACTTTGCAGTAACCAATAAATCAAAGAGTTGTTACTATCAACTGACTACCCACCTCACTTTTTTACTATTATTGTTGTTGTAGTATATGTTTGTTTGAGGCACTATTCATTTTGTATTCTTTAGCTATATTGATTTTTTAATATTAGCATGTCTCTTTTCATCACTTTCCTCGTCTGCTCTTTCGCTTTTATTTTAGCCATGAGTCACTAAACTTAACGGGGTATAGGGAAAAGTCATTATCGTGAACTAAGAAGAGTTTAAGGAAGTTATTCTATTCGCTTAATGTGCGGTTATTTAAAAGTTTGCCTATGATTACTCATAGAGACAAGTAGCTATAACTAAGTTCTCGAGAGAAAGGTAGTTCCTACTGTCGTTTTTAGGTGGCATTAGCTAGTCGCTAACCACGACTATCCCCTCAGAGGGTTGTAACATAGGATTCAGAACAACTTAAACTCTAGAAATGGATAGGATTTCTTAGGTCCATTCTCAATCTTGACTCTCCAATTCAATAGCATCGTTGTGGCCGGCCTCTGAAGTCTAAAAATGGAGGGTTACACTTATAGAATTTCTAAGTGTTAGTAAGTTCTTGACAAAAATGGCAACTAAATAATTATAGAAATAAGAGTTATTCTGAAGATAGTATTTAGTCAAGAATGTCTTGCTTTAGTGAAGAAGTACTTGATTGTCCCTCCATAAAACTTATTCTGACTCACTATAGTATCATTGCAAATACATAAAATTGGGTATATTATTATTTTTGCTAAAATTGAATTGGGTTGAAAAGCAATTTACTAATTAGAATTTGGGGACATAGGGTGCAAAACAAAATTCACACCTATCCGATTTAGGGATAGTAAAGAGGTTGTTCTCTTAAATACTGGATCCAAGTCTTTAACAAGAGGCACAACCCTCTCATTGGCCCAAGAGGGACTCGATTTAGTGATTGGATCACAAAATAATTGTTCTTTAGAGGATCAGGGGGACTTAAGGAGCAAGATGTAATTTCAGGAGTAAAACAACAATCGTTATTACGAGCAACCTATGAATGATCAACTTACTGATTATGGTCAAATCAAGTGGACAGAAATATATCTACAGTGAGGAGAGTGCAACTACAGAACTATAGTGGCGCGTTTCGGTAGTTAACGAATATTGATTAATTCAGTTTAAAGAGTTTGGCCAATTAATCTCAAATCACTAGAGCTCATGATTTGTAGGTCCATAAGATCTATCTACTAGCTCGTAAATCTTGGATTAGTATATTGAGTGAATTTGAAGCGTTGAAATTCATTTTGGGAATTAAATTTGAAGTGTTCAAATTTTAAATTAAGATTTGAATTTGAATTGTTCAATTTCAAATTAGGGTTTGGATATTTATATTCGATATAATTAACATTTAGTTTATCGAAATTAAATGTAATCAGAGAGATTTAAATATTTAAATATTTAAATGATGATTTAAAAATTAATTACATGAATAGGATTCATGTATAAATTTAGGTATTTGGTTAATTAATATTTGAGATTAAATAAATAAATAATTAATTAATTAAATATGTTTAATTAATTAGTTGAAACCAAATTAATTTTCAATTTTTTAGAACTCAATTTTAAGAATTGAATTTAATATTGAATTAATTCAATGACATTGAGAATTAATAACTCAATAGTGGAAAAATCCACATTTTTTAGTTTCCTAGTGAATTATTAAACATTTGGACACCTATCCCACTTGGTTTGTGGACTATAATGTGTCATTAGCATAATGGCTTAGTGCTTGCATGTATTAGATACATAAAAGCTTCAATTTTGAATTGAATGAGATAAAAGCATGTTGAACAAAAAAGAGATTCTTTAGTAAAATTGATTTATGTTTTTCCCTCTCTTCAAACCTTCTTCTCCCTCTCCTAATTAAGCTCAATCTAGAGTTACACCACTCTAATCGAAGTTAGAGAATAGTAGAGAAGACACTCTTGATGGTCTACTCTCGATTTGAGACTCAAATTCGTGGAGAGCAGCTTGGATAGGAGAGGTTCTTCAAAGGTATAAATTCTTGAAACCCTTCTATTTGAAATTCTTTTCATGCATGCTTTTAGAACTCAAATAAAATATAATTAAAATGCTTATTGATTTTTATTGCTTTTGTGTATGCTTGAATGAGTATTCTTGAGAGCTCAATGTTTTTTTTATCTCTAGAAATACTTCTTGTTCGCTTATGCGATATAAAAAGTATGCGGCGGATTTGAGAAAAGATTGATTATGCGATAGATACAATGAGTATGCGGAGGAATGGGTTGAGAAGGTCTTCCACTAGCGTTTCCCGGGAATGCGTCAAACTATGCAATCATGCTACACTCATGCGACAACAAATCATTTTCCAATGTAAATGCGATACTCCTAGTTTTAGGACGCATGCGATGAATGCGATAATGTCCATAGAGCTTATTCCTAAGTCTCTAATTTTTGCCTATGTGATGATGCAAGATTAACACAAAGACAAGATGATTGCATATAATCATAACCTATTTCTAGGATGCATGTGATGCTTTAATAGCAAACAGTGCTTATTCCTAAGCTTCTATCTCTTGATTATGCATTCTAATTTGACTCTCCTGAGCCTAGATTCTAACTTGACTTTTCCAAGCCTAGATTCTATCCTTAGGCTACCCTCCTGAGTATCTCTAATGAACGAATGACGCATACATAATACAAGATAATCACATAGAATGGAGATCCCCAGTTATGCTAGCTAAGTGCTTCTCAACCCATTCGACAGATTTAGCTACTCATGCGTAATAAATAGAGATTGAACAGATATAAGGAAGTGAATTCAATTTCTATAGATAAGTTCAAAGTACAAAATGACAATGGAAGATAAGGATAGAGAACCTGGTAGCAATCCCTTGCTTCCCAAGGATTTTACACTGTCACTCTATTCTGTTCAAAAGATATACCTGCTTCCACAAAAGTTGGCCCTCTCTCTCATCTTGACGTTTCTGACACTCTTTCCAAGTTCACCGGAATGATCTCTCGGTACAATCTCATTCCTCTCGCTTCTGCCTTCTAAAATAAAAGAAAAACTAAGAACAAGGCTGCTTCTAACTATGGGGAGAATTATCTAACTGTCGAACTTGATGAACCCCTTCACTGAAGGTTGCCTTCAGTATTTATAGAGCTTCGGGGTAAAAGGCTTCTTCTCTCTTATGATTGCACTGATGGGATGGCATTAATTCTCTATCTGATGCACCGAATATTTATCACCGAAAAGTTGAGTGTACTTACTACAGTAGTTCGTTAGCAACTTGTCAACTTAATTCGGACTCGACTGTCATCAGCTTTCTGTTCCATTGTGATTTATTATACTTTTCACCCAGATGCGCCCATCAAGTTGTGCCGGCTATTTGCGGCAACCTCCTTGGGCAGAAATTTGCGAGCGCAAATCACCGCAAAGCCTTGCTGTAACGCTGCGCTCGACCGTTGATTTCTTATGATCGCATTTTCTGCCTGGCGTCAATGCATATTCTGCATAAAAATACACAAGTTAATTGTTTTCATGCGCTGGACGCACGCGACCGCAATGTTGTGAACTTAATGCTTTTTAGACACAATCTTATATATTTTATCAACGCAAACTTGCATTGTTTTATAACTTAGCACTGTCGTAACGTGCATTTATGCCCGTTATCACACCCTCAAATTTAAACAATGCTTGTCCTCAAGCATAAGCTAAAAATTTCCTTTAGAAAGTCGATCGCAATCTCTTTTCCTAAATTTCTCAAGGATGCCTTATTCAAATTCTGTACACCAAAATTTCCTTACTTCTTATTCAGGTCTCTTCTTAAAATATTTCTAAATATTAGGGACCGCAAGTTTAACCTTCAAAAAGACTTTGCTAGATTCCAGGACATCGCATGATTTTTTTCAAAAAACTATTTCACTGGGGTGTTAAATGATTTTTATCCTTGTGTATTTTAGACATCATTATATTTTTATTTTTTTTTCTCTGACCTTGCGCTGATCCAAATGCCTCACCTTCGTTTTGGATTGCCCCCACGTGTGTCATATGAACATCCAAGTATGAGCAAGGCGCTCTTTCTTAGACTAAACTCATGCCCATTTGGCAGTAGAGTTGTAGTCATTTATTTATGCATTGATCACGATTCCTACCTTCGTTTTGGCTTGCCCCCACTTGTGTCATGCGAACATCCAACTACGTTATTGATGGAACACGAGACATACGCAGTGGAATTAGAATCTAATTACACTCTAATTGCTTTTAATTCAAAGAAAACTAGCATGCAATTGAAGGGAAAAAAACATTAAATATAATTACCTTGAAGCTCCCGAAATCCGCTTTTCCTCGTTGAATCTCAATCCGAACACGAACGATCATGGGATTCAATGATCTGAGATTACCTGGCTAAACTCTTTAGACGGAGCTAATCAACATTCGTTAACTAACGAGTCATTCCACTATAGTCCCGTAGTTGCACTCCCCTCACTATAGATGTATTTGTGTCCATTTGATATAACCATGATTAGTAAGCTAATTCTTCATAGGTTGTTCGTAATCTTGGCTGGGTTATAAAAACCGTTTACCCCCGAGACTACATCTTATTCCTTAAGTTCCACTGATCCTATAATGAACAATTGGTTTAAGGTCCAACCTATAAACCGAATCCCTCTCGAGCTAAGGAAAGGGTGGGGCCCCTTGTTCAAGACCTGGATTCAATACTAAAAGGGAACAACCTATCTACTATCCCTATAATGGGTAGGAGTGAATTCCGTCTTGCACCCTATGTTTCCAGCTATCCACCCGATCTTACCCCTGAAATGGGAGGCTTATTGGGCCAGCGATGATGAGCTGCCCTCACCTATGCAGATCTAAGGATAATTTCGAGTGAACATGAGTTCATAGTTAGTTCACAATTAAGATTAAGTTACCTAGGTCATCAATTAACAAAATAGTCAGTTTTATACATAAAATAGCATTTAAAACGTAAAGAGTGACTATTTCATGGTTCAGTCTTATGCAAACTCATTGCATATGATGCCTCCACTCACATATCTCTATATGAACAATTTAGGATCAAATTGTTTGTACTAACTACAAAGTGGGCTACATCCATAGTGTCCCCAGAATAAGGCGCCCAACCTTATTCATATACTATAGACCATTTTGGCTATATATTTGAACTTGATTCACATTTATGTCACTACATAAAGTTCAAACTACATTAAATAGCCTCAGGACCTTAGTTTATTGGATTCAAGATTACAATTTCAATAACACCTTTATCGAAAAACAAAACAGAATATATTTATTAATTTACAAACTACGAGTTTTAGGACATAAAATCCAACAGTTATGATATATTATTATTATTTTTTTATAAGGCTAAAAATAGCAAGGTCGAAAAATGAATACCGCACCCCCAAATTTATAATGTGGCAATGTCCTCGTTGCCAATAGATTGAAAGAAGTCATGCGATATTCTTAGGAAGTTTCGTAAAGGGTCAGTTTGAAAGAAAGCTAGCAAACGACTAACTTCTAAAAATATTTTATGAGGTGACTGTCCTAAAATTAAGTTGCTCTGGTGTATATGAAAAAATAGAAGCATGCATTTCATTATTGAAATCATAATTGGCAAAGAGAAATCATGCGATGACTTACTAAATTGATCAATGTTAAATGATTGCGGTAATCAAAGAGGATGCGGTATTTTCAAAATTAAAATGCGATGCGATAACGAAATTTGGAATAAAGTCAAGGAAAGATACAACCCCCAAATATGCGTTGTCGCCCACATTATTTGTTGACGCATCCTACTTTGCGACGATCTACTTTCTTTGGATTGCGGAATTGAAATTAAGTAGTTGCGTCTTCATGTAGCGTCTCCGCAATCGCTTACCTCGATTGTTTGCAAAGAAAAACATCGAGAGGGTCAAATAATTAAAAAAATGAAGTTAACAAAATTTTTCTCTTTTTTTTTTTTTTTTTTAAAAAAAGAAGTACAATGAAGATAGATAACTGGTAATTGAAAAAACATCATAGTAATGAAAGTTCATGAATCATAAGTAAGAAAAAGGATACTCCAGAAGACTTGTGCCCTAGATGATTTTCTGTTGCATGCCAGCGTAGGGGCCACTTCATTTTCCTTCATTTCGGATTTCTTAAGTCTACAGAGGTCTTTTCTCACTGAAAATCACCCCCGCAATATGCCATGACTCTTGTCCCGTTAACCTTAAATGTACGGGTCCCTTCCTCAGTAATCAGCTCAATTGCACCATGTGGGAATATTTCTTTAATTATAAAGGATCCAGACCAACACGACTTTAACTTTCCAGGAAAGAGCCGTAACCGTGAATTGAAAAGTAAGACCTTTTGTCCAACATGGAGATTCTTACCGCATAGCCGGTTGTCATGCCAACGTTTTGCTCGTTCTTTGTATATTTTGGCATTTTCATAAGCTTGCATTCTCCACTCATCAAGCTTGACCAATTGTAGTTTTCTTGCTTCCCCTGCTGCTTTTAAGTCGAAGTTAAGCTTCTTCACCGCCCACAATGCTTTGTGCTCCAGCTTCAGTGGTAAATGACATGCTTTACCAAACACCAACGCATACGGAGACATGCCTATCGGTGTTTTGTAGGTAGTTCGGTATGCCATAGCGCATTGTTCAACTCCATTGCCCAATCTTTTCACGAAGGCTTTACCACCTTCTCCAATATCAGCTTAATTTCTCGGTTGGACATTTCAGCCTGACCATTCGTTTGTGGATGGTATGTGGTGCCACTTTGTGGAGGATATCATATTTCAGTAGCAGATTTTTGACAGAGTAATTGACAAAGTGGGAGCCTTCATTATGTATTATGGCACGTGGAGTGCCAAAACGCTTGAAAATATTTTTCTTCAGAAATTTGGAGACTACTGTCGCATCACTTGCGGCGCATGCAACTACTTCTACCCACTTGGACACGTAGTCGACGACTAATAGAATATACTTGTGACCATTCGAAGGTGGGAATGTTCCCATGAAATCAATGCCCCAGACGTCGAACAACTCCAACTCAAAAATGATGTTCATGGGCATCACATATTTCCATGAAATATTACCCGTACGTTGACACCGATCACACTTCATCACGTAGTCTCTGGTATCCTTAAATAGTGTTGGCCAATAGTACCCACTTTGTAATACTTTCGCTGCAGTGCGTTGCCCTCCAAAGTTTCCGCCATATATTGAATCATGACATTGCGATAATATGCATTGATGAGCAGTACCTGGTACACACAGTTGCATAATCTGGTCTGACCACCTCTTATAAAGATTTGGCTCATCCCAATAATAATATCTGCATTCATGTTTGAGCTTCCTCTTTTGGTGGTCGGTATAATCTTTGGGAAATTGCTCGCAAACCAGATAATTTACTACGTCTGCGTACCATGGAAATTCTTCAATCTGAAATAGCTGCTCGTCTGGGAACATTGTGCTCACTTCTGACTAATTGCGGTCAATCTCTGGATTTTCTAGTATGCATAAATGATCCGCAACTTGGTTCTCTGTCCCCTAGCGATCAATTTCCATATCGAATTCCTGGAGGAAGAGAACCCATCTAATCAATCTCGGCTTAGCGTCCTTCTTTGTCATCAAATATTTTATCATCGAGTGTTCAGTATGGATGAGTACTTTTGTTCCCAACAAATATGCTCTGAATTTCTCCAACGCAAATATTACCGCAAGCAACTCTTTTTCTATGGTTGTGTAGTTAGTTTGCGTAGGGTGATGCTTGATTTTATGAAGTGGAAATGTGGATGATATGCATTGATAAAATTGCATTGTGCACTCTAGTTTCCCCAGTGGAATCCAAGTGTAAATTCCTCTGAATTTCCTGGTAAGTCCAGGGTCGAACATAGGGACTTTTATGAAGAACTTTGCGGTAACTGGATAAATAAATAAATTATTGGGTTTGTTGTTTGCGTTGATGAAAAATAAATAAATGTGGTGGAGTTTGAAAATATTTGGTAAACGAAAGATGCGATGAGTATGCGATGAACGGGTTGAGAAAAGTTTTGGCTAACACTTCTAGGATGCGTTCATGCTATGCGATCATGCAACATGCATACAACAGTAAACCACCTATCGGTGTGAATGCCATGGCTTCTAAGGTTAGAACGCATGTGATATATGCGCTAAGTCTATAAGACCTACACATAAGCCTCTATTCTTATTTATGCGATGACGAAATGACACACACACAAATAAGGCGACTACATAATATCATTCCCATCTCTAAGATGCATTCGACGCAGGTTGACAAACAGAGCTTATCTCTAAGTCCCTATCTCTTATTTATGTAGTTCTAATCTTGCGCTCTCGAGTCCAGATTCTAACTTAGCTCTCTCGATTCATTAGGTTCTTTCTTTAGACTCTCTCTCGAGTAGCTCTAAAGGATATTTTGCATAACATAAATCAAGACAATCGCAAGCAATGAACTTCCTAGGTCATGTTAGCTTAGTTTTTCTCAACCCATTCGACTAGTTTAGCTACTCATGCGTGCTAAGAGAGTGAACATATGTAGAAATAGAACTTCCATTGTATAAATATAAAGATGAAGTACAAAATAACAATGCAAGTATAGAATAAAGGGCTTGGAAGCAATCTCTTGTTGCCCAGGCTTTTACACTAATTTCTACTCGTGCTCAAAAGATAATCTCGCTCTCGTAAGAGTCGGCCCGCTCTCTGCTTCTTCATCCCAAGGTTCTCTCTCGAGTTGCCCTGAGCGATCTCTAGCGTCACCACTCTTCTCTTACTCTTCGTTAAAATGAAAGAAAACTGCGAACTTGTGGAACAAAGAGTAGCTGGACTCGTGAACTAGTTAATTCGTCAACCCCTTTTCTGAAGAATGCCTTTGGTAGTTATAGAGCATCCATGGTGAAAGGCAGTTTCTCTCTCATAGTTGTACAGATGGGATGACTTTAATTCCTAACTGATGCGTTGAATAATTTTCACTGAAAAGCTAAATGTACTTTGTGACCATTATCGACTGTCAACTTAATTCGTATTTGATTGTCATAACCTTTCTGTCTCATTGCGGTTGATTAGCCTTTCACTCAGATGCGCCTACCATGTTGCGCTGACCAAGTTGTGGCGATCCTTCTCGAGCGAATGTTTGCGAACACAATCATCGCAAAGCCTTGCGATGAAGTTGCGTTCGACCAATATTTCTTATGATCGTAATTCTTGCATTACATCAACGCATATTCTGCACAAAAATACCAAAATCAACTGTTCTAATGCATTGAACACATACAACCGCAATATTATGAAATCGATGCTTACTGGACGCAAATTAACATATTTCATCAATGCAATCCAACATTGTTTAAGAACTTAGAACTATGATAACGTGATTTCTGCTTGTTTTCACACCCTCAAATTTAAACAATGCTTGTCCTCAAGCATAAGCTAAAGATTCCTTTAGCAAGTCAACCACAATGTTCTTTTCCTAGATTTCTCAAGGATACTTCATTCAAATCCTATATGCCAAAGTTTCCTCAAGTCTTATTCAAGTCTCTGCTTAAAATATTTCTAAGACCTAGGGGCTGCAAGCTTACCTTTCAAAAGAACTTTACTAAATTCTGGAACATCGCATGAGTTATTTCAAAAAAGAAAATTTTCTACCGGGGTGTGAAATGATTTTATCCTTGCATAAAAATTTTCTACTTTGATAATTTTTTTCTAACCTTGTGCTGATCCAGGTGCCTTGCCTTCGTTTTGGCTTGCCCCTACGTGTGCATGCGGACATCCAACTATGAGCAATGCACTCTTTCTCAGACTAAACTCATACCTATTTGGTAGTGGAGTTGCGGTCATTTATTTATGCATTTGTCCTGGTGACTTACTTTCGTTTTGGCTTGCCCCGACGTGTGTCATGCAGACATCAAACTACGGGTAAGTGCCTTTCACAACTTAACTCTTATCAACATAGGTATCCCATTGGGTTGACAGTGGAGTTGTTATTCTCAAAATTTATTATTTTTATTTTTTTAAAAAAAAACAGCAAGGTCGCAAATAAATACCTCACCCCCAAATTTAAAATGCGGCAATGTCCTCAATGCCAAAAGATTGAAATGAGTCATGCAATGTTTTTAGAATGAGTTGTAAAGAGAGTTTGAAAGAAAGCTAGCAAACCTCTAACTTTTAGAAATATTTCATGAGGTGACTATCTTAAGACTAAGTTGACCCTAGTATATACGAAAGAAATAGAAGCATATTTTTCATCATTGAAATCATACTTGGCAAAGAAACAGCATGCGGTAAACTACTAAATTTATCTATGTCAAATGATTGTGGTGATCCAAGAGGATGCGGTGATAAAACTGTGAAAACTAAAATGCAATGTGATTTGACGCATCCATCTTTGCGGCGATCTCTCTTCTTTAGATTGCAATGATGGAGTATGATAAGAGGCTTCCTCGCATAACATCTCCACAATCCAGTGCCTCGATCGTTGCAAGAAAAACAAAAAGAGGGTCAAATTATTTTAAACAAAACAAAACTCGTTATCGCAATCTCCATTTTTTAAAATAAAATAAGGATAGATAAAGATTGAAGAGATATAGTGAAAATTCCAAGTAGTGGAGAATAATTGAAGAGTTGATTCTTCCAAAAACTTGCGTCCCTAATGGATTGTGATCGTTTGATAACGCAAGGACCACCTACTTCCTTCTTTATTCAAAGCTCTTCAGTTCCACGGAGTCAACTTGCTAATGCCAGCCTTCTCCATGATATGCCTTTACTTGCTGCCATTTGACTTTGAATATGTTGGTTCCGTCATCATTTATAATTCAACTGCGCCATGTGAAAATACTTGTTTAACTATGAATGGTCTAGACCAACGTGATTTTAGTTTTCCCAGGAAAAGCCACAGACGTGAGTTGAAGAGTAAGACCTTTTGCCCGACTTGGAGGTTCTTACCGCATATGTGTTGGTCGTGCTAGCGCTTGGTGCGCTCTTTATAAATCTTCACATTTTCATATGCGTTATTCCTCCATTCTTCTAGCTCGACCAGTTGCATTTTTCGCACTTCTCCTGCTTTCTTCAAATGAAAATTCAGCCTTTTTACCACCCACAGTGCCTTATATTCTAGCTCCAAAGGCAAATGACACACCTTGCCAAATACCAACGTATATGGGGATATACCTATTGGTGTTTTAAATGCGGTCCGGTATGCCCATAACGCATCATCAAGCTTTGTTGCCCAATCTGTTCATGAAAGCCTTACTACCTTCTCAAGTATCAGCTTAATTTCTCGATTGGACACTTCAGCCTGACCATTCGTTTGTAGATGGTATGTGGTGGCCACTTAATGGAGGATGTTGTATTTGTGCAGCAGCTCCTTGATATTATAGTTGACAAAGTGGGATCTTTCATCACTTATGATGGCACGGGGAGTTCCAAAATGAGTGAAAATATGTTTCTTCAGGAATTGGGAGACTACCGCCGCATCACTTGGGGCGCATGCTATTGCCTCTACCCACTTGGAAACATAATCGACTGCTAATAAAATTTAATGTTTCCCATTCCAGGGAGGGAATGGTCCCATGAAATCAATCCCCCATACTTCGAAAAATTCAAGCTCCAAGATAGTGTTCATTGGCATTGTATTTTTCCACGAAATTTTACCTGTGCGTTGGCATCGATCACATTTCATTGCGTAGTCAACCACATCCTTGAATAATGTAGGTCAAAAGAATCCACTCTGCAAAACTTTGGCTGCGGTGCGCTGCCCTCCAAAGCGCCCACCATATGGTGAGTCGTGGCATTGTGATAATATGTGTTGTTGAGCAGCATTTGGTACGCATAATTGAAAAATCTAGTCTGTACCTCATTTATACATATTCGGCTCATCCCAATAATAATGTCTGCATTTATGCTTGAGCTTCTTCTGTTGGTGATAAGTGTAATCTTCAAAAAATTGCTCATAAACCAAATAATTAACTATGTCCGCATACTAGGGCAATTTTTCTATATGGAACAGCTGCCCATCCGGGAATACAACACTCACCTCAGACTCATTGCAATCAACCTCAGGATTTTCCAGTCTAAACAAGTGATCCGCAACTTGATTCTCTGTCCCCTTCCGATTAATTATTTCTTTATCGAATTCTTGAAGGAGGAGAACCCATCTGATCAACCTCGGCTTTGCGTCCTTCTTTGTAATTAAGTATTTGATCGCCGAGTGTCAGTGTGGATGAGTACCTTTGTTCCCAACAGATATGCCCGAAATTTTTCCAACGCAAAAATTACTACCAAAAGTTCTTTCTCTGTGGTGGTATAATTTGTTTGAGCAAGGTTTAATGTTTTACTTGCATATGCGATGGGATGCAAGATTATTTTTTTCTTTTGCACTAAATCTGCTCCCATCGCACACCCGTTTGCGTCGCACATTATTTCAAATGGCGTTGTCCAATCCGGTGCAATCAATATGGGTGCGGTATTCACCGCATTTTTCAAAACATTGAATGCGTTGAGGTAGTTATTGTCGAACTCGAATTTTCTGTTAGCCTCTAACAACGCACTCAGCGGTCGTGCTATTTTAGAAAAGTCTTTGACAAATCGTCTATAGAATTCAGCGTGCCTCAAGAAGCTTCGTACAACCTTCATGCTAGTTGAAGGTAGGAGTTTTTCAATTGCTTCAATTTTTTATTTGTCCACCTCCTCTCCCATTCTGGGAGACCTTATGTCCCAACATTATGCCCTCTTTCACCATGAAATGACATTTTTTCCAGTTGAGCACCAGATTCGACTCTTCGCATCTTTTCAGTATCTTCTCCAAATTGGCTAAACAGACTTCATAAGTGTTCCCATGAATAGAGAAGTCATCCATAAATATTTCCATAGAGTCCTCGAGATAATCTGAAAAGATGGCCATCATGCACCTTTGGAATGTGCTTGGCGCATTGCAGAGGCCAAACGGCATGTGACAAAAAGCAAATGTCCCATATGGGTAGGTGAATGTGGTCTTGTCTTGATCTTCTAGAGCTATCATAATTTGGTTGTATCTGGCATAACCATCTAGGAAGCAGTAAAAATCATTTTCAGCTAGACGGTCTAGCATTTGGTCGATAATGGCAGAGGGAAATGATCTTTCTTTGTGGTCACATTCAGCTTGCAGTAGTCCATACATATGCGCCATCCCGTGATGGTTCTTTTCGGTATTAATTCGTTCTTCTCATTCGGGACTGTCATTATTTCACCTTTCTTCGGCACACACTTCAGAGGTTGACCCACATGTTATCTGCTATGGGATAGATAATGCCCGCATCTAGCCATTTGATAATCTCTTTCTTGACGACCTCTTTCATCGCAGGGTTGAGTCTGCGTTAATGTTCAATTGTTGCTTTGTGGTCGTCCTCAAGACGAATGCGGTGCATGCAGTATGCCGGGCTAATTCCTCTAATGTCAGCGAGCGTCTAGCCAATTGCTCGCACATGCTTCCTTAGAATGCTCATCAACGCATTCTTCTGGTCTTTGTTGAGTGTAGAGGAAATGATAACTGGTAGCTTCTCATTCCGCCACAAATATGCGTACTTTAAATGGGTTGGTAGGGTCTTCAATTCAAGTGTTGGTGGTTCCATTAGGGAAGGATGCGTTGTTTTTCTTTGATCTGTTTTTGTTGGCTCTACTTCTTGCTTTGCGATCATCTCTTCTTCCTTGTTTGTTTTTGTTATGATCGCATTACAGGCAGCAACGGATGCCCTGGCATCCTTTTCTTCATTCTCTTCATCAAACTTTTCTTCTTCAATCAAATTCTGGTCATCATTTGAATCATGCAGGTCTTCTTCATTCGGAAACTTCATGGCACATCTTTGTCGGTTTCGTAGTCTAAAATGATGAAATTAGCTAGAAGGATAAATTTGTCAATGGTTATCAGCACATCTTTCACCTTTCCCTCTGGATGCACCAGAGATCTGTCAGCCAGTTGAAGAGTCACTGTTGTGGGCCTGAGTTGCCCCACATTCAATTGTCTAAAGATTGACAGAGGCATCAAATTTATGTTGGCTCCCAAGTCACAAGGGCTTGCCTGATGTATAGTCCTCCTATGGAGTAAGGAATAGTAAAGCTCCTAGGATCGCTCATCTTTGGTGGAATTATTGATTTGGAACTTTGCGTTAATGCCACCGTGGCAAATTTTCCAGCTCCCCTCTTCTTAGTTACCATATCCTTCAGAAACTTGGCGTAGGCAGGCATTTCCTCAATCATGTCACTGAAAGGAATATTAACATGTAATTGCTTTAACATAGATAAGAAGTATTGGTACTGTACCTCTTCGTTCTTTTTCTTCCTTAGTCTCTGCGGGAAAGGGGGTAAATGAACTTTCACGATCCCCGTTTCAATTGGCTTCGAGGTCGACGCAACCTTCGGTTCTATGGAAGTTGTTCTACTAAGCTCCTTTTTTTCTCCCTCCACAGTCTTCCCACTTCACAATGTCACAACCTGACATTGCTCTTTACCTGATCCCCCCGGGTTGCGTGGAAATTCAGTAAAAACTTGGCAGAGCCCCTTGCGGTCTACTCTTCAGCTCACTCGCAATCTGGCACATTTGTAATTCTAGATTGCGGATGAACGAAGCCTGACTTTGAAACACGGTCTCGTTTTTCTCTATGTATTGCTTCAGTAGGCTTTCTAAAGAAGAGGATTGCGGTGGTTGTGAGCTACTTTCTTGATTGCTTGTTTGACCGTTGTTGCGTGGAAAGAATTCTTGTGGCCCTTCTTTCTGCGCCACAGGTTGAAAATTTTGTTGTTGATTCTTCCAAGCAAAATTGGGGTGGTTTCTCCACCCGGGGTTGTAGGTATTCGNCAAGCAAAATTGGGGTGGTTTCTCCACCCGGGGTTGTAGGTATTCGAAAAAGGGTTATTCTTTACAAAGTATATAGATTGTGGATTTTGCGGGAAATCTTCCATCGCATGCTCATCACCGCAAGTCGCACACCTTGCGATGTTTTTACTGATTGCGTTGATTTGCCCAGTTTGCGGTGTTGGGCTGCTGATCGCAATTCCTTAGATTAAATTCATCATTGCGGCCATCTAGTTTTGCAGTGAAGCAATAGCACCATTATTTGCGTCGTTGTCTTTGAGTCTCAATCTCTGGTCACCCTGTCTCCAATCTTCATGGTTCTTAGAGATGCGATCCAAGATATTCTTTGCCTCATCATACGTTTTATCAAGCAGACCACCAGGAGCTGCCGCATTGGCAGCAGTCTATGGAGCGGGATTCAAACCATGATAAAAAATTTCAATCTAGAGGCAGTCTAGCAACCCATTGTGTGAACAATCCCTGACCAACCTCTTAAACCTCGCCCAGGTATCACTGAGCGATTCGTCCATGTCTTGTTCAAAAATTTTAATCAATTTCCTTCATCTGGCGTTCTCGGTAGGTGGAAAATACTTCTTCATAAATTTCTCCAGTACCTGTTCCCAAGAAGTGATCTCTCCCGGCTCGAGAGAATTCGCCCATTTCCTAGCCAAATCACAGAGAGAAAATGGGAACAAAGTTAGTCGAACTTCTTCGATAGAGATGTTCGGGAACACAAAAGTATTGCAAATTTCAATAAAGCTTCGGAGGTAGGTGTGTGAGTCCTCGCCACGCCTTCCTCCATATTGACCTGCAGTCTGGATCATCTGCAGCATCATCGGTTTCATTTCGAATCTACTTCCGTCAAGGGCAGGCCTCATGATTCCTGGAAAGAAATCATAGAGGTTTGGTGATGCATAGTCCCTAATGGGCCTATTACGATCGTTTGCCAACAGAATTGGATTCGCCATGACATTGTTATCATTTGGTGCTCCATTTCCAGACTGCTCTGCCATCTCTTCTTTATTTGATTGTGGTTGTTGTTGGCGGTCTCTTAATCTACTTCTAAATGTCCTCTCAATCTCCGGGTCGTAATTCGCCAGAGATTGAGAGTCTGCAAAGAAATCAGAAAAATTACCACTAGCACTCTATTTTGCCGAAGTCCCCGACAACGGCACCAAAAACTTGATGCTTGATTTTATGAAGTGGAAATGTGGATGATATGCGTTGTTGAAATTGCGTTGTGCACTCAACTTTCCCTAGCAGAATCCAAGTGTAAATTCCTCTGAGTTTCTTGGTAAGTCCAGGGTCGAACACAAGGAATTGTGAAAACAGATTGCATTGGTAATTTTTATGAAGAACTTTGTGGTAACCGGATAAATTAATAAATTGTTGGGTTTGTTGTTTGTGTTGAAGAAAAATAAATAATGCGACGGAGTTTTAAAAGAGTTTGTAAACGGAAGATGCGATGAGTATACAGTGAACGGGTTGAGAAAAGTTTTGGCTAACACTTTCTAGGATGTGTTCATGCTATGTGATCATGCAACATGCATACAACAATAAACCACCTCTCGGTGCGAATGCCACGGCTTGTAAAGTTAGAACACATATGATATATGCGCTAAGTCTATAGAACCTACACATAAGCCTCTATTCTTATTTATGCGATGACGAAATGACACATACAAATAAGGCGACCACATAATATCATTCCCATCTCTAGGATGCATGCGACGCAAGTTGACAAACAGAGCTTATCTCTAAGTCCCTATCTCTTGTTTATGCAGTTCTAATCTTACGCTCTCAAGTCTAGATTCTAACTTAGCTCTCTCGAGTCATTAGGTTCTTTCTTTAGACTCTCTCTTGAGTAGCTCTAAAGGGTATTTGGCACAACATAAATCAAGACAATCGAAAGCAATGAACTTCCTAGGTCATGTTAGCTTAGTTTTCCTCAACCCATTCGACTAGTTTAGCTACTCATGCATGCTAAGAGAGTGAACAGATTTAGAAATAGAACTTCCATTCTATAAATATGAAGATGAAGTACAAAATAACAATGCAAGTATAGAATAAAGGGCCTGGAAGTAATCTCTTGCTGCCCAGGCTTTTACACTGATTTCTATTTGTGCTCAAAAGATAATCTCGCTCTCACAAGAGTCGGCCCGCTCTCTGTTTCTTCGTCCTAAGATTCTCTCTCGATTTTCCCTGAGCGATCTCCAGCGTCACCACTCTTCTCTTGCTCCACCTTAAAATGAAAGAAAACTGTGAACTTATGGAACAAAGAATAGCTGAACTCGTGAACTGTTAATTCGTTAACCCCTTTTTCTGAAGAATGCCCTTGGTATTTATAGAGCATCTATGGTGAAAGGCGGCTTCTCTCTCATGGTTGTACAGATGGGATGACTTTAATTCCTGACTGATGTGCCGAATAATTATCATCGAAAAGCTGAATGTACTTTGTGACCATTATCGCCTATCAACTTAATTCGGATTTGACTGTCATAAGCTTTCTGTCCCATCATGATTGATTAGCCTTTTACCTAGATGCACCCACCATGTTGTGATGACCAAGTTGCGACGATCCTTCTCGGGCGAATGTTTGCGAACACAGTCATCGCAAAGTCTTGCGGTGAACTTGCGTTCGACCAATGATTTCTTATGATCGCAATTCTTGCATTGCATCAACGGATATTCTACACAAAAATATAAAAATCAATTGTTCTAATGCGTTAAACGCATGCGACCGCAATATTATGAAATCGATGCTTAATGGACGTAAATTAACATATTTCATCAACGCAATCCAACATTCTTTAAGAACTTAGCACTATGATAACGTGCATTTTTGCCCGTTATCACAGGGTTTAAAGTCTTACTCGCATATGCGATGGGATGCAATATCATTTTTCTCTTCTATGCTAGCACTGCTCTTATCACATACCTGCTCGCGTTGCACATTAATTCAAAGGGAAGTGTTCAATCTGGTGTGATCAACACGGGCACGGTTGTCAGTGCATTCTTCAAAATCATGAATGTGTTGTAGTAATTATCATCAAAATCAAATTTCCTATCGGCCTCTATCAACGCACTCAGTGGTCATGCTATTTTTTAAAAGTCCTTGACAAAACGTCTGTAAAATTCGGCATGTCCCAAGAAGCTCCTAATAGCCTTTACAATTGTTGGATGTGGTAGCTTTTCAATTACTTCAATTTTTGCCATGTCCATCTCCAACCCGTCCTTAGATACTTTATGCCCCAACACAATGCCCTCCTTTACCATAAAATGGCATTTCTCCTAGTTAGGTACGAGGTTCGTCTCCTCACATCTTTTCAATATCTTCTCCAAGTTGGCAAGACAGACTTCGTATGTGTGCCTATAAACAGAGAAGTCGTCCTTGAATATTTCTATAGAGTCTTCAAGATATTCTGAAAAGATTGTTATCATACACCTTTGGAAAGTGCTCGACGGATTGTAGAGACCGAACAACATGTGGTGAAAAACAAATTTTCCATACGGGTAGATGACTGTGGTCTTTTCCTGATCTTCAGGAGCAATCATGATCTGATTATAACCAGCATACCCATCCAAAAAGCAGTAGAAGTCATTTCCAGCAAGATGATCCAACATTTGGTCAATGAAAGGTAAAGGGAAATGATCTTTATTCGTTGCCGCATTCAGCTTACGGTAGTCCATGCAAATGCGCTATCCGGTGACGGTCCTTTGTGGTATCAACTCGTTATTTNCGGTAGTCCATGCAAATGCGCTATCCGGTGACGGTCCTTTGTGGTATCAACTCGTTATTTATGTTACGGACTACCGTCATCCCACCTTTTTTCGGCACGCACTGCACGGGGCTGACCCACGTGTGGTCTTCTATCAGATAGATGATACCTGCGTCTAACCACTTGATTATCTCCTTCTTTACGGCCTCTTTCATCGCAGGGTTGAGTTTGCGCTGATGTTTGATCGATCCTTTGTGGTTTTCTTCGAGACGAATTCTATGCATACAGTATGCGGGGCTAATTCCTCGAATGTTTGCGAGCGCCCAGCCAATCGTTTGCACATATTTTCTCATAATGCTCAGTAGCACATTCTCTTGGTCTTCATTAAGTTCAGAGGAAATGATTATCGGTAGCTTTTAATTCTGCCCTAGAAATGCATACTTTAAGTGATTGATGACATGCAGAAATGCATGTCATCTTAGGCCTTTTACTTAGAATTATGAAGATTATTAAGCAGAATATGCGGAAATCATGCTAGGAATTCATGAGAAAATGAGCTTGCGTTGTTCAGCATTAAAGAATCTCGGCTAACCCGTTATTATGCATTATTATGTGTTCAATATTCTACTTTTGTAGCTAATGTAGGAAGTGGATGCAATTGCGGAAACTGGACCACCGCATAGACGACTGCATGCGGTGAAACTCTCCATCGCAAAGGCGAACGCATCAATTAACGCATGGATGTTGCGATAATAGGCTATATGCGTCCATCGATGGGAGTTGCGCTTGTCAAACGATTGCTGTCATCGTGTAGAGTTGCGGTATTTAGCGAATACGGTCACTGAATGATTGTGGCTACGCGATAACGCATGATAAAAGGATCAACGCAAGGTTGGTGGAATGAATGCATCAACGCATCTACCTTGGGAAAATCAAAAGATAATGTTGACATTTCACCTACCACGCCATTAGCTACAGAAGTTCAGAAAAGGACTAATGCACCGAATGTCAGACTCAGAGCAGTCCATTAATGCTGTCAGAGATTTAAGCTCTATAAATAGAAGCCGATGAGTAGAAATTCAAGTTATCCATGGTTTTCGCCTGAGGTTTTCCTAGGGCGGATCCTTGTGATCCAGACAAAGTGTGTGAGAAGACACTTGAGAGTTCTTCACCTCCTTCATTCATTCTGAGTGACGACTGGAGCCTTTGACCGGAGCTAGATCTCGAGAGAGTCAACTCTATCGCCCATCCATGGCACCACCGACAGCCTTGACGCACATCCGCTAGAAGCAAGTCTTTCCGTCCAGCCGATCATTTCATTTTCCTTTCTTTTCTTATATTATATTGTATAACATTTTGTGATTAAAGAATTAATACAATTTGTTTTCAATGCATTTCTTTGTCTCCTTCGACTCCATCTCCATCTTCTTTACTTAGCATCTTTACTTTCATTGCAACACTTAGTGAGATTGCTTGGGTATCGCATACTTAGTCGTGTGGATTAGGGATATGAAGCATGTAGTAACCCACAGAGAGGTGTGCGTTGCGTGAGTGTGTAAGTAACCTTATTTACTTATGTGAAGCTATGGCAAGGCCTGTCTATAGGCGAACACAATGCTTATCTATGAGTAAAGTCAGCAACAACCAACTGCCTGGGAAGGTAAGTGGTTGGTCGTATTAAGCAGTGTATGCATTGTTCATTAGAGATAGGAATAATCTTAGGCCAGCCAAGTTCATGCGGTTACCTTGTCCTATGAGCGCTTCATTCATCATTTAGGCTTGCTTGGGAGAGTAGTCTAAAACCTAAATCTAAGACTCGGAAGAGGGGATTAGAACGCATAGGCAAGAATGGGAACATAGAGATAAGCTTCGTTTGCTATCACACAGCGTATGCGCCCTACGGATAGGATATTGCATGTGTCCAGGAAGTAGGATAAGGTGGTATGCGACGAGAGCTCGTGAGTAGGTTATGGAGGTCTAGGCAGGCATAGACTTCCCGACAATATCACAGATATACCGCATACGTCTTAGAGTTAGGTTCACGTGAGTGTAGCATGATTGCATGGCTTGCATTGAATAAGGTTGCCCTTGCGGTCATTCTTAAGGGTTATAATGAAATCATCTCCACATTTTATCTATTTTTCCATTTATTTGTTTCATGTCAAGAGTTGTCGTGTCTCTACCTCTCATGCATATTCTCATTGTGTTGTCTGTTAGCGAGGAGTAGGAGTAGAGTTAACTTAGCAACCCCTCCAACATTCTTTTATTTAACCACGTATGCACATTACCGTATTCAGCCAGCTACAAGTCCCCATGTTCGACCTCGGATCATCCGAGAAACTTTCGTTCGCGTTATACTTGGCATGAGTACAAGAAAACTTATGACAGGATGCATGGTCATCGCATACATTTGTTAACGCATATTCATTCCAATGCATGACCATCGACGCATGACTATCAACACATACCTTAAGAACATGAATCGCATATCGCGTCCAAGGGATTTTAGTTGTTGAGTATTTGATGTCTAATTTCCCATCATCAAGTTTTTGGCGTCGTGCCGGGGACTTGGCAGCTAATTGTTTGTTGAGTTTTGTGTCTCTGCAGGCAAACTTTTTATCTTGGGAGCATTGTAGCTTGTACGACCAGGTTGCAAACAATATTGAAGTGTAGACGATACGCTGAAAGCCAGTATTGACCCCAAGGTAGAAGGGCAATCAGTCGTAAAAGAGCTAAAGGTAATTCTAAGCACATGACGGCCACATGCGCCCAACAATTGTCGGAAGTTCCAAAGGACAGGGCATGATCCTTGACCCAACCAATTGAGAGCAATCTCCTGCATGGAAGACTCATTGCGGTGACAACACTCCAATTTTTCTAGGGACATCTTCTACTCTATCTTTAACTTGCTTTCTTAGTATAGGTTATTTTTATTTTCATTGTTACTTTGGATATATGGTTGCTTCCTTGGGTGTGGTACGTTTGCTTTTGTAGGTGCAACAATAAGTCCCCTCAGTGTGTAGTTCAACGGAAGAATTCTTTTCATCCTTCAATGCATGGCTTCGATCGCGTGAATTCCAACACATGATCGCATGCATTATTCCGCCTAAGGTCTTTTCCTGTTATCTTGTATGCCTTATCCTTTCGAAATTCTTCCTTTCTTGATTGCATTGTTTTGCAATGTTTCAATGATGGTATGTATAATTCACCGCATCTTCTAATTAATTAACGCAAGGCGTTCCTCACTTTTATTAGCCTCTTCAAATTTTGAAAATCTTAAGTTTTATTTTTTTGCAAACCTTTGCTCAAACATTTGTTACTGCATTCTTGTAATTTTGTTTTTAGCTCTGTGGTGAGAACACTGCCAACCTTTAAGTTTGAGGGTGGCAATGGTCTCAGAGAATTGCGTTCATTACATTGCAATCATTTAAAAAAAATGAAGCGAGTTTTTGAGAATAATAACTCCACTGTCAATGCAATGGGGAAACCCATGTTGATAAGAGTTAAGCTATGAAAGACACTTGCTCGAAGTTGGATGTCCGCATGACACACGTTGGGGCAAGCCAAAATGAAGACAAGTCGCCAGGATCAGCGCATAAACGTAACTCTTCTATCCGGTGCAAGCCAAATCAAACGAGACAAGAGTTGAGTTGGATATGGAACGCAACCGAAGTTGGATGTCTGCATGACACACGTGGGGTTAAACCAAAACGAAGGGCGTAACCAGGTTCAACTCTGCATTTGAATAAGTCATCGCAAATTTTTGAACTGTTTTGAACGAACGCATTCTCAAAAGCTAAACACAAAGTTGTGGTGAGTGAATAAAAAGTTTTTGAGCAAAAGCTTGTTGGATTTCAACTTAGAAAAGATCTTTTTGAAGAAGTAGCCAATGTGGAGGAGAGCATTACGGTGATGGTCAGAGGTATGTGTAAATTATATTCTGAGAAGCTTGTTATTCGTAAAGAAAAGCATGAAGGTGAGTTACAATTTCTTTAGTATAACGCATGCTTGAGGACAAGCATGATGTTAACTTTGGGGGTGTGATGACATGCAGAAATGCATGTCATCTTAGGCCTTTTACTTAGAATTATGAAGGTTGTTAAGCAGAATATGCGGCAATCATGCTAGGAATTCATGAGAAAATGGGCTTGCATCGTTCAGCATTAAAGAATCTCGGCTAACCCATTATTATGCGTTATTATGCGTTCAATGTTCTATTTTCGTAGCTAATGCAGAAAGTGGACGCAACCGCGGAAAGCGAACCATCGCATAGACCAACGCATGCAGAGAAACTCTCCATCAGAAAGGCAAATGTGTCGATCAATGCATGGATGTTGCGGTAATCAGTCATATGCATCCATCGCATGGGAGTTGCACTCGTCAAGCAATTGCGGTCATCGTGCAAAGTTGCGATATTTAGCAAATGTGGGCACTGAATGATTGCAGCTATGCGATAATGCATGATAAAAGGATCAGTGCAAGGTTGATGGAATGAACACATGAACGCATCTACCTTGGGAAAATCAAAAGATGATGTTGACATTTCACATACCACGCCATTAACTGCAGAGGTTCAGAAAAGGACTAACGCGCCGAATGTCAGACTCAGAGCAGTCCACTAATGCTGTCGGCGATCCAAGCTCTATAAATAGAAGCCGATGAGCAGAAATTCAAGTTATCCATGGTTTTCACCTGAGATTCGCCTAGGGCGGATCCTTGTGATCCAGACAAAATGCATCAGAAGTCGCTTGACAGTTCTTCACCTCTTTCATCCATTCCAAGTGACGACCAAAGCTAGATCTCGAGAGAGTCAGCTCTACTGCCCATCCATGGCACCACCGGCAGCCTTGACGCACATCCGCTGGAAGAAAGTCTTTACTTCCAGCCGGTCATTTCATTTTCCTTTCTTTTCTTATATTGTACTGTATGACATCTTGTGATTACGGAATTATTACAATCTATTTTCAATGCATTTCTCTGTCTCGTTCGACTCCATCTACATCTTCTTTGCTTAGCATCTTTACTTTCATTGCAACACTTAGTGAGATTGTTTGGGTATAGCATACTTAGTCAAGTAGGTTAGGAATATGAAGTATGTAGCAACCCACCGAGAGGTGTGCGTTGTGTGAGTGTGTAAGTAATCTTATTTGCTTAGTGTGAAGCTGCGACAACACCTGTCTATAGGCTAATGCAATACTTGTCTATGAGTAAAGTCAGCAACAATCAACTATCCGGGAGGGTAAGTGGTTGGTCGCATTAAGCAATGTATGCATTGTTCACTAGAGATAGGAATAATCTTAGGTCAGCTAAGTTCATGCGGTTACCTTGTCCTATAGCGCTTCATTCATCATTTAGGCTTGCTTCATTCATCATTTAGGCTTACTTGGGAGAGTAATCTCAAACCTAAATCTAAGATTCGGAAGAGCGGATTGGAACGCATAGGCAAGAATGGGGAACTTCGGGATAAGCTCCGTTTGCTATCACATAGCGTATGCACCCTACGGATATGAAATTGCATACGTCCAGAAAGTAGGATAAGGTGGTATGCGGCGAGACCTCATGAGCGGGTTATGGAGGTCTAGGCAAGCATAGGCTTCACGATAATATCGCAGATACACCGCATACGTCCTAGAGTTAGGTTCACGTGGGTGTAGCATGATTGCATGGTTTGTGTTGACTAAGGTTGCCCTTGTAGTCACTCTTAAGGGTTGCAATTAAATCATCTCTGCATTTTATCTATTTTTCCATATATTTATTTCATGTCAAGTGTTGTCGTATCTCTACCTCTCATGCATATTCTCATTGCGTTATCTGTTAGATTGGAGTAGGAGTAGGGTTAACTTAGCAACCTCCCTTCCATTCTTTTATTTAAACCACCACATGCATATTACCGCATACATATAGCTACAAGTCCCTATGTTCGACCTCGGATTACCCAAGAAACTTGTGTTCGCGTTATACTTGGCATGAGCACAAGAAAACTTGTGACAGGACGCATGGTCATCGCATACATTTATTAACGCATATTCATTCCAATGCATGACCATCATCGCATGACTATCAACGCATATCTTATGAACATGCATCGCATACCGCGTCCAAGGAATTTTAGTTGTCGAGTAAAATTGACTTCTAATTTTCCATCACCACTCGTGCACATAGGTAGTTAAAGTCAGAGATTGAGCAAAAGGGTTCTCTCTTGACTAGCAGTTGACGTTCGGATTTAACCACAGTAGGGTTATTCTCAACTAAGGAAAGTTTTAATATTTTCTGATAAAAAAACAGCTTATTGTAGAACAAGGTTACTATAGAAGTTTATATTTCAGTTTAATCTTTTTATTGAGACTATTGCATGAGAATCAATTTTCTTTCTTAAGTCACTCACTGGGCTAGCAAGCTCACCCCGTTTTCAAATGTTTTCCTTTCCCCCAGGTAGTGGTCAAATCCTCAGGAGATAGCTCTACATCTGCTTTACCACTAAAAGAAAAAGATATTGTAACCCGTCTATTAGGTGGTTATTGTAAATATTGTACACATGTTATTCATATAAGGACTCAGGTTTTGGGCATCGGGACTTGTGAACTAGTAATGTAATCACTCTAAATATGTTTTGTTTTTAAACTTAATAAATGTGGCCTAAGAGGCATCTGCTGTATATGAATTTGTACATTAGTATCAGAGTTATTTCCGCAAGAGTTATTAGGCAGTAAGTGTCAACAAAATGGTTGATAACTGCTGCAGTCATGTCCTTTCCTAGGATCAGAGAGTAGTCTGGGACGGGGTGTGACAGCTTAGTATCAGAGCAAAGGTTTATGTAAAACTTGGGAAAAGGTTGAGTATAAAGTTTTAGTTTATACCAGCTTAGTATCAAAGCATGAGATTTTGGGTAAAAGAGAGAGTTCATGCGTTAGATTAAGTCACATAAGTAAGTCCCTAACATGTGTACTTAATAACTAGGCAAAGATGCTGAGGAGAAGTGGCAAACTGAGCAGGCAGATTGAGGAGAGGAATGTTGACCCTACCAGCGGAGGCCCTGAAGTTAGACAGGACCCAGATCCGAAGGGGAAGAGAGTTAGAGACTCAGTAGGCAAGAAACAACTTCTGCAAATGAGTCAAGTACCCCACCAGTAGATGTAGATCCCTAGATGGAGGATCGAGTATTTGATAGAATCGACCAGATATTGGTAGCGAGTGTAGGATTGATTCAGACCGATCCAGAAAAGAAATTTAGCGTCGAGAGGCTGAAAGCTTTATGTGCCACGACGTTCGATGAAGCCATATATCCAGTAGATGCTGAGGTCTGGTTGGACTTGATTGAGAAATTTTTTAATGTTATAAGATGCCCTGAGGATCGTAAGGTCGGATTAGCGGTAGTCTTGCTGCAGAAAGGGGCTGAGAAATGGTGGAAAGTGATAGAGGCCAAAAGAAGCAGTTCAGAAACTATAACTTGGCCTAAGTTCAAACAAGTATTTGAAGATAAATACTACCCTAGTGTTTTTAAAGAATGAAAGAGGGAGGAGTTTCTTAGGCTAACTCAAGGATCGATGACGGTTGCTGAGTACGAGCAAAGATTTACAGAGTTATCTCAGTATGCCCTTCCGATCATTGCGAAAGAGAAAGAGAGATGCAAAAGATTTGAGAATGGCCTAAGAAGAAAGATACGTACACCCGTTACCTCTACATCTAATTGGGTGAATTTCACTCAGTTAGTTGAGATCGCTATCAGAGTTGAGCGGAGTGTAGCGAGGGAAGATATACTCTAGCCAGGTGCGGAAAAGTTCAGGACGCCTGGAGAAACGAGAGTAAGAGTTTTAGAACCCCGTTCTCTGAACAGTCAGGTATGAGAAGTTTTAGAGGCATAAGCCAACAGGGTTCGAGTCGAAAGAGGTCAAGACCTACAGCTGGACTAAGTGGTAGATCGGTACCAAGTCATGCTAGCGAGTTAGTAGCTAGTACAGGAAGGAGCCACTATGTGAAAATTGTGGTAAGTGTCATACAAGAGTATGTTATGGCAACAGGAATGTGTGTTTTCAGTGCGGACAAGCAGGGCACTTCAAGAAAAATTGTCCCCAGCTAGGTCTGTCTCTTATACACATCTAGATGTGTATAAGAGACAGATGTTATGGCAACAGGAATGTGTGTTTTCAGTGCGGACAAGCAGGGCACTTCAAGAAAAATTGTCCCCAGCTAGGTCATAGAGCATAGGGTGAACAAAGCGAAGTTACCCAGGTTGTAGATCAACCTAGAGCGATCAGAGCCAGAGGTGAGGGATCCGGTGCAGCTAAGTAGAAAGGGGTAGCTGGACGACACCAACAACAATAGCAACAACAACAGCAGGGTAGAGTATACGCTATGACATACTAGGAAGCAGAAGAGGCTCTAGATGTTATAACTAGTACGATAACTTTATGTAATCAGTCCGCTTATGCGTTATTTGATCCTGGTGCTACGCACTCATTCATATCTAGCATGTGTGCATTGCATATAGATAAAGTGCTTGAGCGTATGAATGAGGATTTGTTTATCTCTACGCCTGTAGGAGATACTTTAGTTGTACATGAATATTATAGGAATTGTGAAGTAATTCTTGGAAATCAGAGTTTATGGGTTGACTTGATTCCACTAGAGTTATTAGAGTTTGATGTTATCTTAGGTATGGATTTTCTAAGTAAACATTACGCCACTATGGATTATTTTAAGAAAGAAATAGTGTTTAAGAAACCAGGTGAAAAAGAGATAACCCGGATAGGAAGTAAACGAATACTTCCAGGAAGTTTAATATCAGTAGTGAAGGTTAGGAAGCTGCTGAGTAAGGGATGTGAAGCTTATTTAGCCTATGTAGCAGTTTCACAGGATAGGAAGCTGAGATCTGAGGATGTACCTGTGGTACAAGAATTCTTAGATGTGTTCCCTGAAGAGTTACCAGGCTTACCCCTAACAGGGAAATAGAGTTTACTATTGAGTTAGTTCCAGGTACAACACCTATATCCCAGGCACCATATAGGATGGCGCCAGCAGAACTGAAGGAGTTAAAAGTTCAGTTAGAGGAACTTGTGGATAAGGGGTACATTAGACCCAGTGTGTCGCCTTGGGGGGTGCCAGTCTTGTTTGTCAAGAAGAAAGATGGTACTCTTAGATTATGTTTAGACTATAGACAGTTGAATAAGGTGACCATTAAGAATAAGTACCCATTGCCTCGTATAGATGATCTCTTCGATCAGTTAAGGGAGCCACGGTGTTCTCTAAGATAGATTTGAGATCAGGTTATCACCAATTGAAGGTGAAGAACATAGATGTTCTAAAGACTTCTTTCAGAACTAGGTATGGAAATTATGAGTTTCTAGTAATGTCATTTGAATTGACAAATTCTCCTACGGTATTTATGGACTTGATGAATAGAACCTTTCATCTTTATCTAGATTAGTTTGTGATAGTTTTTATAGACGATATACTAGTATATTCTAGTAGTGCATAAAAGCATAAAGAACATCTGAGGATGGTGTTGCAAATGCTAAGGGAAAAGAAGTTATATGCCAAGTTTAGTAAGTGTGATTTTTGGTTAAACCAAGTCGTATTCCTTGGGCATATAGTTTCAACTGACGGAGTTAGCATAGATTCCCAGAAGATAAAAGAAATAGTCAACTGGGAACAACCCATGACTATAACAGAAGTACGTAGTTTTCTGGGTTTAGCAGGTTATTACAGGAGATTCGTGGAGGGCTTTTCTAAGATAGCTCTACCATTGACAAACCTGACCAGGAAAGATGCGAAGTTTGAATGGTCGCCAGAGTGCGAGCACAGTTTTCAATATTGAAACAGAGGTTAGTATCAGCACCAGTGTTAACTTTACCTACACCAGGTAAAGAGTTTAAGGTTTATTGTGATGCATCCGGACAAGATTAGGATGTGTGCTGATGCAGGAAGAAAAGGTAGTAGTCTATGCTTCTCGTCAGTTAAAGAGGCATGAATGTAACTACCCTACGCATGATGTAGAGTTAGCAGCAGTTGTATTGGCTTTAAAGTTGTGGAGACATTACCTGTTTGGTGAACGTTGTCATATATTCATTGATCATAAAAGTCTGAAGTATATCTTTGATCAGAAAGAGCTAAACTTGAGACAGAGAAGATGGATGGAGTTAATCAAAGATTATGACTATACAATTGATTACCACCCAGGTAAAGCAAATGTGGTAGCTGATGCTCTAAGTCGAAAGACCAGATCAGCCAAAGCTATTATCTGTTCAGTGAAAGGTGCACTGATACATGAGTTGTATAATGCTAAAGCAACATTATCAGTTGGTCAAATAGAAGGTTTACTAGCTTCATTTCAAGTACGTCCTACTCACGTAGAAGATATTCTACGTGAACAGTTAAAAGATTCTGATCTCAGAAGTTAGCTAAAGAAGTAGGTAAAGGTCTGAGGACGTACTACCAGTTAAGAGCAGACAAATTGCTATTAAAAGAAGGTAGGATATGTATACCTAATAACTTAGCACTTAAACAGGCTATTCTAAAAGAGGCACATAGTTCGGCTTATGCTATGCATCCAAGCAGTACAGAGATGTACAGAACATTAAAGAGATCGTACTAGTGGCCTAGTATGAAAAGAGAAATAGCAGAGTATGTTGACAAGTGTTTAGTGTGTCAACAAGTTAAGCCAAAAAGACAAAGGCCAGTAGGATTGCTTAATCCACTCCCAGTAGCAGAGTAGAAATGGGAGCATGTTACGATGGATTTCCTGTTTGGTTTACCTAGGACACCAGCGAGCTATGGTGGTATATGGGTAATTGTGGATAGATTGACAAAGACAACTAAGTTTTTACTTGTTAAAGTTACTTTTACCCTAGACCAATTAGCTAAGTTGTATGTTGTTCGAATTGTGAGTCAGTTTGGGGCTCCAGTTTCAATTATATCAGATCGAGATTCCAGGTTTACATCGAAGTTTTGGCCTAGCTTACAGAAAGCTATGGGTACCAAGTTATATTTTAGTACAGCTTTTCATCCACAGACGGATGGTCAGTCTGAGTGGACAATTCAAACATTAGAGGACATACTGAGAGCATGTGTATTATAGTTCAAGGGCAGTTGGGATACTCATTTATCGTTGATCGAATTTGCGTATAACAACAGTTACCATTCGAGTATCGAAATGGCACCGAATGAGGCACTATACGGAAGACCATGTAGAACTTCGATATGTTGGAATGAGGTCGGTGAAAGGAAATTACTAAGTCCAGAACTTGTTCAGCAGACATCAGACAGTGTTAAGATTATAAAAGATAATCTTAAGACAGCTCGAGACAGGCAAAAGAGTTATGCCGATAAGTGGAGAAGATATTTGGAATTTGAAGTGAGTGATAGAGTATTTCTTAAGTTGTCTCCATGGAAAGGAATACTCAGGTTTGGTAGGAAAGGGAAGTTAAGCCTGATGTATATTAATAATAGAAAAAGTTGGCCCAATGGCATATAGGTTGGATTTACCTCCATAGTTATCTCGTATCCATGATGTGTTTCATATAGCAATGCTAAGAAAGCATATGCCAGATCCTACCCATGTGTTGCCTGAGCAACCAATGTAGTTGAAAGAGAATTTATCTTAGAAAGAAGAACTAGTAGAGATTCTTGACAAAAAAGAACAAGTCTTAAGGAATAAGACAATACCATTGGTAAAGGTGCTATGGAAAAACCATAGCACTGAAAAAACAACATGGGAAGCTGAAGAGCAAATAAGAAACTAGTATCCACAGTTGTTTAATTGACAAACTTGTAGCAAAATTTTGAGGACGAAATTTTCATAAGGGGGAGGTAAATGTGAACTCTGAACCCTAATTTCTCTACTTGAGTATGCTCCCTACTGAGACCAGTATGGTGAGTAGGTTGATGTGGAAACTAATGTGTAATTGTAGAGAAAATGGTGAAAAATTAGAATAAAAGTGTGAATTTGAAAGCTTGACTCTTGGGTAAAATTTGGAAAATTGACTAAGTATAACCCATGCGTTGGAAGCTAGAAAATTGACTA
The DNA here is from genome assembly GCF_009727055.1 of Benincasa hispida. Classification (NCBI taxonomy): domain Eukaryota; kingdom Viridiplantae; phylum Streptophyta; class Magnoliopsida; order Cucurbitales; family Cucurbitaceae; genus Benincasa; species Benincasa hispida. The sequence goes on along the minus strand of NC_052352.1, from coordinate 14,661,743 downwards.
AGTGTTGTTCCATGCGTTGGCCTTGCTCATTTAGAGGTTATTTGGGCATTGAAGGAAGCCAAAGTGTGGCAAAGAGAAACACATGCAGCAGCCAATGTCGTGGGAGGTTGGTAAAGCGTGCGACAGCCTCAAGTTGCGCGGACATAGGCGCTGGGCATTGGAGTTGCGCACGCTGGTTGATCGGGTAGTAAAAGAAGCAGTGCTACACGATGGTATGCAACAATGCTATCCGATGGTTGTAACGTGTTTTGGGTATATGATATTAAGTGCTCATAATGATGCGATACTACTTCTATTTATGTGTTAATTAGGGATGTTCATGTAGTATGCTCTGCATTGTCACAAGTTTCCTTTCGATGGAACCAAGTGTAATTCCACCGCAAGTTTCTCGGTGTGATCCGAGGTCAAACACGGGGAAATGGTTTCGGTTATCGCGGTATGCTCATGGTATATGCGACCAAGTTTTCAATTTTTTAAAAGGAGTTTGTACAGTTAAGTAAATAGCAGTAAAATAAAGGAAAGCAATAAAGATACGATAAAGCATAAAAATACAATAAGCCTAAGCTAGATGTTACAAGATACGGACTTCATGCACAAGATGCTAGGATTAAGGTTGGCTGTGAAGGTTGTACAAAGACGTGGAATGCAGCGACAAGTCTTATGAATAGAATAGAAAGAGAAAGACAAATAATACAAACAATGCAAGTTCTTAATTTGATTAGAGGTACAAATACTGTTCCACTCTTCTCTTAGCGTACACCTCTCAGTGATCGGCCGCGTTCCCCACATGTCTGTGGTGAAACAGAGTCTAACGTCATGCAAGGTTGCTTTCATGTCTGGAAGTACTACTCGCTTTAGTTAACACACTCTTCTGACCTTCTCGCGATAGATCCGAATGACATCTTCACTTCTGCTCTCACAAATGAAGATGTCGTTTGGCATGCTTTAGCTAAACGTATTTGAAAACTTTAATACAGATTAAGTTCTTGGTGATTCATATTGCTCATCAGGAGATTAAGAAAACATCATGAAGAAAGTGACTAATGGGTGAACAGAAATAGACAGAGAATGGTAAATAGAATCTATCGAAACATTTAATATTTCTACTAAGTGTTTGATACATGATTTGTGAATGAAGAGATAAAAAAAATATGGAATACAATGAAAGAGAGATAGAACAGATACAAACAAGTGTCAATGTCTTGGCACAGATTCGATGTAGATCTGCTTGTGAGATAGGATGGTTTCAATGTCAGGAAGAGCTTCCCTCTCAAGCTTGCTCCACCGATAGCAGGAATCTTTGTACAGAGCTTCGACCGGGTATATGGCAGGTCGGATCTGAGATTCTCCTCTCGGCCTTATCTCGTTCTCTTCATGGATTTCTTCTCTTCAGCACTCTGCTCAGCCTTTTCTCTCTAAAATCTTACAGCATTTAGCCTCGTATCCAATAGCATATTTTTCTCTGAAATCAATGGGGTATTTATAGGAGTTGATCTTTGACTCTGGCCTTGTGGTCCCCCACTTGATTGTTATGGTAATTCCAAAGATGGAGGGATATTATTCCTTCTGTTATGCAATCAGACCATCAATTCTGCACAACCGTTAGTTGTACACGTGTCTCAATCCTCCCCCCTCGCGTTGCTCAGTTGCATCTTTCGATCATAGGTTCACATGCGATGTTTGTTTTTATTACCACATGTAGTTGAAGCATAGCTCTGGACCGACTGTTGAATTGCGCCATCACTGCGGTAATCGTCTCTTGATGGTTGATTGACGAACTCAATGTGACAGAGATGTGTTGCTTAGCCTCTCATGAGCCTTGAGCACAAGCAGTGTCTTGATCTCCTGCAAAACAGAGTAAAGTCTGGCTTGTCTTCCATATTTTTGGCGTTAGTGGATGTAATCGCAAACATTTATAATTATTGTTATACTAGGCTAATTTTCTTACAATTGGTGCATAATTACTAATTTTTGGCCGCAATATCTAGATAAGGTGGTATAAATAACTTGTATTTCTATAAGTTATCAATGGTGTCCGACAATACTAGGCTAATTTTCGTACAATTGGCACATAATTACTACTTTTTGGCCGCAATATCTAGATAAGGTGGTATAAATAACTTGTATTTCTACAAGTTATCAATGGTGTCTGACAATGCTACCCGATGGTGTACGACAATGCTACGCGATGGTATGCGGCAATGCTACTTGATGGTGTGCAGCAATGCTACCCGATGGTGTGCGGCAATGCTACACGATGGTATGCGGCGATGCTATCCGATGGTATGCGGCAATGCTACCCAATGGTGTGCGACAATGCTACTCGTTGGTGTGTGGCAATACGATGCGATGGTATGCGACAATGATACGTGATGGTGCTATGCGGCAGCAGCACTAGACAATGAGCTATGCGGTGATGAGACAAGCCATGGTGGACTATGGTGAAACGTCTTGCGTTGCTAAGGCTTGCGGTACACAAGGCTAATACTATGTGTTGGTGATGTGTTATGCGTTGGACATCCGAGGGCATGTGAGCACATAGGACAAGGCTAATAGTATGCGTTGAAAGGGTGTTGGTCATTATCCTAGTTGAGCGCATGGGGCAAAGGTAAGCCATGCGGAAGTGAAGGATATGCGGCCAAAGATGAGCCTTGCAAGCATCTAGCATATGTGACCAAGTTGCATCAATTAGATGCACAAGGTAAGATTGAATGGGCGCATACGCCAACTGGTGGTGTCTGGAAATAGATATGTTGTGGCATTTGGATGGACACATTCGTGGTTAGATGAACGCATATGAGGTTGGATGGACGCATTCAAGGTTGTCATCCGGATATGTGGCTTGTTGGGAAGAAATATTAAGCCTTAAGCAAATGAGGTGGATGCACAAAAAGACAGGAAAATTTATGCATTTTGTGTTGGCTAAGGAAGAGGAAGACACCTTAGACTGCGGTGACTTGAAGGTTGCATTGATAATGTGGGGAAAAGACACTTGGACATGCGACCAAGTAGGAGGTGTCGACCTTGGAGAGATTTTGGACGCCTATAAATAGGGCCAAGGATTTCTCTTCAGATCATTATTCAAAGGACATTAAGAAGAGTGTGAAAGCTGATTGTGAGGAAACTATGCGTTAATGAGAGAATGCATGCGTTGATAACAAATCTATGTGACGGTCATAAAGCTTCAAGAGGAGACGCAGTTGGACAGTGAAGTCTGGAAATAGCATCAATTTGGGACGAGGAGTTCTCCTAGTATACTCGTGCATTTAGAGTGATTTCAAAGCCACCTAAAATCTCCACGAATCTAGTTTTCAGGGTAGGGTTGCCAGAGAAGAATATCCAAGGAATCGGGCTGGACCTTGAGAAAAATACAGAAAGGTCAAGCTTTCGGGTAAGCTTGGGCCACTCCTTAGGATTTGATGATTCCGGCCAAACCACGAGGAGTTCTGAGCTATGATTTTAAAGTAATATTCCTGAGACATTATAGAGCATATTTACAGATGGAAGTATCTTAAGATAAGGTTTAGAACTATGAGTAATCTGAGCTTTAAATGTAATCTGGATCTTAGGATTCAAAAGGGAGCCCGAGGTAACCAAGGAACTTCTAGAGAGAAAGGTTCCTAAACGATCAAGGTGAGTGACTAAAATATTTGACTAAATATTTACAATGTTGTAAAGAAACCATATTTTAAAGAAAGATTATTCTCATGCCAGCTAGTTTTACAAAGTAATTTCCAAGCAAACCATGAGTTATGTTTCAAACGCATGCATGTATGAAAGTCTATTGAAAAACTATTTATGTGTGTTTAAATACACCCAGCATGCGTTAGTATCTTTAAAGATATGTTTTCTATGCGGAATGCTTTACATGCTTTAAAGAGAGAGTCATCTTATGACTAGTTTTACTTGGAACACGATACCAAAGAACATTTGAGAAGGTATCCGACAAATTCGATACCGAAAGACCTTTGAGAAAGTATCCGAGCAGCTCGATACTGAAGGACAAGTTTAGAGAAGGTATCTGAGCAGAAGTACCTATGGTATGATGGTACTTAGTATGACCCTATTGATGACATGTAGAAATGCATGTCATCTTAGGCCTTTTACTTCGAATTATGAAGGTTGTTGGGCAGAATATGCGACAATCATGATAAGAATTCACGAGAAAAAGAGCTTGTGTCGATCAACATGTTAAATCTCAGTTAACCCGTTATTTTACAATATTATGCGTTCAATGTTCTATTTTTGTAGCTAAAACAGGAAATGGATGCAAACGTAGAAACCAAACCACCGTATAGACGATCACATGCAGAGAAACACTCCATCGCAAGGTCGAACGCGTCGATCAACGCATGGATGTTGCGGTAATCAGTCGTATGCGTCCATCGCATGGGAGTTGCGCTCGCCTAGTGATTGCGGTCATCGTGTAGAGTTGCGGTATTAAGCGAATGCGGTCATTAAATGATTGCGGCTATACGACAACGCATACTAATGGTATTAACGCAAGGTTGATGGAATGAACACATCAACGCATCTACCTCGAGAAAAACAAAAAGATGATGCTGACATTTCACCTACCACGCCGTTAATGGCAGAGGTTCAGAAAGGACTAACGCGTCGAATTTCAAATTCAGAGAAGTCCAATTAATGTTGTCGGTGACCCAAGCTCTATAAATAGAAGCCGATGAGCAAAAATTAAAGAACCCAAGGTTTTTGCTTGAGGTTCGCCTAGGCCGGATCCTTGTGATTTTAGAATTGCTTCAGAAGAAAGTTTGAGAGTTCTTCGACCTCCTCATCCATTCCGATTGAACGATCGTGAGCGCTTCATCGGAGCTAGACTCAAGAAGATTCGAGCTTTCCACTGCCCATCCATGGCACCATCGGCAGGCCTTGACGCACATCCGGCTGGAGCAATCTCTTGCTTCCAGCCGGTAACTTCATTTTCTTTCTTTTCTTATAAATGTATTGTTATGACATGTTTTTATTAAAGGAATCAATACAATTTTTTTTCAATGCATTTTCTCTGTTTCCTTCGATTCCATCTCCATCTTCTTTGCTTAGAATCTTTACTTTTAGTGCAACACTTAGTGGGATTGCTTGGGTATCGTATACTTAGTCATATGGATTAGGGATATGAAGCATTTAGCAAACAACCGAGAGGTGTGCGTTGCGCAAGTGTGTGAGTAATCTTATTTTGCTTAGTGTGAAACTGCTATAATGCCTGTCTATAGGCTAAATGTATTGCTTGTCTATGAGTAAAGTCAGGCAACAACTCAATTGCCCCGGAGGGGTAAGTTGGTTGGTCGCATTAAAGCAATGTATGCATTGTTCACTAGGGATAGTAACAATGTTAGGTCAACAAAGTTCATGTGGTTACCTTGTCCTATGAGCACTTCATTCATCATTTAGGCATACTCGGGAGAATAGTCTAAAACCCAAATCTAAGACTCGAGAGAGCAAATTGGAACGCATAGGCAAGAATGGGAAACTTAGAGATAAGCTCTGTTTGCTTTAAACAGCGTATGCACACTACAGATTAGATTTGTATGCGTCCAGGAAGTAGGATAAGGGGTTAATGCGACAGCCACGCTCATTCGGTGACAGCTAGTGAGATGGTTATGGAGGTCTATCGGCTTGGCATAGGCTTCTCGAAAATATCGCAGATACACCACATACGTCTTAGAGTTAGGTTCACGTGTGTGTAGCATGATTGCATGGTTTGTGTTGACTAAGGTTGCACTTGCGCTCACTTTTAAGGGTTGCAATGAAATCATCTCCACATTTTATCTATTTTCCCATACATTTATTTCATGTCAAGTGTTGTCGTATCTCTACCTCTCATGCATATTCTCATTGCTTTGTATATTAGATAGGAGTAGGAGTAGGGTTAACTTAGCAACCTCCTTTTCATTCTTTTATTTAAACTACCGCATGCACATTACCGCATACATATAGCTACAAGTCCCTATGTTTGACCTCGGATTACCCGAGAAACTTTCATTTGCGTTATACTTGGCGTGAGCGCAAGAAAACTTGTGATAGGACGCATGGTCATCGCATACATTTATTAACACATATTCATTCCAACGCATGACCATCGACGCATGACTATCAACGCATATCTTAGGAACATGCATTGCATACCGCGTCCAAGGGATTTTAGTTGTCGAGTAAAATTGACTTCTAATTTCCCATCACCACCCGTGTAAAAGGGTTCTCTCTTGACTACCAGTTGACGTTGGGATTTAACCACAACAGGGTTATTCTCAACTAAGGAACAGTTTTAATGTTTTCTGATAAAAAAACAGTTATATATGCTTTATGCTTGGAAAATGTTTATACTGCAGTACAAGGTTACTGTAGAAGTTTATATTTCAGTTTAATCTCTTTATTGAGACTATTGCATGAGAATCAGTTTTCTTTCTTAAGTCACTCACTGGGCTAGCAAGCTCACCCCGTTTTCAAATGTTTTCTTTTCCCCCAGGTAGCGGTCAAATCCTCAGGGGAGATACTCTGTATCTGCTTTGCCACTAAAAGACAAAGACATTGTAACCCGTCTGTTAAGTGGTTACTGTAAATATTGTACACGTGTTATAGTTGTTCATATAGGGACTCAGGTTTTGGGCATCAAGACTTATGAACTAGTAATGTAATCACTCTAAATATGATTTGTTTTTAAACTTAATCAATTTAGCCTAAGAGGCATCCGCTGTATATGAATTTGTACATTGGTATCAGAGTTATTTTCGCAAGAGTTATTAGGCAGTAAGTATCAACAAAAGAGTTGATAACTGCTGCAGTCATGTCCTTTCCTAGGCTCAGATAGTAGTCTGGGACAGGGTGTGACAACCCCGACTACCAATCTCTTTTAGTACTATTTCTAAACTTGTGGCAGACCATGACCAACTTCGCAACCTAGACTCTTCTACAACCTACAAGAGAAACACAGAAGACAAACCATGAGATTTACAAGGCTCAGTGAGTGGAGTCATAAGTATTATATCACGAGATTCCAATGCAAACTTCCATCATACCATGAAGCTTTTCAAAAACCTAACTACACACACGGTAGATAGTTAACATTTCATATCTAAAAATATCAACCTATGTGCACATAGTTTTGTCTTTCATGGGCTCAAAAGCTAGGCCTATTGGCCCTCTGACCATCCTATTCAAGGTTTTTCCTTCCCACAAGCTCAGAGAACTAGACTCCTTGGCCCCTTGACCATCCTGTAAGGATTTATTTTGGGCTCAAGTTCTAGGTCCATCGATCCCCTGACCATCCCCATCTCTTATTCATCTCATAATATAAACTACAGCATATTAATTCTAAATATGCTTAAAATAATAAAAGGAGAAACCACTCACAGTGACCCGCTGAGATTTTTCCTCCCAATTCACCCGGTTTCCCTTATTCTTCCGCTGGACCCTCTTTCAAATTTTAAATTTAAGCTTAGAATACTCACTCTTTTGGGCCTTATTTCAAGACATTTCCTTCTTCAAAAATGTGTGAAAATGTCTTAACCAAATTACCTTAGAGTTTCGCCTTGAAACTTTTTGGAAAAAGTTCCGAGTCTCGAGTTTACTCCCTCTAGCCCGACTGTTTCCTCACTGGTGAGCACCTCTCGGTTTTCCTTGAATTTGACAACATTAGATTTATAATTTCATTAAGACGGCCCTTACACCAAATCTTCACTTAATTTAAAACGTTTGGTTCAAAAATCACCTGATTTGCACGAGTAGTCCGGAATAACTTCTCGTTTGAAGTTAGCCTAGGCGTCTGTCCGTACACCCAGTTAACTTTAGCGCCTCTATTTGTACTTCCATTTGATCAACGCTTCTCTTCTCTCATTCACCGTACGAATATCTCTTATTTTCTCCTTTCTTTGTGATCTTTATGGACTTAAAATAGTTTGTGGGTTAAGGCGAAGAATTTTGCCCTTTTTTATAGGCGTCTCATCCTTCTCCTTTACCTGACACCTTTTCCATTGATCACAACCAGGTGTGTTCCTCACATCCTGCCAATGGTCAACCTCTTCCACCTTCTATTTGATGTGTCTTTTCCCCACACTATCAATGCAACCTTCATATCAACACAACCTAAGGTGTCTTCCTCTTCCTTAGCCAACACTTAATACTTAGATTTGCATGTCTTCCTGTGCATCCACCTTATTTACTTACGGCCTAAGATTCTTCCTGATAGACCACATGTCCGGATGACGACCTTGAATGCGTTCATTCAATCTCATATGCACCTAGCTACCACAAATGCATCCATTCAACTTCATTTGTGTCCATCCAATTGGCGCAACATACCTATGTCCGGACACCACCCCTTGGCGCATGCGTCCATCCTATCTTTGCACCCTTGCGGTGTCTTTTTAAATCTCCACATAACACCCTTCAAGCCATTGCTGCCTAGCACCTTTCCCCATATGCGGCCTACTAACCTTAATGGTGCCATTTCCAATTAACGCAACTTTATCTTATGTAACCAATTGACACAACTTGGTCGCATATGCTAGACGCTCGCAAGGCGTCTCCTTGGCCGCATGCCCTCTACTGTATGGCTTATCTTTTCCTTATGCGCTCAACTAGGGTAATGACCCACACTCTTCCAACACCCTTCCGCATAAAATCTATGTCATCAAGTTTATGCCTGGTTCCCATGTTAACTTTGCCCTTAATTAAATTCCAACTTTCGAAGAACGTTTATTCAACACTGAGAGGTCTTCTTTCTTAGCACGTGGTTTCATTCCTAGTCAGATTCTCCTAGTTATTAGTTTAAACAGGAAAGCAAGAATGCAGGTTTCACATTTATCCTCCCCTTAAAGAAATTTCGTCCCAAAATTTGAAGCAATACTATAAACATCTCTTATTCATTTATCTCAACCTTTTGCAACTTTATTTATTTACATAAGTTTTATTTAAACTTTACATACGTTCCACTTATAAGTACTTTTTTTTCCTTTTAAAAGCAGTAATCCTTCCAAGCTTGATTTCCTCATGAGCTATTGGCCGGATCATTGGTTGGACAATCCCTACACTGGTGATCGAGTTGTTCACATTTAAAGCATAAACCTTCTCTCCCTTCTTGGTCTCTTCGATGACTTTTATGCCCGGTGACTAAGGAAACGTTGAAACTCTGGGCACTGTTTCCTTTATGCCCTGTGCGTCTACAAATATAGCATTTATCCGTTCCCTTCAAACATTTTTCGGGGTGATACTTCCCACACATTTCGCATAAAGGATTTCTTGCTTGACTTGGTCCCATCTAGCTAACAATCATTTCATCAAACAAACATAATTTGTCAAAATATATTTATTAATCACAAATAAAACATATTTACACAAGATTAATTTTATACAAATATCTATAATAGAAAATAGTATACATCTGCCTATACTTTTGAGGGTTTTCCCTTGCAATTTCGTTTGTAATGAATAATTTCTCCGTAGTTATAGCACACATTTGCCCCTCCATAGCAGTGTCCAAAGTGATATCTCTTACAATTTGAACACCACGACCTTTGGGTACTGATGGCGGGAAATTGGAAGTCAATTTTACTCGACAATCAACTTCCCTTGGATGAAGTATGCGATGCATGTTCCTAAGATATGTGTTGATAGTCATGCGTCGATGGTCTTGCGTTGGAATGAATATGCGTAAATAAATTTATGCGATGACCATGCGTCCTGCCACAAGTTTTCTTGCTTTCACGCCAAGTATATGATTTAATACGAGACATACGCAATGGAATTGGGACCTAATTATACTCTAATTGCTTCTAAATTAAAGGAAACATAGCATGCAATTGAAGGAAAAATAGTGAATTAAAAGTGTAGAGATGCTACCTTTAAAGCTCCTGAAAGCCGCTTCTTCTCGTTGAATCACGACCCGTACTCTTTTGGACCACCACTAGAGTTGACCTACTATCCTCTTTGAAGCTCCCGAAAGCCGCTTCTCCTTGTTGAATCTCGACTCGAACTCTTTTGGACCACCACTAGAGTTGACCTACTATCCTCTGGACTCAGAACCGAGTTGTGGGATCTGGTGGATGAAGAGAACCGAGAGAAAGAAAATAGATGAAAATAAGGAATAGAATTTTGAGTAGGTTTGGGTGTTTTCTTTGTTTTTCAGAAAGTTGTAATTTTCCAGCTCAAATATCAAAAAACTAATTTTCAAATTGGCAAAATTCTTTGAAGTAAATTGAAAAGCCAATATATAGAAAAAAAGCCATGCAATAATTGCATGGACCAAAATCATAAAAACCCAACACCTATAATCCACTATCTTAGTGGGCTTAATGTCTCCACTATAAGCCAACACCTAACCCACTATTTTGTTAGTGGAATTATCCAACAAAAGTTTGGATTTTCCCACTAACTATAGTCAAAGGGCAAAATAGTCATTTGGTCAAAGTCAAACTTTGACCAAAAAGTCAATATTTTGAATTTTTATGATTTTATCCGTGTTGACTAATTTTGACCTCCCGAGCATGAATCCACATTCATTTTTTTGAAATTCAAATCACATTTGAATATAAGGTCGGTCAAAGTTTAACTTTTCAAAGTCAAAAAACAACTCTTTGACTTTTTACAACTTTGACCATTTCCATTATTTTCGAGCTTCCGAATATGAACATATTCATATTCTTGATATTTAAATCACATTTAAATATTAGCTCGTATTTATAAGCTAAAAAACCCGACACTATATCACATATATTTGTTGGTTTCCTCTCTCTTACCTAATTCGAACAATTCAAATTATTCTATCATACTGTTCTAAGTTTATTCCATATGAGCTAGTAAGGGAACCTAATGGACCTATAGATCATGGGCTCCAACGATCCGAGATTAGCTAGCTAAACTCTTTAGACAGAGCTAATCAATATTCGTTAACTAACGGGTCATTCTACTAAAGTCCCATAGTTGCACTCTCCTCACTATAGATATATTTGTGTCCATTTGATATAACCATATTAATAAGTTAATCCTTCACAGGTTATTCGTAATCTCGACTGGGTCATAAAAATCGTTTTACCCCCAAGACTACATCTTGTTCTTTAAGTTTCACTGATCTCTAATGAACAATTGGTTTAAGATTCAACCTATAAATCGAATCCCTCTCGGGCAAAGGAGAGGGTGGGCCCCTTGTCAAGACCTAGATTCAGTACTAAAGGGAAACCTATCTACTATCCTATAACAAGTAGGAGTGAATTCTGTCTTGCATCCTATGTTCCAACTATCCACCCGATCTTACCCCTGAAATGGGAGGCTTTATGGGCCAGCTCTATGAAGCTGCCCTCACCTATGCAGATCTAAGGATAATTCTGAGTGAACAGGAGTTCATAGTTAGCTCAGGATTAAGATTAAGTTACCTAGGTCATCAATTAACGAAATAGTCAGTTTTAATATTAAAACGGTATTTAGAACGTAAAAAGTAAGTATTTCATGGCTTAGTCTTATGTAAACTCTTACATAGGATGCCCCCACTCATATATCTGTATATGAAACGATTCAGGATCACATCGTTTGTACTAACTACAAAGTGGGCCGCATCCATAGTGTCCCCAAAATAAGGCGCCCAACCTTATTCATATACTAAGACACATTTTGGCTATATATTTGAACTTGATCCACCTTTATGTCACTACATAAAGTTCAAACTACATTAAATAGCCTCATCATGATAGTTTATTGGATTCAAGATTACAATTTCAATAACAAATTTATCGAAAAACAAAACATAATATATTTATTAATTTACAAACTACGAGTTTTAAGACATAAAATCCAACAGTATAACACGGATGCAAGTTTCTCGGGTAATCCGAGGTTGAACAAAGGGACTTGTAGCTATATGTTTGCAGTGATGTGCATGCGGCAGTTTGAATAAAAGAATGGACGAGATGTTGCTAAGTTAATCCTACTCCTACTTCTATCTAACAGACAGCACAATGAGATTATGCATGAAAGGTAGAGATGCGACAAACCTTGACATGAAATAAATGTGTGGGAAAATAGATAAAATGCGGAGATGTTTTCATTGCAAAACTTAAGAGTGACCGCAAGGACAACCTTAGTCAGTGTCGGACTATACGATCATGTTACAACCATACACGGAAAGTCATTTTCCAATGGAAATGCAGTGTTCCTAATTTTAGGACGCTTGTGTTGAGTGCAAAGTGTCCATAGAGGTTATTCCTAAGTCTCTACTCTTGTCCTATGCGATGATGCAAAATGCATGAAAGCAAGGTGACTGCATACAATCGTATCCTATCTCTAGGATGCATGTGATACGTTAATAACAAATAGTGTTCATCCCTAAGCGCCTATCTGTTGTATTATGTGTTCTAATCTGGCTCTCCCACGCCTAGATTCTGACCTGACCTTCCCAAGCCTAGATCCTGTCCTTAGACTACCCTCCTGAGTATCCCTAATAGACGAATGAAGCATATATAATAAAAGACAATCGCATAAACTTCCTTCATGCTTCATATTCCTAATCCACATGACTAAGTATGCAATACCCAAGCACTCCCTTGCAATGAAAGTAAAGATGCTAAGCAAGAAGATGGAGATGAAGTCGAATAAATAGAGAAATGCATTGAAAAACACATTGTATGAATTTCTTAATTCAAAATGTCATACAATACAATATAGGAAAAGAAAGGAAAAAGAAATGACCGGCTGGAAGCAAAGCTTTGCTTCCAGCGGATGTGCGTCAAGGCTGTTAATGGTGCCATGGATGGGCGGAGGAGCTGACTCTCTCGAGATCTAACTCCGGTTGAAGGCTCTGGTTGTCACTCGGAATGGATGAAGGAGGTGAAGAACTCTCAGGCGTCTTCTCACGTATTTTGTCTGGATCGCGAGGAAAATCCCCGGTTGAGGGATTATCTCTGGATGATTGAATTTCAGCTCTTCGGCCTCTATTTATAGAGTTTGGGTCACCGACAGCATTAATTGGACTCTCTGAGTATGACATTCAGCGAGTTCATCATTTCTGAACCTCTGCCACTAACGGCATGGTAGGTAAAATGTCAACATCAGCTTTGGATTTTCTCGAGGTAGATGCGTTGATGCGTTCATTTCACCTACCTTGTGTTGATCCATTAGTTTGCGTTGTCGCGTAGCCGCAATCATTCAATGGCCGAATTTTCTTAATACTGCAACTCTACACGATGACCGCAATCACCTAACGAGTGCAATCCTCATGCGATGGACGTATGTAGTTGATCACAGCAACACCCATGCATCGATCAATGTGTTTGCCTTATGATGGAGAGCTTCTCCGCATGCGGTCATCTATGCGATGGTCTAATTTCCGCATTTGCGTTCATTTCATGCATTAGCTACAAAGATAGAACATTGAACGCATAATTAACGCAAAATAATGGGTTAGCTGAGTTTCAACATGCTGATCGACGCAAGCTGACATGCATTTTTGCATGTCATCAGGTACTGGTGTAACGCGAATTTTTGTGTGTATGCAAGTCCATGCCATAAACTTGATGACATAGATTTTATGCGATGATATGTGATACTACTTCTAGATATGCATTATTAATTAATGTTTTTGTAGTATGCTATGCGTTGTCACAAGTTTCCTTGCATTGAAACCAAGTATAATTTCACCGCAAGTTTCTCGATATGATTTGAGATCGAACACAGTGACTGTTTGAGGTTATTGCGTTATGTTTGTGATATATGCGACTAGGAGTTTTTGAATTTATAAAAGAATTTTGTGTACAAGTATTAAACATGCGATAAAGTAAAGTAAAGCGGTAAAAATGCGATAATAACATAAATTGTGTCAAAGTAAATTGCGATAAAGTAAATCTAAGCTAAGATGATAGAAGAAACAGGTTTCATGATACAAGATATTGAGGTCAGAGCTGGCTGTGAAGATTATACAAAGATTGTGTAATGCGGTGGCAAGTCTTATGTTGAAGCAGAAACAAAGAAGATAATTAATACAAACATCGCAAGTTCCTTAATTGCGTTAAAGATATAAGTACAGTTCTGCTTTTCCCTTGGCGTACACCTCTCGGTGATCGGTTGCATTCCCACATCTCTATGGTGAAACAGGGACTAACGTAATGAACACAAGGTTGCTTCCATCTCTAGAAGTACTACTTACTTTAGTTAACGCATTCTTCTAACCTTCTCTCAACAGATCAGAATGACATCTTCATTTCTACTCTCACAGGTGAAGATGTCGTCTAGCATGCCTTAGCTAAACGCATTTATCTCTTTAGCACAGATTAACTTACTCGTTTAATCCATATTAATTACCAAGGTATTAAGGAAACTTCATGGAGAAAACGATTAATGGAGGAACGAAAATAAACAGAAAAGTGGAAATGAAAGTGATCGAAACATTCAATAAATCTATTTAGCGTCTGATACATGATTTGTGAATGAAGGGATTAAGAGAATGAAATACAATTGATGAAATAGAGTTAGAAACAAATACAAATAAGCGCCAAAGTCTTGGCGTCGATCTGGATGGAGATTTATTTGCTGGTGTGGATGGATCATGCGGAAGGATGAGCTTCCCTCTCAGGCTTGCTCAATCGATAGCAGGGATCTAAGCACAGAGCTTCACGGCGGGGATCTGGCAGAATCGCACTGAGACTCACCTCTCGGCCTTGTCTCTTCTCTTCCCGGATTTCTTCCGATCAGTACTCAGCTCAGCCTCTCTCTCAATAATCTAGCATCAATTAGCCCTCATATCAAGTATATCTTCTCTGAATTCTATGGGGGTATTTATAGGTGAAAATCTTTGACTCTTGGCTTGTGGACCCCACTTCTTGTTATGGAAATTCCAAAGATGGAGGTAAATATTCCTTCTGTTATGCAATCAGACCATCAAATCTGCACAACGGTTAGTTGTACACGTGTCACAATCCTCCACCTGTCTCTTATACACATCTAGATGTGTATAAGAGACAGATTTATAGGTGAAAATCTTTGACTCTTGGCTTGTGGACCCCACTTCTTGTTATGGAAATTCCAAAGATGGAGGAATAAATATTCCTTCTGTTATGCAATCAGACCATCAAATCTGCACAACGGTTAGTTGTACACGTGTCACAATCCTCCACGTTTGCGTTCCTCAGCTGCATCTTTCGATCGGTTGCTCGCATGCAGTGTTGTTTTTATTACCGCATGCGGTTAAAATTCAGCTCGGGATCGACTGTCGCATTGCGCCGTCATTGTGTTAATCGTCTCTTCATTATTGATTGACGGGCGCAATGTGATAGAGATGCGTTATTCAGTTTCTCGTTGAGTCTTGATTGCAAGCGATGCTTTAGTTTCCTGCAAAATAGTAGTAGAAATATCCTCTTCTACCATCTTAATGACGTTAGTGGGTGTAATTGCGTTAATTTATATTTATTGTATTTCTGAGCCAATTTTCATACAATTGACGTATATTCCTTCTCTTTTGGTTGCAATATCTGAATAAGGCAGTATAAATAACTTGTATTTCTACAAGTTATCACACCCCCAAATTTAGATATATGTTTGTCTTCGAGCATATCTTCTACTTAGGCAATAATGCTCAATTCCTATCCTTTATTGTTGTGTCAATTGGTTGCTTTGAATGTTACACTTAGGCACATTTCTTAACAACGCAATTTCCTTCTATCCTTGCTAATTCTTAACAAAGCCCTACTTTATTCTTCTATATAACAAATTTCCGCTCAAAGATGCTTTTCTAGTTTTTTTTAAAATAGAATGTTTATCTCTTCTTTATCAAAACAACTTGATATATCTATATGCGGTGGTCAAACTTTGCATCATTTATTAGAGACTGTTGGTCATGGTTACACCCTTCGTTTTGGTTTATTCCCACGGGTGTCATGCGAACATCCAACTACGGTTGTGTGCCAATTTCAACTTTAACTCATGATATTCAGAGGAATTGTCTCTTGCATTCTTTTATTTTTCTTTTGCATTTTTCTCTTTTCATATTGCGTTGTTCTTGGAAACCCACCTTCATTTTGGCTTGCTCCTACGGGTGTCATACGAACATCCAACTACGAGCAGGCTTCTTTCACAACTAAACTCTTATTAGGTTGGGAATATTTTTGAGGTTTTCCCTTGCGCTGATATTGGAGTTTTGTATAAAATAATTTATTTTTTTTTGGAAATATGAACGCATTTTCTTGAAGATCGCATTTTCTTGATCTTATCTGCTCAAACTTTCCCAACCCCAAATTTAAAGACGGGCAAGGTTCTCATTGCATTGTTTGGATGGACTAGACAAACACTTGGAATAAAAATTTCAAAAAGAAGGTTTGAGCAGAACTTTGAAAAATAAAAGTTAAAGTACTGCTAAACTAAAAATTAACTAAGTGTTAGTCAGAATTTACAAGGTATGGGAATTGTTTCTAAGTATAAACATATTATACATCATGGAATCGCAACGAATAATGCAAAAAATAAAAGGTCAGAACATCGCAAATATTGTCAAAGGATGATAAAGAGAAAGGCACAGGCAAAAAGGAGTGAATATATACTCATTTGTATTGAATATTAACAAAGTATACAATTAATTAATAATTAACGCAATACAAAATTGTTGCCTGTACAAAGAATCAAAGAATTTAATTAATAATGAATTGAATAAAAAAATATTGCATAATGGCCGCATAAAAAAAATAGAATGTCAGGATTATTGTTGAGGAGCTGGAGGGTCTAGAGGCTGTCTCTTATACACATCTAGATGTGTATAAGAGACAGGATTTGAAGGTATGCTGTGAGAAAATTAAAGTATTCATGGTTGCGCTCCGCAAGTTTTCTTTGGTGGCGATTGATCGTATGAGTGTTGCGATGTATGTTGATCAGCGCTTCCCTTGATGTGGCAACATTGCACTGAATACTATCAACTTGCTCCATGATTGTATCAAACTGCTGGTCGAAGTAGGCTTGTTGTTGATTGAAGAGTTGCTGCTGTTGGAAGAGAAGTTATTGTTGTTAGGTTAGAAGCGACCGCATTTCTACTAACTCAGTAGCCAGGGAGGTTATGGAGGGTTTTGCCTGCAATGTCTCGCCAGCATCGTTCTGGGTTTGGCAAAGGTGCCTTCACCCAAATCGTGTGGGTCATCAACTTGCGGCGGTGGAATGGAAGGTTGCGGTGTTGAGGCTGAGGGTGAAGTTAGGAGCAACCTCAAGATCTTTATGTTGATGAGGTCGTGGACTTCAGGCATAGGCTCTTCATCAATGCCTACACCCATTGACAGGCACATACTTGAAACAGTCCACGAAAAGAAATACTTTCCTCGAATATGCCCCACTAGTGCTTTGAGCTGTCTTGCGATTAGCCACCCTACGTTAATTGGTATGCCGCACGCAATGCAATATGTAGCCATGACTGGATCCCTTGATACAGTCTTATCATCTGTGGTTGGGATCAGCCGCTTCTTGACCAAGTAGACCCAAAGCCTTCCCTCCGGAAGCAAAGACTTGGATGCCAAGGTGCGGATGCCCTTGAGTGAAACCGACCACTTCGTACCCGGTTGCATTAATACTTACAGTGCGTCCTTCATCTGCTGCTCGGTGGGATCATCAATAATTTTGTTCCCCGGTGCATCCGAGTTATCCTTCATTTGGTATATCTCATTGATGTCCCTTGTGCTGAAGGACACCGTTTATCCTTTAAAGGTCACCGCATCCCTGGTTCCTTATAGATGCCCTCTGTAGAAGTTTCTCACTACCTGTGGCACAATAATGGTTGGGCATTGGCAAAATGTGTCCCAGCCATGTTCCGCAATCACACTTGTGATAAGGCTAGGTAGTGGCATTAGCGCGGGATAGAAGCCCATCTCTATCAGCATGTCATCATTCTCTTTTCTCTATGATGGACGCTTCCTTGCCAATGCGAGCTCGCTATTTTCTGTGATTGCCTTTGTTCTGCGAGTTCTTTACCCTTCTTCTTCTGTAAGCACCTTCTATTAGCTTCACGCTTCTTCTCCTTCTCTTATCCCAATCTCATCTTCTCTTCTTCCTTCTTCTTTTTCTCTTCCTTTTCTTCTTCTCTTTCTTCTCTCTTGAACTCTTCTACAAACTGCTCGGAGGCTAGCAACAGATGTTGTTCCTCCTCGTGCCTCCTTATCCTTTTGAGCCTTGCGAGCTCATTATTACTGTGCGTTTTCTCATCTTGTAGTCTTCTTCTACGATTTCCTTCTGCCATGATGAGCTTTGCGCGCTCCATTTTCTCCTGTTCTCCTCCTCTTCTTTTCTTCTTCTTTCCTGTTCTTCTAATGCGATGATTAATCTTTGAGGGTCAACCGTCGACCCTTGCGGCGTATTCTCCCTGGGACACCGCATCAGGGGGGGGGGGGTATCTTTTCCTTCTTTACCTTCCTCCGTCGCAACCATTTGCATTGTTTCAGGTTGCGCCGGCTCCATCAATTTCACTGTTTCCCCCTATCCTCCCTTATAGAGGTTAATTCTCCATCCTTTGCAAGGCTCGCAGCCCTCTGCTTCTTTTCTTCCTCTTTTCTTAGGTGCCTTTTTTCACGCTGGCGTATTCTTCTTTCTTCCTTTTCTTTCTTCTTCCTTTCCTTCTTTTCTTCCTCATTTTCGTCATCATCCTTCTTTTCTTTATTCTTTTTCTCCTTGCGATGATGAGAAGACTCCGCCTCTCCAGCCTTTCTCACTTTTTTTTTCTTCTTCTTCTTTTTCTCTTCAACTACTTCTGGTTGCATCTCCACTGCAACCTCATCCATCGCAACTTCAACCACCGCAACTTTAGAGGTTCCGTCATAGGTTTCTGCGTTGGCAGTTACCTTAGAAGTCTCTACAGCCAAAGTGCCTCGTTCCATCTCTTCTTCGTTTACCACTGCCTTCAGCACCACCACCTCTTCATTCACCACCACCGCCACCTCCTCCGTAGACAGTGGTTGGTTTACAACCCCTGCCTCGGGTAATCACCCTCCTTGCTCCAAATTGCTTAGAATGTTACCAAACACCACTGTATCATCACGTCTCTTCTTCTCACTCTCAGTTGAGACGGCGGGAGTTGGAACTGAAGTGCTCTCAGTGTTTTGCCCCCTCTTGAGCTGAGGAGGTCTGACAGCTAAGGAGTTTCTCCGGGTTCTATCGGTGACTCTCGAGACGGTGTAGGGTTGGGCATCAAACTGCGACTGGCAGCGAGGAATGCTGCCTCTCGCATGGCGATTTGGTCAGAGGAAGGGGTTGATGGTGAAGTAGAGTGTTGGGAAGCTTGGTTGGCCATGGATGATA
Organism: Benincasa hispida; assembly: GCF_009727055.1. Lineage (NCBI taxonomy): Eukaryota > Viridiplantae > Streptophyta > Magnoliopsida > Cucurbitales > Cucurbitaceae > Benincasa > Benincasa hispida. The sequence goes on along the minus strand of NC_052352.1, from coordinate 14,642,483 downwards.
AGCTTGGGAGAACTGGAAAAAATCGCTAGGGTTTTGGGAAGAAGAAAGCTTCGTATGCTGGGCGCTAAGGTTTTTAGTTTACAAAATGAGGTAAAGAGTTCACAGACAGGGAAGGGTTCTTATTTATAGGTTAGGCCGTAGTGGGCCCAATGCGATTTTCGTGGTGACAGGTTTCGAGACACTCAAAAGGCTCATCACTCGAACTTCCCTCATTTATGAAATTTCAAAAAAATGTCCTTTCGTCTACAGAATCATCATTGCTTTGGGATACAAAATGATTGGACTCCTCAAATGACAAAAAGAATTTTCTTTAATGTTTTATTCGAATAGATGCAATGTAAAGATTAACGAAATGTGTTTCACCAACGCAACTGCATCATCGCAGAGGACGAGCAACAACACATGCATCCTCGCAACACACCCCTTAACTAAACACATTTCTGGAGGATCGGGCGCACGGCATTGCTACGAGCGCAACACTACCTCAACATAGTGCATTCTGCTAAAGATAGGCAAAGGACACACACGCACGCAAGACACCCCTCGGTTTCAACGCATTTGAGTTGGATGAACGCAAAGCGTATCTTGCTTGGTTCAAGATGCGTCCATTATCCCCTTGTATACTAGATGTTGATTGTTTCATTTTATTTATTTTATTTTATTTTATTTATTTTCCATCAACACAAGTTGCTATGACTTGTGGCAATAAATTTCCCTTTATTTCCCAATCATTCACCAATTAAGGACTAACGCATTAATTACAGAAAAGTTAAAAGAATTAAAGACGGTACAAAAATAAATGCAAAGGAAATAAATGAAGAATTAAATTCATAAAGTCAAGAAACGAATTAAATGAAGAAGTAAAGACAAAATTCAGGAATTCAATAAGACAGGAATTTAAAGAAAGCATTAAACATAGATGTGAGATATGGACTGGAAGATGCGTTTCTTTGAGTGAGCGCAATCCACATTCCTGCAGGCGGTCTGGCTTGCCTGCCCAATGTCCTAGGGACATTGCTCCTTTCCATTGGATCCTGGGGCTTTAGAGTTGCTGAGCAACGTTTCTGGTGCTCTATTTCTAAGCTCAGATGCCAGCTGGCCCACTTGGATCTCCAAGTTTCGAATTGAAAATGCATGTGCTTGCATTACTGCATCATTTTTATCCATATATTGTTTAAGCAGGGCCTCCAATGAGCTTCCAGAGGTGTTTGAAGATGAGGGTTGCTGGTTATGCGATTTCCTTGGTTGCCCCTGATTCGAGTTATGGTGAAAAGGAGGATTTCCTCGATTGCCACTCTGATGGTTGATCGGCCCCCCTTGGTTAGGATTGCCTCCCCAACCGAAGTTAGGATGGCTCCTCCAGCCAGGATTGTAGGTGTTGCTGAAGGGGTTGTGTTGGATGGCGCATACTTGCTAGAGATTCGATGGGCACATTTCTGCTACATGAGCCCCTCCACAATTAACGTAACTTATTGCGGCCACTTGAGCTGGTGCAGCGGGTTGTGCTAATTGTTGAGGGATGGCTCCTTGATTGATTGCCATCGATTGAAGGATGGAGGTCACTGCAGCCATCCGAGCGGCCAACATGTTCATTGTCTCTGCAGGGAAAATGGTAGTTTCATTCTTTCTTCGTTCAACGCCTCAGCCTCCATAGCCATCATCAATCTAGGCATCCATTGTAAACCCTAAATTCTAGGTTCCCTAGATAAGCATGTTTAGCCAAAGGAATGTCATATTATATATTTATTAAGTAGCAATTCATGTTTTTCTATAGGAGTTATGATGGAAGGGAAGGAAAAACATACTAAATGAGGGGTGACATGGCAGTTAATCCTTGAACACTGGAGGCAGCGGGAAGTTTTTGGAAGAAGAACTTCAAAAGGATGGTTTCGGCAATTGACATGAGCAAATTCAGTAAAATCAGTGCCATTCGAAAACTGAGAGAAGCTAGTTTGTGAGGTTTCTTGCCGGAGGAAGTTTGCATAAGGAGAAGAACAAGAAGTGAATAAAGAATAGAGGAGGTAGAATCTTGGATTAATTAGGGCCCAAGGTGAAGATTGGAAGTTCTATGCCAAACTAGAAGGAATTCTTGGCTGAAATTTTAAGGTAAGAATTCAATTCTAAACAAGTTTATAGAAGGAAGTTTCTTGAAAAGAGCTATGGATTTCGAGTTATGAATTTTTAAAGTTGTAACAGGGAATCGGTGCATAAGCAGACAGCTGCTTAGGTTGAACAAACAACCAGTTCACTGTGGGAGTTATAGCGAGATGTGGAAATGAGGATCTCGCTTATAGAGAAAATCTCGCTAATTTTGCTCTAGAGAATCTCGCCAATCTCGCTCTAAAAGGAAATCTCGCTAGGAATCGGGCTAAGTATCGCAGGTAAGGTGAGTATCGCTAGGATGAAAATTTGCTAGGAAAAGGGTGATCTCGCTCTAGAGGATCTCGCTGGTATCACTCTAGAGGATCTCGCTAGAATCGCTCTAGAGAATCTCCCTGACCTCGCTCAGAGGGATCTCCCCAGTAAAACTGTCTGTGTTGATGGAAGTTCCTTTAATAAATGAATTAATTGAGGTATTTTACTAAGAATTCTAAGTATTTTAACCGAGAATTATGCCCTTTTAGGCCAAGAAGAACTAGGAGAGGCGTATAAACCATTAAGAGCTTGATGAGCAGTGAGTGACTAGTGAATTAATGTCTTCAGTACCTATGCATATAAGATCAAGTAAGTTACAGTGACATTAGAGATGAATTTTATACTTCCTCAAGCAACAAATAGATGAAGAATAACTTGATGCATGTTCCACGGCTTGTATATGTGTAGCACAGGCCAAGGTATGTCACGTAGTCATTTCAACAGTTAAGTTCTAGTGTTAGAATATGCTTCCTAGAGGAAGGCTATAAGAGAATGAGTTCTTGTGTAGATGGTAGGCAACAAAACTTAACTTAATGATACAAAATACCCCGGTCTCGAAGGACATTTGAGAAGGTACCTACCAACTTGATACCGAAGGACATTTGAGAAGGTATCTTAGTAGCTCAAAACTGAAGGATAGATTTGAGATGGTATCTGAGCAGAAGTACCTAAGGTATGACGGTACTTAGTATGGCCACGTGCACGTAGGCAGTTCTGAATGAGAGGCCGAAATATGGGTCTCTTAGTCAGTAATAAACATTGGGAGCTAGAGCATTTAGACTCGTTCTCAACTAGGGAATAATGATGTTTGATGATGTCTAAGTTTGATGATCTGTTTATGTACATATGTTTTGAGAGGGACTGGGACTTCTTTAGGAATGTTTAGGCCATCTGTGAATATTTTTCTGTAAATGTAATGTCTTGGCTGTATGCATGTATTTATGTAAACTTTGTAGAACCTTAAGGGAGGTTTGTTGATGCGTATATTACTAATGATTTAAGCAGGTTGGTATTTAGATTAGAAGGCTTGGGTGGTGGGTGCTGGCAATAGGGCTAGTAACTACCATGGTCATATCCTCTTCCAGAATAAAAGGGTAATCTGGGAGGGGGTTTGACATCCATGCTCCACGATATGCAGTCAAGGATGACTTTAGCCTCAGTATACGTTTTGTCCATAAAACCTCCTGTCGCAGAGGCGTCAGCAACAGCCTGCGTCGATCTATTCAGGCCGTTATAAAAGGTCTCCATCAACACGCAATCGGGTATCCTGATATGCGGACAGTTTTTCACCAGTCTTCTAAATCACACCCAGGTGGTGCTCAGGGTCTCATTCTCCATTTGTTCGAAGTTCAGCATGTTCTTTCATCGCCTAGCATTAACGGCCGGTGGGAAGAACTTCTTCATGAATCGCTTCACCAGTTGATACCATGATGTGACCTCGTTTGGCTCTAGTGAGTGAGCCCACCTCTTGGCTTCATCCCTCAAGGTGTAAGGGAACAAATACAATCTAATACTCTCCAGGGTAATGCCAGGTAGAGAGAAGTTACCGCACATTTCGACAAACCATGAGCTTTACAAAGCTCAGTGAGTGGAATCATAAGTATTATATCATGAGATTCCAATACAAACTTCCATCATACCATCAAGCTTTTCACAAACCTACCTACACATACGGTAGATAGTTAACATTTCATATCTAAAAATATCAACCTATGTGCACATAGTTCTCCCTTTCATGGGCTCAGAAGCTAGGCCTGTTGGCCCTCTGACCATCCCATTCAAGGTTTTTCCTTCTCAAAGGCTCAGGAACTAGACTTCTTGGCCCCCTGACCATTCTATAAGGATTTATATTGGGCTCAGGTTCTAGGTCCATCGACCCCTTGACCATCCCCATCTTCTATTCATCTCATAATATAAACTACAGCATATTAATTCTAAATATGCTTAAAAGAGTAAAAGGAGAAACCACTCACATTGACCCGCTGAGATTTTTCCTCCCAGTTCACCTGGTTTCCCTTATTCTTCCACTGGACCCTCTTTCAAATTTTAAATTTAAGCTTAGAATACTCATTCTTTCAGGCTTTATTTCAAGAAATTTCCTTCTTAAAAATGTGTGAAAATGTCTTATCCAGATTACCTTAGAGTTTTGCTTTGAAACTTCTTAGCGAAAGTTCCGAGTCTCGAGTTTACTCCCCCTAGCCCGACTGGTGAGCACCTCTCAGTTTTCCTTGAATTTGACAGCCTTAGAGTTAGAATTCCATTAAGGCAGCCCTCACACCAAATCTACACTTAATTTAAAAACTTTTGGTCTAAAAATCACCTGATTTGCACGAGTAGTCCGGAATAACTTCTCGTTTGAAGTTAGCCTAGGCATTTGTCCGTCACCCAGTTTCCTTCAGCTCCTCTGTTTGTTTCGTTTGATCAACGCTTCTCTTCTCTCGTTCAACGCACGAATATCTCTTATTTTCTCCTTTCTTTGTGATCTTTATGGACTTAAAATAGTTTATGGGTTAAAGCGAAGCGTTCTGCCTCTTTTTATAGGCATCTCACCCTTCTCCTTTACCCGACACCTTCTCCATTGATCACAACCAGGTGTGTTCCTCACATCCTGCCAATGCTCAACCTCTTCCACCTCCTATTTGATGTGTTTTTTCCCCACACTATCAACGCAACCTTCATATCAATGCAACCTAAGGTGTCTTCCTCTTTCTAAGCCAACACTTAATGCTTAGATTTGCATGCCTTCCTGTGCATCCACCTTATTTGCTTACGGCCTAAGTTTCTTCCCGATAGGCCACATGTCCGGATGACGACCTTGAATGCGTTCATTCAATCTCATATGCGCCCATCTACCACAAATGCGTCCATTCAACTTCATTTGCGTCCATCCAATTGGCGCAACATACCTATGTCCGAACACCACCCCTTGGCGCATGCGTCCATCCTATCTTTACATCCTTGCGGTGTCTTTTTAAATCTCCACATAACACCCTTCAAGCTATTGCTGCCTAGCACCTTTCCTCATATACGGCCTACTAACTTTGATGGTGCCATTTCCAATTAATGCAACTTTATCTTGTGCATCCAATTGACACTACTTGGTCGCATATGCTAGATGCTCACAAGGCTTCTCCTTGGCTGCATGCCCTCTATTGTATGGCTTACCTTTGCCCTATGCGCTCAACTAGGGTAATGACTCACACTCTTCCAATGCAACTATTTGTTTTGTCCTACGCGCCCACATACCCTCGGATGTCCAATGCAAGCACATTATCAAGGCATAACAACCCTATGTACCGCAAGCCTTAGCAACGCAAGACGTTTCACCATGCATCCACCATGTCTCATCTCATCACCGCATAGCTCATCGTCTAGTACTGCTGCCGCATAGCACCAACGCGTAGTGTTGCCGTATAGCACTAACACTTAACGCAAGGCCAATGCATTGTCTAATACTTAGCCAATTTTTCCAAGCTTTATCAAAGAGTCAAGCTCTCAAATTTACATTGGATTTGACTGAGTTTTATTTCATGCGTTTAACCACAATCGCCTAGTTCCCGTGTTAACTTTACACTTAATTAAATTCCAACTTTCGAAGAACATTTATTCAACACTAAAAGGTCTTCCTTTTTAGCGCGGGGTTTCATTCCTAGTCAGATTCTCCTAGTTATTAGTTTAAACAGGGAAGTAGGAATGCAGGTTTCACATGCAACGCATAACTCATCACCGCAATTTCATACCATTATTTCATCACATTTACAACGCAAGAACTCAATTACACAAGATGGAATTGACTCCTTCCCCAAAACAGAGATAAGTAGATAGATTGCTCCCTTAAGGGCTGATACCGGGGCTTGAACGATGTAGCACCACACAACTTCTCATGGCCCGAGAGGTGTCCACTCATAGTAGGACTATGATGTATTGTTCATTAGAGGGATCAGTGGTACTTAAGGAGTTAGATGTAATTATAGGGGCAAAACGATAAACTGGACAAGTTGTACTTACGAGCGATCTGTGAAGGATTATCGTACTGTTGACTGGTTATATCCGATAGACACAGAAATATATCTGTAATGAGAAGAGTGTAGTTGTCAGCCTTTAGTGGAGTACCCGATAGTTAACGGATGGTGGATCTCGTGACTAAAGAGTTTAGTCAGCTATTCACGTACCGTTGGAGCTTCAAGTTACAGGTCCATAAGGTCCCCTTGGTAGCTCAATGGATTCAAGCTGGGAATCAGTTTTTGGGTCAATTTGAAGTGTTCAAATTAACAAGAGAGAGTTTGATTAAATATGATATGATTAAACCGGTTCAATTATATGTGATATAATTGATATGATGTATGAGATACATTATTTGGAGGAATTTGGTATAATTATGATTTATATCAAGTAAAGGAGAAAAGGACTACGATTTAAATGTTACATATGTTGTGATATTAAAACGATAGGTTATAAATATAATATAACAAGCTAGTCATTATATTTATTTATAATTAAACAATTATACGATAATTGTGTGTGGTTTCTCCTTTAACCATGCATGAAAGTGGGAGGTTCAGTTTTCATAACTGAAGGATAAAATGAAAAATGTTTTTATTTTGAAAAGAATCGCTTCATTAAGAAAATTGCTAATTGTTTTACTTTAGGCGACAGACTACACGATAGCCCTCAGCGATATACTAAACGATAGCGAGAGATTTCTAAACGATCGTGAGATAGCAAGATTTCTAAACGATCGTGTAAACGATCTAGTGAGATTTTTAAATGATCATTTAATAGAGAGAGATTTACTAAATGATCGTGTAAACGATCTGAGCGAGAGACTAAGTGATCGCGTAGACAATTCTCACGATAGTGAGATTTACTAAACGATCAGTATCTTCTGTGTCTATGCAATTCCTCTACCAAATCCAACAGAGCCCACACCTCCTAGATTCTCATTCCAAGAATACCAAGGTTGCTTAGTGGTGGTGTCTGAGAGGTTGCCTATTCGTGGAAAAGACTGTTCGTGATCTAAGCGACAGCGAAAGATTGACCAGACAATTTCTAGATGATCGTAGCAACAATGAAAGGTTGTTGGTCCAAGTCTTCACGAGAGCAAGAGGTCACTAGAAGAAGAGTTCTTCAAAGGTATGTCTCTCGTCACTTTTGTAATTAGTTAATAAAGCATGTTGTAATTTGTTAGAAGATGCATAATTGGTTTGTATATTTGTGAATGCTTGTAATTCTATCACAAAGAATTTGGATCGATCGTGCTTCTTCCCATGGGTTCTCTTTGATAAGAGTTTCTTCATGGGGATTCCCCATCGGGGAAACGGGTCCTCGCAGGGACTCATTCCCTGTTTTCACTTTTATTTCCCTATGGGGACTTTTTATTTTTTTATTTTTTTATTTTTTTGTAAAATTATCTTTGGGTTGGGTTTGGACGCTTTAGTTGGGCTTAGATTGGGGTAAATTAAAAACCAAGCTAAATGTAAAAAGTTAAATACCTAATATATATAGAGAGAGAGAAAAAAAATATTTAAAAATCTATATAGAAAAAAATATTTAAAAACCTAATCGGGGCAGGGTCGGGGTCGGGGACAGAGTGAGGACACCCTCCCTATACCCTCCCCCTCCTGTCCTCAATTCGGGGACCCTAAAGAGGTCCCCGGTTTGACCCTATCCCACCCCGATTGGGGGGGACCCAACCTCGCGGGGAGTTTTGCCAACCCTACTTGCATCTAGTATCATATATCACACGATCGTTACCCATCGAGCACTTATGCAATCATGCAGCCAACGCAACACGATTGTATAGCAAACTCTACATGATCGCATAGCATTATCTATGCGATCGTTTAGCAAATGCTACACGATAGTGTAGAAAACTCTAACAAACGCATAACGAAATCTAAACGATCATTTAACTCCAACTACACGATGTGGCCTTCGTTTCATCTTCTCGATTGAAACGCACTGCAACCTTTCTTCTGAAGTATCATGAACGACTCAAAACTAAAATGAATATAGACTCGATTGCAAGTTTAATGCCCAAAAAACACAGGGGCTCATAAAAATTAACTTTGTAATTTAAATAGAAAAGCCATAAATAGAGATTACTACCTCAAAACATCCATGAACAACCATCCATAGATATTTAACAGTTAAATGCAATGCAAAAGATTAAAACCCACCACTACTGTAAAATATTTCAATATAGAAATTGAATTTGGAATCAGAACTTCAACTTGTCTCTAATACCAATTGAATGGACTCGTTTTAAAGAGATCATTGAGCAGAAGCAGATCGTCCAAATTTCATTTTGATTGAAAAACTAAATTTACAGTAAACATACAAGATATGCATTCTAAACAAATTACAACATGTATTTTGTAAAGAAATAGAGTCCAAGAGATAATACCTTTGAAGAACATTTCTTCGTCTAAAACCCTCGAACTGTCAGAAACTCAAGAAAAGCAACAAACTTAAAGATCCTCTTCAAGAAATTCACGAACCAAAACAGAAGACACAACCACTGGGAGCCTTCGGTATACTCAGGGTGAGAGTCCAGAAGTTTTGGGCTTTGACTATTTTGGTTTGGAGGGAGTTTGAGTTTGAAGGAGAAAGAAGATTGAAGAAGACACACAGAATGATTCTATGATTTTTCTATCATATTGTAAAAGCTTCAATCGTGTAGTGCTCAACGTAAGTCTGTGAGGAAGAAAAAAAATAAATTCTTTTATTCCATTTGCCATAAAACGACTTAACCACCCACTAAGGTGGTTGGAGAGAAATTAGAATTTATTATTCAAAATAATAAAATTAATATAAATAAATATGATAACTAACTTATCATATATTATTTATATTACACTATATGTTATATCAAATATAACACATAATCTATAGTTTTAATATTGTATCACATACAATATAAACTATAGTTCTTTCTCTCTATTTTATGGCATTTAATATAAATCATATTTATATTAAATTTAGCAACTATTTGAATCTCATTCAAATATTTATTTCCTTCAATTAAACTATAATATATCAAATACATTATAACAATTATATCATATATAATTAAATCAATTTAATTATATCCCTCTTATTAATTTGAACAATTCAAATTAACCCAAAAACTGATTCTTAACTAAATTCTTTTGAGCTACCAAAGGGACCTTTTGGACCTGTAGCTTGAAGCTCCAATGATATGTGAATAATTAATTAAACTCTTTAATCATATTATCCACCATCCGTTAACTATCAGGCACTCCACTAAAGACTGGCAGATGCACTTTTCATGCTACAAATACATTTTTGTGTCCATTGGATATAACCAATCTTGTACGATGATCCTTCACAAATTTCTCGTAAGTACAGTTGGGCCAAATTACCGTTTTCTCTTGTAGTTACATATAACTCCTTAACTACCACTGATCCCTATAATATCCCCGCTCACATGTCTAATACATGAATTCAGGATCAGATCATTTGTAGCACTTTACAACAATTGTAATACCTACAAAGTGGGCCATACTCATAGTGTTACCAGGATAAGGTATCCAACCTTATTCATATACTACAAATCATTTAGGTTATCACTTAAACATAATCTACTTGCATATCTCCACATACATGTTCAAGTTACAATGATAACTTTGGATGTTAGTTTATTGGTTTGTGGTTAATGCAACTAAAATATCACATATTTTATAGACAAAATGAATAAAAAAAAATTGTATATTATTAATCACATAAGAGTTTGTTCATTCAAAGTTTACAAACTATAGGATACTATGAGATTTAGGGCATCAACCCCAAAATACAATAGATAAAAATGGTATTTTCAACCTAAAATATGAAAGGTTTGGAATACCCCAAAGTGGAAGAAATTGAATGTGTGTGTCTCTAATTTTGTTTTACAAAACATTAAATGTAGAGTGACAAACTACGATAAACATAATAAACTCTAAGCATGAGTTTTCTACTGAGATTGTTACAGAGAATGAAGGGAAACTCACCCTTGAAGACTTAACTCTTCATGCTTCCTGTCCACAATCAAATATCATGAACTGAACTTCTTCTCCTGAACATGAATGAAACTTCGCAGCAAGTCCTCGAACACAACATGATCTCCTTTGGGCACTACCACAAGTTCTTCATACATACAGATACATATATGTGTGTGTGTGTGTGTATGTGTGTGTGTATGTATGTATCTATGTATGTATGTATGTATGTATGTATGTATGTTAACTAACTTACTATATATAAATATTAAACTATATGTTATATCATGTATAACATATAACTTATAGTCTTAAAATAAATCATATTTATATTAATTTTAACCTATAGTTTTATATGAATTACATTCATATAATTAATATTTGAATCATATTCAAATATTTATTTCTCTCGACAAAATTTTATATTATAATGCATCATATACATTATGTTAATTATATCATATATAATTAATTCCCTTAATTAATTTGAACAATTTAAATTAATCCAAAAATTTGATTCTCACTAATCCTTAGTGAGCTAACAATAGGACCTCATAGACTTATAGATTGAAGCTTCAATGATATTTGATTAATTGATCAAACTCTTTAACTAAATTAATCAACCTTCATTAACTGTCAGTCGCTCCACTATAAACCGACAACTGCACTCTTCACACTAGATATATTTTTGTGTCAATTGGATATAACCAATCAACAGTACGCCGACCTTTCACAAATTTCTTGTAAGTACAGTTGGGTCAAAATTACCATTTTACCCCTGTAGTTACATCTAACTCCTTAAGTATCACTAATCCCTCTAATGAACAATTAGTTACAAACCAACTATCACTGAACCCCTCTCGAGCCAATAGAGGGTATGGTGTCATATTCTTTAAGACCCGGAATTGGCCCTTAAGGGAGAAATTTATCTACTAACCCTAACAATAGGGAATGAACAAATTCCTTCTTGTGTAGTTGTGTTCCCAACTCCTCAATAGATGAATCCCCAAAATGGTAGACATATTGAGTCGATGAAACTAACTACTCTCATTCATGCAGATCAAAGGACCGCCCTCATAAGAGTCCACAACTCACTCAAGATTATAGTCGAGTCACCTATGGTCATCTTGTTGAAATGTAAGTCTCTTCTAGCAATGATGCTATAAAGTGAAACTATTCATTTTGTGGTTCGGTCTTAAACAAATTCTTTGTATAGGATACCCCGCTCACATGTCTCCATATGAATGATCAGGATTAGATCATTTGTAGCACTTTACAACATTTGTAACAACTACAAAGTGGGTTGTATCCATAGTGTCACCAGGATAAGGTACCCGACCTTATCCATCTACTATAGGTCGTTCAAATTCTCACTTAAACATGATCCACATGTATGTCTCCACATACATGTTTAAGTTATATCTAATAATCTTGGATCTTAATTTATTGGCTTTGGGTTAATGCAACTAAATATCAAATAAAATACAACTAATTTTGTTAGATAAATAATATGTTTGTAGAAATACAAATTATAAACTACAAGGCCACAAGATTTAGGGCATCAACTCAACAACCTGGTGAACTATGAAGAAATAGAGCCTTCGAATGTCAAGGTGGCTATGTGCTATCCTCATTGGAGAAAATCTATGTAAGTTGAATATGATGCTCTAATGAAGAATCATACTTGGGACTTGGTTTCTTTACCAACAAATTAGAAAATTATGGGTTGCAAGTGGGTTTTTAAGATTAAAAGAAACTCTGATAGAAGGATCTATCTCTCAATATAAGGAACGGTTGGTGCTAAAAAGTTTCATCAAACACAAACATTAACTATACCGAAACTTATAATCCAGTAATCAAGCCTATCCCATTTGAGTTCTACTGGCCTTGGCCTTGGCTTGTGGTTGGTCTATACGATAAGCGAATATAAATAAAGCATTTTTACATGGTTCCTTTTCTGAGAATATGTTCATGGAACAACCTGCTAGTTTTGTAAAAGACAAGAATGGACCTTGTATGCAAGCTCAAGAAAGCTCTTTATGGCTTGAAACAAACCTTTCGAGCTTGGTTTGCAAGATTGGGTTCCTTTCTTCATTCTTTGGAATTTTCTATCTTCTATAGTTGATTATTCTCTACTGTTTCATCACACTCATGGTGAAGCTTGTTATATTCTAATCTATGTAGATGATATAATTATCATGGAAAGCTTACACAAGGTGATTTCTGAATTAATTAATGTGTTGAATAGGAAATTTGCTTTGAAAGAACTTGGTTGAGCTAATTCCTTGGAATTGAAATGTCATATCCTTCCAATGGTGGACTCTTTCTTTCACAATCCAAATACATATTGGATCTATTAGAAAGGATTAATATGTCTGGTGCGTAGTCCTTTACTTTTAGCTCTACAAGGTGAAAAAATGCTTGATGATTGTAGTGTGCACCATTTACTCGTCCAGAGATCTCTTACATGGATATGTTGATGCTGATTAGACTTCAAATCCAAACAAGGGGTTCGAAGAAATAATCTGTTACTTCCCATAAGTATGGAGGCCAAGTATCGTTATTTAACTATAGTTGCTACTGAATTAGTATGGCTTAATTCTCTATTTTCGGATCTCCTCACAATCCCATTTTACATTCGAAGACAAAACATGTGGACTTAGATATATACTTTGCACATGCATATTACCAAAATTTGTTAGAGTGGTGTGAGTGCAGGAGTTTTGTTTATGTTTATTTATATATGAAATGCTACATTCGGAACTAAAACAAGAAAGAAAAGAAATGCTACTTTCCTTATTATTTTCCTAAAAGCAAATCAATCAAAGCCTAGCTAATAGAAAGAATCCCTACTTTGTACTCCTAAAGGCTAAAAAAGAATGTCGAAATCTTTACGGGATAGGAGTGATTCATTGCCAATCCGCATACACCTTCCGGATATCGTGCTCCTCATTGCATCTTCATATAACCTTCCAATCCCCAGTTAGTTCCCCACAAGTTCTTTATGATCCAGTAATCTGTTCCGTCTTCCTCCATTCCTAGCCTCTAAGTAATATCGAAAACGTCGCCCACTAGCAAATATCGAGTGTGCGACAGTTTTCTTCAAAGCATTCTCATTATTTGGAAGTACATTCTCATATCCATCAATTGTCACTCTCTTATTACCCTGTTAAATCAAACATAATGATAAATTTAATAGCGTAGACATAGAATTTTGTTTTTTCAATTATGTAATGTAGTGTTTAGAATATTTCCAGACTCACTCTCTGTGCGAGGCAATATCTGTTTTCAGCATAGTTTCCTCAGTTGTGATCCCATTGTTTTCCATCATGAATTCAAAAGCCGAGTCATAAAATCCTCCACCGCAACCTCCATCTATGTAATCACAATCAACCACTCCGTCTCTGTAATCACAATCAACCACCTAGCCACCACTGCAATTGCCCAACAACTTTTGAATAATTAGGAATTTTACAAAGCAAAAATTCAAAATTAATTATTACCACAACCGCCTTGGTTTTTTATGTTAGTGACGACTCCTTTTTTCCTCCAATCGATTGAAGATGGAAGATCCTCAGCATACTCATACATGAACCCACCGACCACCAACAGCTTCTATTTTCTTGGCATGTAAGTTTTTGTAGTAGGTAATATTGGAGCTAACATGTGTGTTAATAAACTCATCATCAGACATATCAGCTTACTGGTTCAACTTCAACTTTAATGATTTGTTCATTTGGTTCACTTTGAACACATACTTTGCATTTTCTTTGAACACCTTAAAACGATTGTGCATCTCCCTTCCATTTCTTGAGATTCTATGGTGGCTACTCCATCTCTTATATGGATGCTATAGACTTTCTTCATATTCTAACTCTTTCCCTTCGATTTTAAAGCTCTGAGCAATCAAAACAAGAGGAACAATGAGAGATTTCATAATGACTATTGTGATATGAGATTTGAGTAATAAGATAGATAAAGAAGCTTTTGGTTAGAGTTGATTTGCCAGGTTGCTTTTGGTTTGAGTTGATTTGCCAGGTTTAGGCACGTGTTACTCAACTGTATGATCACTTTCTCCCATTAAAATTTTCGTGGTTATAGATTTTTTTTTCTTGATTTAGGATATTGGTTAAGATTTAACTCATTAATTTTAATTTTATTTTATTTTTAATGGTTAGGTTGTTGAGATTTTCATGTGTTGATGAATTGGTTGATTTACTCACTCATATTTAGAATTTTCTTTTACATATTTAAATGGGTAGTTTAACTTGTTTATAAAAATAATATAGATTTTTAAGGATCAATTAATTATATGAATATATATAATTGATTTAAATAACTGTAGTTTTTTATAATTTTATTTTATATAATATAGTCATGATAAAGATAATAATTAATTTTGATCTTACGGTACTTTTGCTTTTAAATCTAATGAACTTAATAAGGGATGGTTATAAGAATTTTTCATGATTTTCTGTCCTATTTAGTTAAAAATATTCATGGCTATTCACTTTATCATAATTTTGTATGTTGAGATTTTATTATTTAACTCAAGAGGGATGGACTTTAGCCTCTCTTCCATTTTTTTTATATTTCTTAAATTTTATTGTTAAAAAATTAGTTAGATTCTTTTACTGATATTTGAATAAGTGGTCTTACTTTTTCAAAATTTAAAATGAAATTTCTCAAAAGTATCAACAAATATATACATTTAAAAATAATTTCCAATAAAACTTTTTGAAAATTTATAAAATAATTGATTATTCAGTAATTGTTATAATTTTATAATTGCGTGGATAAATACTTTAGTGACTAATTTGATGTTTATCAACTTTAGTTATAAGTATCACTCATCAATCTATGAATTATGTAATTAATAAAATTAATAATATTTTTGTAAGCCTTTAAAAATATTTTATTACTTATGTATAACAAATATTTTAATTTTCTTTTTGACAATTATAAAAGAAAGTAAATAAAAATGTTAATGTAAAAGTAAACAAGATATTGTCAACTGAAACATTTCTTTTAAGTACCGGGATATGATGATTTAAACATATGAATTTATAAGTCATTTAAAACAAAATTGTCGTTTTTTTTTAATAATAGAGTACAATTATGAGTGAATTGTTTGTTGTGTAAAATCTATAATTTTATAAATCTTTATAAATAAAATAAGCTCATAATGGTGATAAAATATATGGTGATGCTATTTTAACTTGTCAGATACTTCACTACCTAATTTAATTGTTTTTTTAGGCATCTAAATTCAAATTCAGGTGTTTTTTATTTTTGAAAACTTGAAACTTAAATATTAAAAATTCCATCTTTTTTATATAAAGAGAAATTGAGCTTATTTATTAAAAATTCCATCTTTTTTATATAAACTTAAATATTATATATCATTTTTTCATTTTATAATTTTAGCTTTAAATAAAATAGTTTTGAAATTTTGGTAAAATATTATAATATAATTTTTTGTAGAATAAGATAAATTATAATTTTAAAACAATGATGGTTATTTTAGTTTCTAAATTATATTAAATATTAATTACATTGTTAATTCTACTTCGACCAAATTTTACGATGTTTTGAGTAACTGGAATGGATAAATAAGTTTTTAGATAGTTCGTTTACAATGTATGTTTAGGCAACTTATATTATATAAAAATGATTTTGTTATATGTATATATTGTAAACTTATGATCGCCTTTTACAAAATATATATATATATATATATATATATATATTCCAGCATAATAGTTAAAAGATTTACTTTATTCATTGTAGGTTTAATTATATTTTTTAATTGGCTAGGTTCTTTAGCGTTTTGTGTGTTAACTAATTGGTTGAAATTCTTTTTGATACCCAATTGGTTGAATTGAATAAGTTAATGTTTTAAGATTAGTTAATGTTTTAAGATTTTCTTTTTAGATATTTAAAAATTAAATGAGTAGTTTTGCTGGTATAAAAAATATTTTTTTTAAAAAAAAAACAATTGTAATCGAGTTTTTTAAAATTTTTAACAAATAATTAATTTAAATAATTGTAATTGTTATAGTTTTATTTGTATAATATAGTCCAGACAAACATAAAATGGTTTTGTTAAATATCTATCATTTAAAAAAAGGGAGCATTGATTTTCCTATCTATACTATTTAAAAGAAAAGGAGCATTGATTTTCCTTTTTTGCCATTTTTAGTTGATGATCATATTTATATTTTACTTAATTAAGAGGTCGTCAAAGAGAAGATAGTGATTGTTTTCATGTTTTTGTAATTTTTTTTACATTTTAAATTTTGTAAATGCATACCAATGAGTTTGGGGGTTTATAAAATTTTCTACTATTTCTACATGTTTTTGTTCTTTTTTTCTCTTTTCGAATTTTTTGTGAGTACACACGAATTCAACTTTATATAATTTTGAAACAATTTATAAAATCAAAATAAAATTTAAAATCAAGAAGGAGAACATTGCAAATCTACAAAATAATAATAAGAATAAGAATAAGTTTTAAGAGTTTACGTATAGTTTGGTTTAAATTAAAATTTTAAAAAGATTAAATTAAGATCATAATCAAATTATTATTTGAACGAAATCTTTTTATACGAAAATAGAAAAATGGAATATTTTCATTTAAATTAAAGTGTAAAATTAAGAGAATAATCAAATCATCAAACTCAAAATAAATAAAATATCATGGTTTAATTTCAAGTTTAAAATGTAGTCAAATCATTCAAAGGATTATTATTTTTTTTAATCTTCACGTGTAGCTCATAATTTTTTTAGATAAATTAAAATTGTATTACTAAACTTATAATTAAATTCTCTTTTTAAATTTTACATAACATGTACCATACACGTAATATCAACATAGTAAATATAAATGGTTCTCGTTAGGATCATCATTATTAAGTCTAATAATGATTCGGTTATAAAAAAAAAAATCTTTAAATTTTTTTGAGTCTAACATAATGGTTCAGATTCATTTCCTTCATTTTAAGTTTACGTTTTTTTTTATTGGTTAGCTTGTTTAGAATTTTATGTGTAATCAATTGGTTGAAATTTAATATTTATTGTTTTCAGATTTTCTTTTAGATATTTAAATGAGTAGTTTTACTTGTTTATAAAAATATAATTTTATTTTACATAATATAGTCATAATAAAAAAGTTAATAACATATTATGGTGTTTCTAAATTGTATGATCATATTAAAGATGAGATGGTTATAGAAATTCTTCAACTTTCTTGTTTTCTTAGGTTATTATCACTTTATTATTTTTTTTTTATGCTGAGATTTCCCTATGTTAATTCAATATCAACTTACTCTAATCTCTTTTTCTTTTTTTTTTTTAAATAATTTTCAAAATGTATTTCTTAATTTTTGTTTTTAAAAGTTAGTTAAATTTTTTTAAAAAATCATTACTCTTTATAAATTTAATATGAATTTTCTTTAAAGTAAGAATAATATCTATTTAAAAATGTTTATTAATAAAACCTTTTTTTAATTAATAAATAATTTATTGATTCAGTAATTGTTATAATTTTTTATATATATATAATATAGTTATGGATATATTTCAATGATTAATTTTGATATTTAGTGGTTATAAGTATCACCCATCAATAAATTTTGTGAAGAATTATATAATTGATAAAAATTCAAATTTTTATAAGTCAATAAAAATATTTTATTCTAAATACAGTCATATTGTTAAATGTTTGTCACATTTGAACATCTCCTTCACACATTTATATTTTTTATTAATCTCATTTTAATAACACATGTCGAAGACTCACTAAAAGGAAAAAAAACTTATATTAACCTTGAAAAATAGTTTGACACCACAACAATTTGATTAATCGTGGTTCAAACTGGTCTCATAGGCCCTATAGCCTTTTATATTAAGCCTATGAATTTTAGTTTTTATAATTACAAAGTAACTCATTTAGAGTTCATCATCAAACATTTTTTTTAAGTATAACATGGTGTGGTGATTTATTTTTATTCTAGTTTACTAGTTAGGATTTAGTTCATTAATTTAATTTAATTTTTTTTTTTGTTAGTGTTAACCAATTGGTTGAACTATAATAATTCATTAATTAAGCTATTTATATATACGTGTCAATTGATCATTTTTCGTTATAGATTTTTTTATTTGATCTATTTATATAAACGTGTCAATTGATCACTTTCTCTGTGTTATAGATTTTTTTCTTGATCATAGGACACTCGTAACTCGTTAACTTTAATTTTTTTTTAATAATTGGGTTGTTGAGATTTTAACCAGTTAATTGAAATATAGGTGAACTCATATTTAAAGATTTTTCTTTTAGATGTTCAATTGGGTAGCTACTTCTTTATAAAGATTATTATGGATTTTCTTACAATTAATGATACAGTTATATTTTTTTAAGAAATAATTACTAATCAAGTTTTTTAAAACAAATAATTAATTTAAATAATTGTCAACATTATAGTTTTATTTTATATAATATAGACACGATAATCACGTCAAAAGTTATTTTCGATATTGGAGTGTTTCCAATTTGTATGATTTTAGTAATGAGATGGTTTTAGGATTTTTTTGATGTCCTATTTAGTTAAAAATATTATTATTGCTATTATAATAGTCATGATCGTTAAAAGTTATTTTTATATTGGAGTGCTTCCAATTTGTATGATCTTAATAATAAGATGGTTATAGGATTTCTTTGAGGTCCTATTTAGTTAAAACTATTATTACTTCTATTATTATCGATTTATCATTACTATTTGTCTTGGATTTTTTTTGTATATTGCGATAAAACTCTAACTTTTGTTTACAAATTTTGTAAAAATATTTTTTATATTTCTTAAATTTTATTTTAAAAAATTTTAGTTAATTCTTTTCTTAAGAAATTATTAGATTCTATGGTTAATATTTGAATGAGTGTACTTTCTAAAAATTTAAAATTAATTTTGTTAAAATTAATAACAAATAAATATTAAAAATAACTACTAATAAATATTTTTTAAAAATTATAAATAATCGATTGATTCAATAATTTTCATAATTTTATTTAATATAATATAGTTATGGAAGCATTCGATGGTTATAAGTATCACTCATTACAATGAGCTATCTAATTAATGAAAATGAAAATATGTTTTGAAGTGGCGTGAGTGTAGAAAATTTTTCCTTTCGTAATGCAACATCCGAATTTTTGTCCGAAATGTAATGTTAGTATTTTATAATATTTGAGATCATTTTTTAATTTTAAAAATTTAATTGGATTATTGAGATTTAATTACTAAGAAAGAGATGTTTCAATTTAATTACAAAACAGATGCACTCTAGGGGAAAGGAAAAAGAGTGAGCCATGCAAGGAAAATCTTCAGGCCCTACTAGTATAGAGTTTCAGTTCATGTTGCATTTATTGGATATAAATGCTTGACCCAGTAGTATTTTTATACTCACTCTTTCTTTTTTTTTTTTTTTTCAGGTAAGGGTAAGAGCATATCGGCGAATGACAAGTGGAATCCGTGATCCAGCCACTGGGACCAGTCATATGCTTCCGCTCATGTTTTTCAGGATTTGATGTCTTAGAGTTTCTAGTTTTGATGTTTGGACTTGAAATTTTGGTATTTGTATTTTCAAACTTTTCATGAGGATTTTCTAGTTTATTTTATGGTTTTAAGGGTACCCTACTGAAGGAACTCTATTTACAGAGAACCTTTGAGTGGAAACGGATCGTCCAAATCCCATGTGATTGAACACATACATTTACAGTCATACAAGAATAAATTATGCATAAATCTAAATTACAACATGCTTTCGAAATAAAACAAAGGTTGAGAGATTATACCTTTAAAAAACCATTTTTCAAGTAATCCCTCGATCTAACTTGTTCACGAATGCTTCAAACAAGTCACGAGCACTCCTTGAACAAGCAGAAAGTAAAAACTCAATCCTCGAACCAATCGGTACACTACCACTTTGTGACCTTAGTATTCTCGGTATGAGAATCCAGGAGTGGTGGCCTCTGGCTAATTTTGGTTAGAGGTAGAGATGTCCACGAGGCGGGGTGGGGTTGGGGATGCCATTCCCTATCCCCGTCCCCACTCCCTATTTTATTCCCCATCCCCGTGAAATTTCCTACGGGGATTGAGGCGAGGATTCCCTGCTGGGAATTCGCAGGGATCGGGTTCCCTGCGGGAAATTTTTTCCATTACCTTTTTTTTTTTGTAAAAATCCATCAATTTAAATCATTGATGTGAGCAAATTTTAATTAAATAATTAACTTTATCACTAACTTGTTTATTATGGTTAGTTTTATATGACAATTTGAATTTAAAGATAAATTACTCAAATTTTGGTCTAAAAAAGCTAATTAATTTTTTAGTAAAAATAAACAAATATAAATTAAATTATTCACATATATAATCTCAATTTAAATATATTCATTAGCTTTCCCAAAAAATAATCAAATTTGAAATTTAAATATAATAATAATAATAATAACATAACATTAGATATATTAAATAAATATGTAAAAGCTAATCGGGGCAGGGTCGGGGCCGAAGAATGCATTCTCCATCCCCGTCCCTGTTTAGCTCACGGAAATTTTTTTTCCCCAATCCCTCTCCCATTCCCCGCCTAATCGGGGAATCCCCATCCCGTGGGGCCCGTCCCGAACGACAAAGGAAATTGGACATCTCTAGTTAGAAGGGAGATTGGAGTTTGAAGGAGGAAGACGATCGAGTAGCAGACAAAGGCAATCGTGTAGATGAGGAAGTCTATCGCATAGACTATATTACTTGATCGTTTAGAAAGACAAGTCTATCGCATAGGCTCTGAAGAAAAATCATGTAGATACTCGATCGTCTGTCTTTTTCTTGTTCTCAGAATAATAAAATCAATTTCATTTATCCCAATTCGCCATAAAACTAAATAACTACCCACTAAGGGTGGTTAGAGAGAAAAAGGATAGTTATCAAATAATTAATACATTATAAATAAATATGATAACTAACTTATCATATTATATTTATATAGTTTTAATATTGTATCATATACAATATATAAACCATAGTTCTTTTTCTCTATTTTATGGCATTTAATATAAATCATATTTATATTAAATTTAACAACTATGAATCTTATTCATAGAAAATATATTTGAATCATATTCAAATATTTATTCTTTCAATTAAATAATAATGTATCAAATACATTATATCAATTATATCATATAGAATTGAATTAATTTAATTATATAATATATAATCAAACTCTCTCTTATTAATTTGAACATTCAAATTAACCCAAAAACTTATTCTCAACTTAAATCTATTGAACTACTAAAGGAACCTTATGGATCTGTAGCTTGAAGCTCCAATGGTATGTGAATAACTGACTAAACTCTTTAATCATATTATCCACCATCCGTTAACTGTCGGGCACTCCACTAAAGACCGACAGCTGCACTTTTCACACTACAGATGTATTTCTGTGTCCATTGGATATAACCAATCAACAGTACGATGACCCTTCACAAATCGCTCGTAAGTACAACTGGGCTAAATTGTCGTTTGTCCCTGTAGATACATCTAACTCTTTAAGTACCACTGATCTCTCTAATGAACAATAGATCATAGTCCCACTATAACTAAACCCCTCTTAGGCCAAAAGAGGGTGTGGCGCCATATTGTTCAAGACCCGGAATCAATCCTTAAGGGGAGCAATTTATCTACTTACCTCTGCTGAAGGAGTGAATTCCATCTTGTGTAGCTGAGTTCCCAGCTCCCCAATCAGACAAATCCCTAAAATGGTAGTTTTATTGAGTCGACGATCTGGCCACTCTCGCCCATGCAAATCAAAGGACTGCCTTCATAGGTAGGAGTTCACAATTCACTCAGGATTAAGGTCATGTTACCTATGGTCATCCTAGTGAAATGAAAGTCTCAATTATGAACAACGTTATATAATGAGACTAAAAATTTCATGGTCCAGTCTTATACAAACTCTTTTGTATAGAATATCCCCGCTTGCATGTCTAATACATGATGATCAAGATCAAATCATTTGTAGCACTTTACAACATTTGTAACACCTATAAGTGGGCCATACTCGTGGTGTCACTAGGATAAGGTACCCAGCCTTATCCATATAATACAGACCATTTAAGTTATCATTTAAACATGATCCACTTATATGTTTCCACATACATGTTTAAGTTTCAATTATAACCATGGATCTTAGTTTATTAGTTTGTGGTTAATGCAACTAAAGTATCATATATTTCATAGACAGAAGTGAATAAAGTATCATATATTATTAATCACCGAAATGTTTGTTCATACAAATATTTACAAACTACAGAACCCTATGAGATTTAGGGCATCAACTCCAACAATCTTCCATTTGTCTAAAAACTAGTGGGGTGTACAAGATAATCAAATTACAAATACACAAAAAATAAACTAGGGCACAACAAGCTCAATACAAGATTTCCCACTTGCCTTTATCCAGCTGTGGTCTGTCTCATAGTCCTATACTCTGCAAGTGACCCTCAAACACTGTAGCCATGAGAGCCTTTGTAAACTGATCTGCAACGTTGTGCTCTGAAGCTATCTTCGTGACAATCACGTCCCCTCAATATACGATCTCTCGAATGAGATGGAATTTTCGCTCAATGTGCTTGTCGCGCTTATGACTCCTAGGCTCACGGGAATGTTATTTATTTGGTTTTACTAAGTTATGAAAAGATATCAATTTAAATTTTATGCATGCATGTCTATAGTAACGACCTATGTTAGAGATCTCGAAAAGTTGGGTCGTTACACATAAACTCCTATATATGTCTTGAATTGTAATAAGTTGTTGAGTAGTTATGAAAATAAATAAGAAAGGGTTTCTCGTGATATTATGTTCTCTTTGATATCCGTTGATGGTATCAGAGCCATAGTCTTACGACCTAACACAATTGCGTTTCTTTTTCTCAATTTCTTCCAATTCAAGCAGTAGCTCGTCTCTTTTCTTTTATTATTTGATCTTTTTTTTTTGATACATTGATGAACACAGAGGCAAATTCTGATGGATATATCAATCCTGGAAATAAAATCTCAACTGTGAAGCTAAACAATGAAAATTATGTTACATGGAAAGTTTAAGTTGAAATTGCCCTAAAAGGTCATGGATTAGAAGATTTTCTCAGCGACAAATCAGAAGTTCCTCCTAAGGAAATCAAAGTTGTTGAAAGTATGAATACTGTAACTAAATCTAATCCTATCAATTTACGATGGAAACGTTAGGATCATTTAATTTCATCTTAGCTTCTTGGATCTATGACTGAGAGAATTTTATAACAAACTCTACATTGTTGATCAATTAAGGAGTCTTGAATTGTTTACTTAAGATTTTCATGTTAGCATAATTATTTTGTATCTATATTGAATAAATAACCCTAGATCATTCATGCCAAATTGTCAAGAATATTGATAACTTGTAGAAATACAAGTTATTTTGCATTTTTATTGAGAACATTTAGGAAAGTTAAGAGGAAATCACATTATCTTGATAAAAAAACATTCATACAAATAATCATATCTTATGATCATATACATACAACACTAATAATCCTTGAAAAATATAAAACTTGTCACTTTTGGACGTAGGATTCAGATGAAATGAGGAGAAAAAAGGCCAAAGAAACGAGTTGCAAACCGCGATCACATAGAATCTCGCCACGGCGATCAATTTACAACACATAGCACCACAAAATGAGATGAAACGTGACAAATTGAAAACAACAAATGTGTGGGCAGAGAAAGTCAATCTGGTAGCTGATGTGAGATGTTTGTAGCAGAGCCAACGAATCTTTGACGCAAGGCAGGCGGTGCAATAGGGCATGGAATTTAATGCGAGGTGTCAAACCATCATTGAAAAGAGGTGAAGAACTTTCTTCTCAACGCCTATAAATAACCCTTTGAAGAATCGATCAGATAAAGAGATTTCTACCATCGAGAGAGGTCAAAACTTTGTCAAACTTCCACCCAAATCCACCATAACCACCCTTTTGTTGTAAATAAAACTCATTGCATACATCCTAGAGATATGACACTGTGGCTCAAAACACTGAGAGGTGAAGTTATTAATCTAAGAGTTTTGTCGCATGAATGCATGACTTATGCATCGTTTAGGAAAATGTTAGCAAATTTTTCTCAACCTTGTCTAATCATTGACATTTCATCCTTTCTCAACTTGCATGGCTTCATTTAGCGCTTGTAATCACTATCGTGTCCATACCATCATTCATTCCACCAATATTGTAAGAATTCTATCGCATAGTAAATCTTATTTTCATCGCATACCTCTATCGCAGACTTCAATAGAAATTCACTACATCAAGATCAAACAATTCTTTCAACACTTCTGAGTTGTATGTTCTTGAGTTCGACCTTGGATCTCACCAGATAACACTTTAATTAGACTTATACTTGGGTTTAGTTAGAGAAAACATTGCATCTACACCAAAAGATTCATTTTACTTAGAATTAGGAGCATGACACAAGGCACTAATCATCGCATCTTTAAGAATTCAACAAGTTTTTTGCGTCATTGTTGAAGATCTATTAACTAGTTTATGTTAAAATTTTTGTTTTTGATTTTCACGTAAACTCGATTTTGGGTGTATTGCACCCTTGTCCAAAAAAAAAAAAGAGTTATAAAACATTATATGAGCGGAGAAAATTCACCTGAGTTAATGTATGACCCTGAAATTGTGCGGACCTTTCATCGATGCATAAGAATCAATAGGAAAAGATGTCAGAGGAACAAGGCTAAAGCAATGGAAGACCTGGCACAAGAGTAACACAAGCTGTCAAAGAGAGAGAGCAAGAGACTAAGCAAATTTCTAAGCTCAAAAGTATGCTTGGTGGTCTTGTCTCGTCTGTTCGACAGTTGGTTAAAGGGCAGCTGCAAAATAGCCCGATGTCAACGAGTCATGCCTTGAAGAGTCACCCTAGTCACTGGGAGTCTAAGTCGTACACCCCTCTAGGATGGACCTCTCACTCTTATGACTATGGTAATTCCTACGCGCAACCATCGTACTACTACCATCCTACCATCCCCGAGCCATTAGAGTTTGCTCAGGAGGCTGACCAAGATATGTATTTAGAAGGTATAGTTAGAGAATTGCTTAATTATCAATTCTATGCAGCAAGTTTTTCTTCCTATCCAGTAGGAAAGCCTTCAGTTCGACATGAAGATTAGAGCTAAATTACATTATTTGAGGGACAAGCTCACTCAAATTGCTAATTCAGTTAAGAGATTGGAGGAGTTCCCAATACAGCTGTATCACCTTCAAGCAACTGAGACGTTCCCCTATGAGGTAATATGCTTTGATGACGAGGACAATGACTTGGACCACTAACCATGGCTAGCTCTAGTCGTCAAGGCAGAAGAAGAATCTGAACCTAAACCGGATAAATCTCAAGTGATAGAGTTAGAGGTCAAAAGACCTCACCTTGTTCCTATTGGGATTGGTGTCTTAATTCTCCCGGAGTCTCGTTGTTTTGTAAAGATACACATTGTTTGATGAATAAAATACGTGTTATTTAATTCTGGCATTTACTCATATCCAATAAACAAAGCTCCTTGGTTATCTTACGTGAACTTAAGCATGTATATGTGATATACAAGTGGATCATGCCTTAAGTGATAACTTAAATAGGTCTGTAGTATAAGGATTAAGGTGGGATATCTGATCCTTGTGACACTATGGATACGACCTGCTTTGTAGAGGTTTGCAAGTGTTGTAAACTATTACAGATTGTAGATCCTGACCATCATGTAGAGACGTATGAGCGAAGGGTGTCCTATACAAAGAGTTTGTATAAGACCTGAACCACGAGATGATTAGACTCTATATATAACATCGTTGATACTAGAGACTTGCATCTCACCTAAACGACCATAGGTGACACGACCTCAATTCTAAGTGTTTTAGGAACTTCTGCTTTTGAGGACGGTCCTTTGATTAGTATGGGTGAGAGTGGCCAGATTTCCAACTCAACATGCCTACCTTTTTGGGAACTTGTCTGATTTGGGAGCTGGGAACTCAATCCACAAGATGGAATTCACTGCTTTCCTGAAGCAGGGATAAGTAGAGAGATTGCTTTCTTAAGGGTTGATTTCGAGGCTTGAACATAGTGGCCACAACTTCTTTTTGGAAGAGAAGACTCGGTCATAGTAGGATTATGACTTATGTTTATTAGAGGGATCAGTGATACTTAAGGAGACAGATGTAATTACAGAGGCATAACGGTTATTGGCCCAGATGTACTTATAGTGATCTGTGAAGGGTTGTCGCACTGCTGATTGGTTAAGATGGACACATAATATATCTGTGGTAAGGAGAGTTCAGCCGTCGGTCTTTACTGGAGTGCCTAGTAGTTAACGGATGGTGGATCCTGTGACTAAAGAGTTTAGTTAGTTATTCATGTACCGTTGGAGCTTTGAGCTACAGGTTCATAAGGTCCCCTTGGTAGCTCAATGGATTCAATTGAGGATCAGTTCTTGGTGTTGATTTGAAATGTTCAAATTGACAAGAGGTATTTTGATTATATGATATACTCGGTATGATATATGAGATACATCCAATGGAGGATTGATGTAAATGAGATTTACATTAAGTACCATGGAATAGAAAAGAAACTATGGTTTATATGTTTCATGAGATGAAATATTAAAACTATAGGTTATAAATATAGTATGATAAGTTGTTTATCATTTATATTTATAATAATATTAATTATTAGATAATTAATTCTTTTTCTTTAACCAATTGAGTAGGTGGTTATTGGTGATTCATGGTAACCGTGAGTTAAAAGAAAAATTGTTTTCCTAATTTTAGTAAGTTTTACAAGTTTTACAAAACGTTAAAAAAAAGTTTTTTTTGAGTTTCCTCTCGGCAAAAAAAAAAAAAAAAAGAAAAAAAAGAAACTTGCGACGCTTGTCAAGTAAATACGGATTTACTAAGCGACAACGTGTTTTAGTAAACGATAGTGTAGTGTTTTGTAGGTGATAGACACTGAGCTAAACGATCGCATAGCTTTTGCTAGACTATCGCATAGCTTTAGCTAAACGATTGGGTATCGACCTATACGATAGGTCTCCGCCATCTCCCACTTGCCCAATCGTGTACACGATCGGTGTTTCCTCCTTCGTCTGCCTCATTCCAAGTCCGAACAGAGCCCACCCTTTAGATTCTCATACCGAGAATACCAAGGTAACCTTCTTGGTGGTGTCATACTCAACTCGCACCATCGAGGTTTTGTGGAGGTCGTTCGTGTTCTTGCTGGAGTGTTCGTGACCGAGGTGATCACTGAGGACAAGCGTGAAATGTTGTAGTCATGTTGTTTGAGCGTTCGTGAGTAAGGAGCGTGGAGACGAGTCTACAAATGTTTGTAGAGTTTTCTCCTTGTTCGTTTATAGTTGTTCATTCTGTAATTTCTGTATCGATTGCATAACTGCATGTTTTGTATACGACTATAATTTGTAATTTTCATTCATGATTGTAATTTGGAATGATCTTATTTTCGCTGCTCATGGAAATCTCGAGTTCGATTTCCTTCAATTGGTATCAAAGCCAGGTTGTTATGATATTCCAAATTATAACTCTGTTTTGAACTCATTTTACGTCGCGATGGGTATTTGCATTTGTGGTTAATCGTTTTCTGCATTTGTGGTTAAGTTGATGAATGTTTCAGGTTTAATTGCCTTTTGTTAAGCTTTCTGTATTACAAAGTGTTAAATTTTAAAGACCCCTGTGTCTTTTGGCATAATTAAATTTGCAATTGAGTCTGTAATTCAAAAAATTTGAGTTAGTCGAGTTGTTCGTGATGAAGCTTCGAAGCATGGTTATGCAGTTCTCAACGAAGAAGAAGACCAAGCTTTGGTCGTATCGTGTAGCCTCAGGTAAACGATCGTTGAGATTTAATTAAGTGATCGTTTAGATTTTTCTAGACGATCGTGTAGTATTTTCTAAATGATCGTTTAGCTAATGTTAAGCATTAGGGTAAATCATTTATTTTATTACGTAGCGTTGGTTGCCCGATTGCATAGGCACTAGAGGTAGACGATCGTAGTGGGAGCATGTGATGCTCTTCATTTAGTAAAAGGCGTGTGCTAGACGATCATGTAGTTAGCAAGCTTCATCGTTTAGTTACTACCTACACGATTGCACGTATGCGATACGGAGGCGCTAGCTAAGCGATCACTTAAGCGATGGTGCTTTGCAGCATCGTAGTCGTTTAGACGATCGCAGAAGGTGGGCGTTGTGTGGAGTACGCTAAGCGATCATGTACCTCAGGTTTCATCGCCTAGTAAAGGTACACAATCGTGTAGTAATAACTAAACAATCGTTTAGATTTTTCTAAAGGATCGTGTAGTGAATGCTAAACGATCTTTTAGCTCTGGGAGTGCTGATAAGTGATAGGACGAAGCGTTTGTTTTATCGTTAGACGATCGCGGGGTGCTTAGTACACAATGGTTGGAGACGCGATGCTTTGCCCGAGCGGTTCAAGACCCGGTTCGCCTGTTTGAACGGGAGACTCCTTGTCTTTGTAATAGTTAGCTTTCCTTTTGTGTTTTCTTTTAAGGTCATTTTACCCAGTTCATCAACATTGGTTTTCTTATACATGTGATGTATGGTGTATATGCCAAAGTGTTTGTCATATAGTTTAAAACCCACCTTAGGTTGTGCAATTATTCATGCATCATGTATTATAAATGTTATAATATTGCATGAAAAAATTACTTGAAAGCATGCGCATGCATCATGAAATATAAGAGATATTTTGCATGCAGTGAGCACTATCATGCATCATCCTTTTGTTATAAATGTTATAGTCTAAGGGTGAATGGAAGCATGTTTTGCTTGTTTCATTGTTGTTTTGTATACGTGTTATATAAAAGAAGTAGCAATGAATGGATAATGCATTGAGCATGACACTTATGCTGTTTATAAGCATTATGAATACCTTGCATGTGTTAGCTTCGCATTGTGGTGGTTGTTTCCGTTTATAAGTGTTATAAAGAAAATTAGACCTAAAATCAATATTTCAGAGTTGCATGCGGACTTAGGGTGAACTCAAGTTTTTAAAAGGATTTTAAAATTGGATTGAGATAGACCTAGATTCAAGTGATTCTAAAGAGTCTAGTAACCTAGATTAATCTTTTAAAATTAGTTTAATAGGATTGAATTGGTTGAAATAAAAGATTAAATTTGTTGTAAACCTATCTATAAGGGACCTTTTGTCTAAGGCGGGTTCTGGCTAGGCTAGGGTTCTTAAGTTGACGGAAATGTAACACCCCTACTTGGGAACCTACCTGGAAAGGTGAATTAGATAGATTTTCAACAAGCATGCGACGATTTGGTCAAAGACTCCATTAAAGTGTTTAGTGGATGATGATCAAAAGTTGTTCAACTATTCCAGGTAAAAGTTACTCTTGGGCAAACCTAAAAGTCACTTAGTTAAAATCCTTAGCCGTATTTTTTCTAAGTAAGCTAAACCCCAGGTTATAAAATACTCAATGGAAGAAAGAGATATATCTGATATGTCTATGATTCCACTCACGTTTCATCCTGAATGTTCACATCGTGAGATTCATGCTTGGCCTCGTGGTGCCCTGGGAGGATCCCCTTTCGGATGGTGTTTGCATGAGTCAATATCAAGGTGAATGGAGAGAATGTTTATAGTAAGTGGGCAAGCGTGTGTGTCAACACGTCCTATGGTCTCTGTCATTGGTTCACACCATGAGATCATTCTGTACTCCCTCGTGGCGCCTTTGAGTGTCCCCCTTCGGATGGGTTTTGTGCAGTTGGTCAAGATCAAATTGAACTCCAGAAATGGATAGGGTCGCTTTAGGTTTTGCCCCAATCGGATTTTTTCCCTTCGGATTGGCTTTTTGAGGCGGATCTCTAGGGCCTAAAATGGTGGGTCATACTTACGGGAGATTGTTAAGTAAGTTAATGATCTCTTAGCCAAATCAATGACGGTTAGTCATTATAAGAGTAAGAGTTGTTTTGGTATTAATGACTGGTTGAGAACTTCTCAATTCACAGGAGGGATAACTGACCTCCCTTTTGCGGCTTTTGTCCTAAACTTTTGAAGCGTCATTGCAAAACTAGATATCACACAGGGTTCATGTTAGTTTTGCTAAAACCTTATTGGATGTTGTTTTGTTTTACAACGGGTATTTGCTTAAAACCTAACATAGGTCATTGTGTTTTTCTTTTCAGCAACTTGTTAGTATTTCCATTTAAAGCTTTTAAAATGACCGATTACTTACAGTGGAAAGAATCGTGTGAATTTCATGGCAAACAACCTTGATCCCATTACTTTCCAAAAGAAGAGACAAGGCAGTAAATATGATTTATTAGTCTTGGAGACATGTATGGTAGAGAATCATGATTCTGTCTGGATCCTCGATTCAGGTGCTACCAATCATGTAAGTTCCTCTTACCAAGGTTTTAATTTCTGGCAAACGTTACCACAGGGAGAGATGACTCTTCGAGTTGGTACTGGTGAGGTTGTTTCAGCTGTTGCTATAGGTAGGCTGAAGTTATTTATTGACAAGAAACGTTATTGATGCGTTGTTTTAATGCGATGAAATAATGGTGTATAATGCGATGGTGGAATATGTGTTGTACATGCAAGTTTTCTCAGCAATACCCAAGTATAAATCCTACAGAGTTGCATGGTAGGCCCAAGGTTGAATATAGGGACTAAGGAAACAGAATGCGGTGGTAATTTTTTATTACTTTGCAGTGACAAATAAATCAATGTATTGGTTAGTTTGTTGTTTTAAAGTATAAAATCTATGTGGTGGAATTGAGAAAAGAGCTAATAATGCAAAAGATACAATGAGTATGCAGAGGAATAGGTTGAGAAGGTCTTTAGCTAACGTTTCCTGAGATTGTGTTCAAGTTGTGCGATCATGCTACACACATGCGACGACAATTCATTTTCCAATGCAAATGTGATGGCTCCTAGTTTTAGGACGCATGCGATGTATGCAATGATATCTATAGAGCTTATTCCTAAGTCTCTACTTCTTGCCTATACGATGATGAATGATGCACATAGGAACAAGGTGATCGTATACAATCATATCCTATCTCTAGGGTGCATGTGATACGTTAATAGCAAACAGAACTTATTTCTAAGCTTCTATCTCTTGATTATGCGGTTTTAATCTGATTCCATCGAGCCTAGATTCTAACTGACTTTTCCAAGCCTAGATTCTATCCTCAGACTGCCCTTCTAAGTATCTCTAAAGGACGAATGAAGCATACATAATACAAGATGATCGCATAAAGTGAAGATCCCAGGTTATGCTAGCTAAGTGCTTCTCAACCCATTCGACAGTTTTAGCTACTCATGCATACTGTAAAGAGAGTGGACAGATATAAAGATACAATTTCCATTTTATAAATAAGTTTAGAATACAAAATGAAAATGGAAGAATAAAGGTAGAGAACCTGGTAGCAATATCTTGCTTCCCAAGGCTTTTACACTGAGTTATCTCTATTCTGCCCAAAAGATGTTCTTGCTTCTGCAAGAGTTGGCTCTCTCTCTGTTTCCGACGCTTCTTAAAATCTTTCGAGTTAACCAGGACGATCTCTCGGTGTATTCTCCCTTCACTCGCTTTCGCCTTCTAAGTAAAAGGAAACTAAGAACAAGGCTGACTATCTTCTATATGATGAACTCTCTGAAGTGGGCGAACTCCTTCAATGAAGATGGTCTTCGATATTTATAGAGCTTCAAGATGAAGAACTTTTTCTCTCGAATGATTGCACTGATGGGATGTCATTAATTCTCTGTCTGATGCGATGAATATTTGTCACCGAAAAGTTGAGTGTACTTGCTACAGTATGTCATTAACGACTTGTCAACTTAATTCGAAATCGACCGTCATCAGCTTTCTGTCCCATCGTGATTTATTAAGCTTTCACCTTGATGTGTCGGCTTTATGCCTTCTTGAGAAAATTTTCATGAACACATATGATCGCATATCCTTGCAGTCGCAATCTCTTATGCGCTCGGATGCTAATTTCCTTTGATTGCAATTTCGCCTTGCGTCAACGCATTTTCCTGCATAGAATACATAAGTTAGTTGTTTTAAGGCGATGGATACATGTGATCACAATGTTGTAAATTTAATGTTTTTGGATGTAATATTATATATTTTTACCACCACAATCCATTATTGTTTTATAACTTTACGCTGTAATAATGTGCATTTCTGCCCGTTATCAGTTATTTGTTACTGGATAATGTTTTTGTGGTTCCTCATATTAAGAGGAACTTAATCTCGGTTTCTTGTCTCATTGAACAAGACTATACCATCTTTTTTTCTGAGAATAAAGTGTTTATTTTCAAGAATGGAATGGAGATTGGTTATGGTTCAATGAAAAATAACTTATATGTACTAAGGTCGCTAGTCATAAAGGCTTTGTTTAACACTGAAATGTTCAGTATGGAAACAACAGCTAAAAGATCAAAGGTTTCTCTTAAGGAAAACACCCATCTTTGGCATCTGAGGTTAGGTCACATCAACCTCAATAGAATTGAGAAGTTGGTGCAAAGTGGACTTCTAAAGAGTTTAGAAGAAAACTCCTTTCCGGTATGTGAATCAGGCCTCGAAGGCAAGATGACCAAATGACCTTTTACTGGAAAAGGTTATAGAGCCAAGGAAGCCTTGGAGCTTGTACATTCAGACCTCTGTGGTCTGATAAATGTTAGAGCTCGAGGTGGGTATGAATATTTCATCTCTTTCATAGATGATTATTCAAGGTTTGAGTATCTTTTCCTAATGAAATGTAAGTTTGAAGCCCTTGACAAGTTCAAGGAGTATAAGGCTGAAGTTGAAAACTTGTTAGGTAAGAAGATAAAAAAACTACGATTTGATCGTGGTGGAGAGTATATGAACCTTCAATTCCAGAACTATATGATAGAACATGGGATTACGTCCCAACTCTCGGGCTCTGGTACACCTCAGCAGAATGGTGTATCAGAAAGGAGAAACGGAACCTTGTTGGACATGGTTCGATCTATGATGAGTTATCCTCATCTTCTAGATTCATTTTGGGGTTATGCAGTGGAGACTACATGTTATATCCTTAAAAATGTTCCCTCGAAGAGTGTTTTTTAAACACCTTTTGAGTTATGGAGAGGCTGTAAATGTAGTTTACGCCACTTCAAGATTTGGGATTGTCCGACACATGTGTTAGTGACTAACCCAAAGAAGTTGGAACTGCGTTCGAAGGTTTGCCTCTTTATAGGCTATCCCAAGGAAACGAGAGGTGGATACTTCTATGATCTGAGTGAGAACAAAGTGTTTATTTCCACAAAGGTTATCTTCTTGGAAGAAGACCACATGAGGGATCATAAGCCATGAAGTACACTCGTTTTACGTGAGATCTCAAGTGAGACTAATACTGCTGAGGGTTCAACAAGAGCTGCTGAACTGTCCGACAAATCAACAAGAGTTGTTGAGGTCAGAACGTCTAGTCAACCAGCTTAAGATTTGAGACTGCCTCAAGTAGTGGGAGGGTTATGAACCCACCGGATTGCTACATGGGTTTGACTGAAGCCCAAAACATCATTACGAATGATGGGGTTGAGGATCCATTATCTTTTAAGAAAGCAATGGAGGACGTTGACAAAGATGAATGGATTAAGGTCATGAACCAGGAAATGGAGTCTATGTACTTCAATAACGTCTGGGAGCTTGTGGATCAATCTGATGGGGTAAGACCTATAGCTGTCTCTTATACACATCTAGATGTGTATAAGAGACAGCTACATGGGTTTGATTGAAGCCCAGAACATCATTTCTAATGATGGGGTCGAGGATCCATTGTCTTTTAAGAAAGCAATGGAGGACGTTGACAAAGATGAATGGATTAAGGTCATGAACCAGGAAATGGAGTCTATGTACTTCAAGAACTTCTGGGAGCTTGTTGATCCAGCTGATGGGGTAAGACCTATTGAGTGTAAGTGGATTTATAAGCGAAAGAGAGATGTAGATGGAAAGATGCAAATCTTTAAAGCTAGACTTGTGGAAAAGGGTTATACCCAGGTCGAGGGAGTTGACTATGAGGAAACTTTCTAACCTGTTGTCATACTGAAGTCTATTAGAATTCTCCTGTCCACAGCCACATTTTATATTATGAAATATGGCAAATGGACGTCAAGACTGCCTTTCTTAATGGTAATCTTGAGAAGACCATTTATATGACTCAACCAGAGGGGTTCATAGTTCTAGATCAAGAGCAAAGAGTTTGCAAGCTTAATAGGTCCATTTATGGGCTGAAACAAGCATCTAGATCTTGGAACATCAGATTTGACACTGCTGTCAAATCATTTGGTTTTGACTAGAACGTTGATGAGCCTTGTGTTTACAAAAAGATCATCGACAGCTCAGTAGCTTTCTTGGTACTGTATGTAGATGATATCCTACTCATTGGAATGATGTAGGGTATCTGACTGACATTAAGAAGTGGCTAACTACCCAGTTCCAAATGAAAGATTTAGGTGAGGCACAGTATGTTCTCAGGATCTTAATCATTTGGAATCGTAAGAACAAATGATTAGCCCTGTCTCAGGCATCGTATATTGATCAAATGTTGATCAGGTACAGGATGCAAGATTCAAAGAGGGGTTTGTTACCCTTCAGGCATGGAATCGTTTCGTTTAAGGATCAATGTCCTAAGATACCTCAAGAGGTTGAGGAGATGAGACGGATTCTCTATGCTTCTGCTGTAGGAAGCTTAATGTATACAATGTTATGTACCAGACCCGACATTTGCTATGCAGTAGAGATTGTCAGTTGGTATCAGTCTAATTCAGAATTTGATCACTGGATGGCGGTCAAGACAATCCTCATGTATCTTCGGACAACGAAGGACTACATGCTTATGTATGAGATAAGGATCTGATCCTTACAGGATACACGGACTCTGACTTTCAGATCAATCGAGATTCTTGCAAATCGACATCGGGGTCACTGTTTACTTTGAATGAAGGGGCTGTAGTATGGCAAGGATGCATCATGGACTCCACTATGGAAGCTGAATAGGTAGCAGCTTGTTAAGCAACTAAGGAGGTTGTTTGGCTGAGGAAGTTCCTTTCAGATTTGGAAGTTGTTCCAAATATGGATTTGCCTATCACACTATATTGTGATAACAGCGGGGCTATGGCAAATTCGAAGGAACCATGGAGTCATTGTTAGGGTAAGCACATAGAACAAAAATATCACTTGATCAGGGAGATTGTGTATCACGGTGATGTGATAGTCACGAAGATCGCATCGGATCACAACGTTGCTGATCCCTTTATAAAGGCCCTCACGGCTAAAGTTTTTTAGGGTCACCTGAAGAGTCTGGGTCTGTAGGACATGCGACATCTTATATAGGGCAAGTGGGAGATGATACTGGGGTATGCCCTAGTTTATTGTATATTGTACCTTTTTATATTGTATTGTACATTAGTCTTCTGAGTCATTAGAACAAGTGGCAGATTGTTGAATTGGTGTCCTAATTATCCTAGAGTCTCATTGTTTTGTAAAGATACACATTGTTTGATGAATAAAATAAGTGTTATTTAATTCTGACATGTACTCATATCCAATAAACAAAGTTCCTTGGTTATCTTATGTGAACTTAAGCATGTATATGTGATATACAAGTGGATCATGCATTAAATGATAACCTAAATAGGTCTGTAGTATAAGGATTAAGGGGGGATATCTGATCCTTGTGACACTACGGATACGGCCTGCTTTGTAGAGGTTTGCAAGTGTTGTAAACTACTACAGATGGTAGATCCTGACCATCATGTAGAGACGTGCGAGTGGGGTATGTCCTATACAAAGAGTTTGTATAAGACTTGGACCACGAGATGATTAGACTCTATATATAACGTCATTGATACTAGAGACTTGCATCTCACCTAAACGACCATAGGTGACACGACTTCAATCTTGAGTGTTTTAGGAACTCCTGCTTTTGAGGGCGGTCCTTTGATTAGTATGGGTGAGAGTGGCCAGATTGCCAACTCAACATGCCTACCTTTTTGGGGACTTGTCTGATCTGGGAGCTGGGAACTCAATCCACAAGATGGAATTCACTGCTTTCCCGAAGAAGCGATAAGTAAAGAGATTTCTCCCTTAAGGGCTGATTCTGGGGCTTGAACATAGTGGCCATAGCTTCCTTTTGGAAGAGAAGACTCGATCATAGTAGGACTATGACTTATGTTCATT
Source organism: Benincasa hispida (assembly GCF_009727055.1). Lineage (NCBI taxonomy): Eukaryota > Viridiplantae > Streptophyta > Magnoliopsida > Cucurbitales > Cucurbitaceae > Benincasa > Benincasa hispida. Next base: position 14,605,752 of record NC_052352.1, on the reverse strand, counting down.
AGAAGGATCAGTAATACTTAAGGAGACAGATGTAACTACAGGGGCATAACAGTTATTGGCCCAGGTGTACTTACGAGCGATCTGTGAAGTGTTTTCGCACTGCTGATTGGTTAAGATGGACACATAATATATCTGTGGTAAGGAGAGTTCAGTTGTCGGTCATTAGTGGAGTGTCTGGCAGTTAACGGATGGTGGATCCTGTGACTAAAGAGTTTAGTTAGTTATTCACGTACCGTTGGAGCTTCAAGCTACAGGTTCATAAGGTCCCCTTGGTAGCTCAATGGATTCAGTTGAGGATCAGTTCTTGGTGTTGATTTGAAATGTTCAAATTGACAAGAGGTATTTTGATTATATATGATATACTCGGTATGATATATGAGATACATCCAGTGGAGGATTGATGTAAATGAGATTTACATTAAGTACCATGGAATAGAAAAAGAACTATGGTTTATATGTTTCATGAGATGAAATATTAAAACTATTACTTTGTCTTTATTTTCTTCGGGCTTAGGTTAGAGATACATTAGGGACAATGTATCGTTTTAGGTTGGGGTGGTAGTTATATATGCATGTCTGGTAAATCTTTAAGCACCTGAGCTCAGACTTTGTGGTTGAGCTACTGATATGATTTTTGTGATGCATGTATTATGATAATGACCTTCTATGATAGGTTTTAGATAACTCTCCATTCACTTTGTTTAGGATTTACAAAATGCATTCATGATTTTTGGCCAAATTTAAAATTTTTTCTTGATTCCCTTGCATATTTTGAGCACATAGCCAACATATTTGTGGTTTTAAATGCTTAGGATTGGGTTATTTGATCCATATGTTTGTTGCCACCTTGAAAGATCCAAGTGATAGTTGTTAAGTAATTGAGCTCAACTTAGTAATGCATGCTTAGGTTTTTGCCAAACTTTTGTTTTGTAAAGTAAAAGCTTGTTTTATGCTAAATAAAAACCAAGCATGTTGTAGAGTAAAAGTAAGTTATATGATATTTTTTTAAGAGGATTACTCCTCTTTTTTAGGGTTGTGATTAACCTAGGGTGGCTATGACACCCGTAGTTTCCCTTTGAACTAAAGTGCCCTTGAGGAATGAGTAAGCTTCGACACCTTTAAAGAATATGTTGCTCGTAGTTTATGTCTTTCATGTAACCCGTGTGGGAAATGAAAGTGGCGTAGTCTGGATAATGGTTCCTTTTTTGTGTAAAGTAAAAAGAAAAAAAGAAAAAAAAAAGTAGAATAAAAGTTTGGTTCCCTTGAGTTTTACATTGCAACATTGGGTCTAGGAAGCTTAATACTTGATCCTCCAAACCAGAGTAGAGGGAAAACGAGTTGAGAGCTGAATAACATCTCTCGGACTAGTACAGACCTAGATAAGATTGGCAAAGCGCACGCGCACGTAAGGGATAAAGAATTAGTTTTAAATTTCATAATTGAGTGCATGCATTTGAATGACCCTATCTTCATGAATAGTTTAATATCTTTAGCCTTGAGATTTGAATCGCTCATTTACTCGCATGATTCATGTCTATATTTTGTCTTGCCTTGCTTGCGGATGAGCAAAATTTAGATTGGGGGTGTTTGATAGCTCTCGAAAAAAGTTATTTTTATGTCTTTAATCTAGCTTGTTGGTTACGTTTTGAATGGTTTAATATCTATTCTTGTAGGATTCTCGAGCAAATCATGCATTTTGGAGTGTACGTGTCATTGGGGGTTGCTTTAGAGCTATCGAAAGTGAAATTGGGCATCTGAGGCTTTAAAGGAGCAAAATGACAAAATTTCCCCTACACCTGAGTGTAGTGGCACTTGCTATGCACTGTGCTCAATCTCAAAGATAGTAGTGTGCCTAGGTGAGAGTGTCAAGACGCTACCTTAGAGTGTCGCACACCTTTGGATTTTGACGCACAATGCAGGCAGTGCGCACACTCGATTAAAAAGCCAGAGCACAGTTGTGCTCCCTTTCATCTATAAATGTTTCTCTTCATCTTTTTAGGGTTTGTCATGTTGAATTCCATGGAGACTGAAGTGAAGCTCCTTTTCCTTATTCTCCAGCATCTTAGGGTTAGTTTTTCATTTATTTATGGTTGTATTTCATGGCTTGGATCGACTTGTCTGTTCTTTCTTTGTCTATGAAGATGATGAGGCGAGTTGTTCGGTTCTAGTTCTTGGGATGTAAACCTTTGTAATGACTTTGAAGATTATTTGTATTGATTTCATATGGTTCTATGCATCTTTGGATCTATTTAATTCTTCAATGTATGTTTATTAGATTGATTGACGCTCTTTCCTTTGAGTGTATGTTGAATGCTAGAGATTTTAGGCTTACGTGATGTCTTGATTCTTCGTCTAGCTTAAGTCATTAAGTAGCAAAAATTGAATCTTGCATGCTAGGGTTGATAGTATAACCATGAATCTTAAAATGCTTGATTTGGTTTGGTCCAAAGAACTTAGCTTAATTAGATTGGGATTTCCTGTTAATTAACCACACATAGAAACCTAGGATTTAATACAAATGTAATTGATTCTTCATAATTGCTAAGGATTTCGTAGGATTGATTGCATTTAGTTAATTGGAGCATCGTTAGAGATTTTAGTTATACTTAGGTCACTCGCATGATTCGTTGCCAGCTAATTGTCCGCCTTTGTAGAGGCTAGTTCGGGTGAATTAAGCATGTCGTTGTGCAAAGCAAGATTGATATGAGTTAATAAAAATAGTCCGATGATAAGAAATTACATAGGAACATAACTACTCCCAAGAGCTAAAATCTCCGATCCTTGAGTACATTTACCTGCTTTATTTTACTTTCTTGCACATTTATCTCTATCCTCACCAAACCCCTCATTTACCGCTATACCTAGTAAATTGGTTTAACGAAACAAATTGCGCTTTCCTGCGGATCAACCCAGACTTATCACGATTGTTATGTATTTTTAGTGATAGGAGTAGTTCGGTATTATAAATTTCTTTTGATTTTTGGCTCTTTTCGTTAAATGGCACCGTTACAGAGTAAAAGTAAGTTTGTATGATATTCTTGAAGGGGATTACTCCTCTTTCTTAGGGTGTGATTAACATGGGGTGGCTATGGCATTCGTAGTTTCCCTCTAAACTAAAGTATCCTTGAGAAATGAGTAAGCTTGGACACCTCTAAAGGATACATTGCTTGTAGTTGGATGTCTTCCACGTAACCTATAAACCCCGAACTTAGGTTCCTTAGATAAGCATGTTTTGGCCAAAAGGGGTGCTATATTACATATTTTATTTTAAAGTAGATAAATATGTTGTTTATAGGGATTTTGAAGAAAGGGAAGGAAATATCTTACATGAAGGAACTCAATCATTATCTGGCTGGAAGCACTAAGAGAGGATGACGTGGCAATTTATTCCTTGAATTCAGGAAGTGGCAGAGAGATTAAGAGGGAAGAGAAAATTCAAAGGTATGGTTTCGACAATTGACAAGAGGAAATCTAGTAAATTCAGTGCCATTTGAAAGCTGGGAGAATCTAGTTTTCGAGGTGGTCTTGTTGGAGAACGATTACAAGAGGAGAAGAACAAAGGAGGAGAATTTGCAAAAGAGGCAGAACCACGGATTAATCCGGACCTATAGTGAATCTTGAAAGCTCCAAGCCAAACTACAAGGAAATTTGGGCTGAAATTTTAAGGTAAGAAAGCTACTCAAATCTAAACAAGTTTGTAGAAGGAAGTTTCTTGAAAAGAGCTCTGGATTTTGAGTTATGAATTTTTGAAGTTGTACTAGGGAATTGGGCATAAACAGACAGCTGCTTGTGAAGAACAAGCAAGCAGTTCAACGTGGAGAATTACAGTGAGACTTTGTAAGGAGGGTATTGCTCTCGGGGGAAATCTTGCTAGGAATTGAAGTGAGTATCGCTAAGAATTTCGCAAGAAAAGCTTGGTATCGCTCTAGAGGGTATCACTGGTGTCGCTCTAGAGGGTATCATTGGTGTGCTAGTATTGCTCTAGAGGGTATCGCTGGTGTCGCTCTAGAGGGTATTGCTGGTGTCGCTCCAGAGGGTATCACTAGTATCGCTCCAGAGGATTTCACCAGTATCGCTCCTGGGGATTTCACCAGTGTCGCTTGTGGGGATCTCGCCAGCATCGCTTAGGGGGATTTTGGCAGTGAAGCTGACTGTGTTGATGGAAGTTCTTTTAATAAATAAATTATTTGAGATAAGCTAGGAATTCTAAGTAGTTTTAATCAGGAGTTATATCTTTTCAGGCCAAGAGGAGCTAGGGGAAGCGTATAAACCAGTAGAAGCCTGATGAACTATGAGTGACTAAGTAAAATCTAAGTTTTTAATATTCACGCATATCTGATCAAGTAAAGCACAATGACATTAATGATGTATTTACACTTCCTCAAGTAACAAATTGTGGAAGAATAACTTAATGCATGTCTCCCGGTTTGTATGTGTGTAGCACAGGCCAAGGTATGTTGTGTAACCTTTACAAAAGTTATGTTCTGATTTTGATATATGCTTTCTAAAGGAAGGTTACGGGAGAATGAATTCTTGTGTGAATGAGTGGCAATGGAATAGCTCTTGTGTTATACTAGGCTATGGAACTTAGTGTGTGTTACAGAATACACATTTGATACCGAAGGACTTTTGAGAAGGTATCCAACCAATTAGGTATCGAAGGACACTTGAGAAGGTACCTGGCCAATTTGATACCGAAGGACTTTTGAGAAGGTATCCGGCCAATTTGATACCGAAGGACATATGAAAAGGTATCATAGAAGCTCGATACTAAAGGACACATTTGAAAAGGTATCTGAGCGAAAGTATCTAAAATATGATAGTATTTAGAGTGGCCACGTGCACGTAGGTAGTTATGAATGGGGGACCGAGGTATAGGTCTCTTGGCTGGTTGTAAACATTGAGAGCTAGAGCATTTAGGCTCGTTCTTAATTAGGGAATAATAACGTTTAATGACATTCCAAGAATGGCTTAAAGCTATATTTAGGGACAATTGTTGAGTTTACTCATTTGTGTGTTTACATGTTCATAGTATTGCTATGCTTGTTGCGTTATGATTCTATAGTCACTCACTGGGCTATTAGCTCACCAAATTTTTGTATTCTCTTTTCTCAGGTAGCGGTCAGTTTCCTCAAGGTTGATCCTGTTGCTGCTTGCCACCAAAAGTCTCGGCTTATTAAGAAGATTTAGGTTGATAATTTATTTATGTACACATGTTTTGTAAAAAGGGACTAGGGCTTCTTTAGGAATGATTGGGCCTTCTGGGATGTTTCCTTTTTGTTTCCTGTAAAAGTAATGTTGTAGCTGTATGCATATGTTTATAAAGTTTTGTAGAATCCCTTTGGGAGATTTGCTGTATGTGTAGATTATTAATGTTTGTAACAGGTTGGTATTAGATTAAAAGTCTTGGTGGTTGCGGGCAGTAAGGGCTAGTAACTACTACGGTCATGTCCTTTTCCTGAATAAAAGAGCAATCTGAGAAGGGGTGTGACATAACCCATGTAGGCAAGCCAAAATGAAGGTGGCGTAGTCTGGATAAGGCTTCATCTTTTGTGTAAAATAAGAAAAAGGTAAAAAAAAAAAAAAAAAAAAAAAGAAAGAAAGAAAGAAAGAAAGAAAAAAAGTAGAATAAAAGTATGGTTCCCTTATGTTTTACATTGTTACCTTGGGTCTAGGAAGCTTAATATTTGATCCTCGAAGCCAGAGTAGGGGGAAATAAATTGAAGGCCGAATAAAACCTTCTCGGGCTAGTAAAGACCTAGATAGGATTGGATAAGCACACACAAACGTAGGGGGATAGGGAATTTGTTTTAAATTTCTTGATTTAGTGCATTCATTTGTATGACCCTAACTTTGTGAATAGTTTGTTATCTTTAGCCTTGAGATTCAAGTCCCTCATTTGCATCACATGATTCATACCTATATTTTGTTTTGCCTTGCTCGAGGACGAGCAAATTTTAGGTTGAGGGTGTATGATAGCTCTCCAAAAGAGCTACTTTTATGCCTTTAATTTATCTTGGTTGTTATGTTTAATGTGCTTAAATGATTATAATTGTAAATTCTTGATCAAATCATGCATTCTGAAGCATCACAGGCCATTCGAGTTCAATTTAGAGTTATTAGAAGTGAACGGGGGCTTCCAAGGCTTCAAACGGAAGAAAAAATGTCAAAACAACCCCTAGGTGAGAGCGTAGTGGCGCCATACTCGGCGCCATGCTCGGTGCTCTAAACAGAAGCTGAAAATAGGGCATAGCACCACGCGCTGATCTATAGCACCACAGCGCTATCGCGCGATTATAAAAACTACTCATCGGTATTTTCGTTGTAACTTTCAATCGGGTGGCCGATTTTGGCAAGTGGCCACTCATTTTCTTTGTTTCTTTGTCCTCTGCCCATCTACAGTATTAGTGTTTAGGTTTTCTTTCATTTTTTTTTCTTTACTGTAATCATGGATTGGGTGCTCCCTCTCTTTTTCATCTCTATAGATTGTTGAGGCAAGTGAATTTTTCTAGTTCTTGGGGGCAAACCTATATATATTTCTTGAGATTTTATTTTGATTGAATTGAGTTTATTTGGATTTATGCTTCTTTTGAATCTATTTTAACTTCTAAATGTATGCTTATGCTTGGATTGACGCTCCTCTCTTAGGTATATGTTTTTGCTAATCAATTTGTGGCTTCCATGTCATCTTCTTCTTCATCTAGCTATAATCACCATTAATAACAATTAGTTGAGTATGTATTCTAGGATTTATTGGTTGGACTTGAATCTTAGGATGCATACTTTAACTAGGTTTAAAGAGTAATTGATTAATTAATTGGGCTCCCTAATTATTTAATCACACAATGGAATCTTTAATCGCAATGCACATGTTTTTATCTCTATTTGGATGCTATCAACCCTAATAGAATTTAGAAGCATATAGTTTAATTAGAGCTAGAGCTTTAACCGATAATTAGGGCGCTTAATCGATTTCGTATTAATTAGTTGTTAGCCTTTGAAGAAGCTAGTTAATTCGCATCGATTAGGTCATTGTGCACGCATAATCAAATATATGTTCAATCAAGATATTTCAATGATAGAGGTAACATAGGAACTCACTTGCACCTAAGACTAGATTATCCCATCCTAGGTTACATTTTCCCGTGTACTTTATTTTTCACGCTATATTCTCATCCACACTAAACCCCCTATTTACAGCTCTAGTTAAGAAATTGATTTAATGAAACAAATTGCGCTTCTCTGTGGATCGACAAGGACTTACCACTATTGCTACATCTTTGTAGTGATAGAAGTAGTTCAGTATTATAAATTTTCTTTTGATCTTTGGCTCTTTTCGAGAATTAGACAACCATTGAAAAGGACCCGGTCAGTAGTATATGGATGAGGTTGGATGTCTTATCCTGGTAACACTACGGATATGACCCACTTTGTAATTGTTAAATTGTTGTAAAGTGTTACAAATGAGATTCTAATCATTCATGTGTAGACATGTGAGTGGGGGTATCATGTATAAAGTGTTTGTATAAAATCGGATCACGAAATGAATAGTCTTTCTTTATAACATCGTTACTTGAAGATTTCAATAGGATGACCATAGGTGACTCGACCTTAATCCTAAGTGAGTTGTGAACTCTTATTTATGAGGGCAATCCTTTAATATGTATAGGTGAGAGTGGCTAATAAAAATTGTTTTGCCTTGCTAATTTTAAGTATGTAATAAAATTTGTTAGGCCTGTAATAAAATTTGTAACATAATTTTAAGTATGTATAGCATATTGATAATTTCAAGCTACACTAGTTAGACACGAACATTAGACAAGTGACAGTTATTTTGAAAAAAAACATAGCATTGCCAAAATAGTTGTTCTAAAAAAAGTTTAGAGAGTAAAACAATGAAAGTTTAGAAATCCAGATGAAACTAACATTGGTCAACAAAGTGTTTGACATTACTCTTGTATTATAGACCTGTTTGGGATTGCTTTTGAAATTGTAAAAGGTCATTTTAGGAAAATTTAATCGTCTAAGTCGTTTGGTAAAATAACTCATTTATTACTCTACCCATAATAACTTTTAAAATTGTTCTAAGAAAAATTGTAGTGGGTGACAATTTTAAAACAATATTTTGCAAGTGTGTTTTCCATATTTGTGATTTTGTAAATAACGCAAAATTTGTACATCTCAATTTTCGTTTATGATTTATTCCATAAATACCCCTATTAAAATCCCTTACATCATAGTGTATTTCCTCCTTTTCTTTCTCTCTAGTTGATCCGTTAAGGTTGTTCATCACACGTCCCAATCCTTTTTTCCATTGAAAAGACTATTTTTTCTTTTTTAACTTCTTGTTTTTCTATGGCATTCCTCTCTATTCCACTGTTTTGATTCTCCAATGTTGGTAGCTTTTTGATGTCTTCGTAAGTTTTTTCTCCATTGATCAATTCAAGGTTTTCGTCTTTGATCCAAAATATTATGTGGCTTTTGGAAACGGAGTTCATTTGGTATTTTATTAATTTAATATTTGATATTAAATTATTATTTATTTAATTAATTAAATTTGTTTAATTAATTATTTAAAACTAAATCCAATTTATAAATTCAATTTTAGAAATCAAAATTTCATTGAATTTAGAATTAAATCTAATTCTTTTTTTAAATTGGAAATTTGATATTTTGAGTGAATTTATCCCAAAATGGAATACTGAGTGGATTAATCCACATTTTAACACCCTACCCACTATATAAGTGCTAATTGAAGTGTCAATTAACTGAATTGGTAAGTGCTTGCATGAGTCAACTTGTTAAATACTCGATTTTTAGAACATTGAAGAAGATGCAACCTGAAATTTGTGAAATTTATGCAAAAAACTGTTTTTGCTCTCTAGCTCTCTCAAAACCCATTTCAATCTCTCTCAATTAAGAGTTCCATCACTCAAATCCAAGGCTGAGAATAGTAGAGAAGATTCTCTTGGTGGTCTACTGGAGATTTGGAGATCTAATTCATGGATATAACAAAGGATTAAGTGGAAATTGTCAAAGGTATTCAAGTTGAAATCCTCTTTGTTAAAAAATTTGTTTTTTAGCATGCTTTGTACTCAAATTAAGTGCAATTAGAGTGCTTAATGATTCTGTTAGCTTCCGTTTTATGCATATTTACTCTATCAATTGGTATCAAAGCATGATTTAAGCACTTAATTAATGTTAATTTGAGTTTGGTGGGTGAATTTCTAGAGATGCGTGTTTGGTTGACTGATATGATTTTAATTCAACTTTGGCTCTAGATTTCTCTTTCATTCTATTATTGTTATTGTAATGGCTCTTGTTTGATGAGCCTTAATGTTTGATTAAGGGTCTTAATTTTATTGGAGTCAATAAAGTTGAAACTAGATTATGATTGAAGTTTCAAGCAAGCCAGCTCAGTTGGAAAAATTGGAGAAGAAGCTACTGCTAGGTAGCGTTGCGACACTGCCCATACAACGTTGCAATGTTATTCTTCCTGAAGCCCGAGGCATTGCAATGTTGCTCATTCTAGACTAGAAAAGTGCGCACTTGCAAACTGGTTCATGGAAGGAGCCCGGTTCGATCGATTCGGCCTCTTTGGGTCCGGTTCAACCAAATATGGACCGATTTAGCCCCTTTTGGAGCTATGGAGGGCCAGTTCGATTGGTTCGGGTTGGTTCGAATGGTCCAGAGACTTCTTCAAGTTGTTTTTAAATTAATTTTTTAATAAATTAGTTTATTGCTTGCTTAGGATGTCAAAGTTGGTCATATTAGTATTGTTTAAATATTTTATGCATGTGATGTTTGTTATTTTAAATTAAACATGTATATGCATATTGTATACCATGTAGATTTCAAATCTCACTATAGGAAAGCATGTTCCATGCATTAATATATGTTATAAAATGACATGACTAGGGTTTCATAAGTTTAATATAATTGTTATATTAATGTATGTAATACTTAAGCATACATTATAGCATGTCTATAATTTTATAAGAGTGATAAAATGAATTTGACATTTAAAATCTATAACAAAGATAATATGCATGCTCATTTAGGTTCAATAACAACCTGTTTTAATAGTTAAAAGAGGTCGTTATCATGTAAAACATGGTTACAAACTCAATCGATCTATAATCCTATCTAAGGCTCGTACTTAAGTTGACGGTTTACGTAACACCTCCTACCTAGGTATTATAGCCGAATTACTGAGCGTTGTTAGCCGATTTTATGAGCATGCATGAGTGGTTTGAGGTAATAAAATGGTTTTATCATTTAGACATCATAGGTTAAATCCAAATATAAATATCATACTTGGATAAGCCATATAGACTTTACCCAAATAATTAGAATACTTTAGTGGGAGATTAATAATATATATGATATATTTAGCTTTCATGTCACTAAGAGTTCAAACTGTGAGATCCATGCTCGACTTCGTGTCGCTTTTATAGTAACTACTCCATTTGAAAAGTGTTTACATGGGTCAATAACAAGGTGAATAAGGGAAGTAGTTCATAGTAAGTGGGTGCAGGAAATGTGTCAACATATCCTACAATCTCTTTCATTAGTTTAAACCGTGAGATTCTTATGTTACGCCTATTCTTGTTTTTAGGCGGCACTAGCTAGTCATTTTTACGGTGATCCCCTTGGAGGGTTGTAACATAAGATTCAGAACAACTTAAACTTCAGAAATAAATAAGGTTTCTTAGTTTCGGCTTGAAAATTGTCTTCTAATTTGGGAGAATATTCATTCCGTTTTATGAAATCTGAAAATGAAGGGTCACGCTTACAAGAGTTACTAAGTGTTAGTAAGTTCTTGACTGAAAATGATAACTAAATGACTATAGGAATAAGAGCTATTCTCGATATAGTATTTAGTCAAGAATGTCTTGCTTTAGTGAAAAAATATTTGACTGCCCCTCAATAACATCTATTCTGATTCATTAAAATATTGTTGCAAATAAATAAAGAATTATGGATACTTTATTACTTTTGCTAAAATTGGATTTGGATGCAATTTTCTCATAGAATTTGTTTATGTTTCAGCATGTCGAACTCGATCATACAACTTTTAGCCTCCAATAAGTTCAATAGAGAGGGTTATACAAATTGGAAGTCAAATATAAATACAATACTAGTAGTTGATGAACCGAGGTTCATTTTAATGGAGGAAAGTCCTCCTCTTCCCAATCGTAATGCAACTCAAAATGTTCTGAATGCCTATGAAAGATGGGTCTGGGCTAATGAAAATACCAGAGTCTATATTTTAGCAAACATATCTGATGTGCTTACTAAAAAGCATGAAACCATGGTCACTGCTAGAGAGATCATGGAGTCGTTGCAAGGGATGTTTGGACAACCGTCCTCATTGGCACGACATGATGCTATTACATACATTTACAATTCGCGTATGAAAAAGGGGGACTCTGTTAAAGAACATGTCCTGTACATGATAGTCCACTTCAACATAGTGGAAGCAAACGACACTGTCATTGATGAGAAGAGTCAAGTTAGTATGATAATGAAATCTCTTTCGAAGATTTTTCTGACTTTTCGTACAAACGCTATAATGAATAAGATTGATTACAACTTGATAACTCTCTTAAATGAACTCCAGACTTATCAGTCCTTAATGAAAAATAAAGAAGAGGAAGCAAATGTTGTTTCCCAAAGGAAATTTTAGAAGGGTGCTTCATCTAGTTCAAAACCCTCTGAAAAGAAATTTGGATCTTCAAAGGATAAGAGTATAGAAATGAAGAAAAAAGGAAAAGGGAAGAAACAGACTCCTGCTACTATGAGTAAGATAAAAGTTGCAAAAGGAAAATGTTTCCATTATAACATCGATAGACATTGGAAATGCAATTGCCCTAAGTATCTTGCAGAGAAGAAAGTTGAGAAGGAAAATCAAGGTAAATTCAATTTACTTGTAATAGAAACATGTTTAGTAGAAAGTTCTCACTTAACCTGGATACTAGATTCAAGAGCCGCTAATCATATTTGCACTTTCTTTCAGGAAACTAGTTTCTGGAAGTAGCTATCAGAAAATGAAATGACTTTCAAGGTGGGAACAGGTGAAGTCATTTCAGCAGAAACAGTGGGAGACATCAAGTTATGTTTTGGATTCTTAAATTTTACTAGAAAATGTATATTTTTTGTACCTAAAATGAAAAGGAATTTAATCTCTGTATTATGTTTACTAGAACATATGTATAAAGTCACTTTTTATGTAAATGAAGTGTTGATTAGTTCAAAAGGTGTTCAAATGTGTATAATTAAACTTGAAAATAACTTGTATGTGTTAAAACCAACTAACGCGAAAGCCATTTTAAATATAGAGATATTTAAAACAATAGAAATTCAAAATAAGAAAAGAAAGATTTCTTCTAACGCCTATCTTTGGAACTTAAGACTTGGTCACATAAATCTCAATAGGATTGAGAGATTGGTGAAGAATGGTCATCTAAATCAGTTAGCACATAGATCTTTACCTCCATGTGAATCATGTCTTGAGGAAAAAATGATTAGATCTTTTTTAGAAAAAGGTTTTTAGAGCCAAAGAATCTCTAGAACTTATACATTTAGACCTTTGTGGTCTGATGAATGTTAAAGCTCGAGGAGGATATGAATATTACATTCATTTTATTGATTATTATTCTAGATATGATTATGTTTACCTAATGCATCATAGGTCTGAGACTTTTGAAAAGTTCAAAGTGTATAAGACTGGTGTTGAGAACCTATTAGGAAGGATAAAAACACTTCGATCAGATTGGGATGGTGAGTATATGGATTTGGGAGATGCACAATATGTTCTTGGAATCTGAATTATTCAAAATCATAAGAACAACATGCTAGCACTATCTCAAGCATCTTATATTGACAAGATATTGTCAAGATATAATATGCAAAATTCCAAAAAGGGTATGCTACCTTTTAGACACAGAATTCATTTGTCTACGGAACAGTGTCCTAAGACACCTCAAGAAGTTGATAAAATAAAAAGAATTCCTAATGCATCAACATTTGGGAGCTTGATGTATGCTATGTTGTGTACACGTCCCGACATATGCATTGCAGTTAGAATCGTCAGAAGATTTCAGTCCAACCCTGGAGATAGCCATTGGACTGCCATTAAGAACATCCTTAAGTATCTTCGGAGAATAAGGGACTATATGCTCGAGTATGATCCTAAGGATTTGATCCTTACGAGATACACTGATTCTGATTTTTCAGACTGATGTAGATGATAGAAAATCTACTTTAGGATCATTATTCACTTTAAACGGAGGAGCAGTAGTGTGGAGAAGCATCAAACAAAACTGTATTGTTGATTCCACGATGGAAGCTGAATATGTAGCTACATGTAAAGCAACTAAGGAAGCAATATGGCTGAGAAAATTCCTGATAGATTTGGAAGTGGTTCCAAATATGTATCTGTTGATCACCCTGTATTGTGATAACAGTGGAACAGCTGCCAACTCAAAGGAACCTAGGAGCTACAAGCATGGAAAACATATCGAGTGAAAGTGTCATATCATTAGGGAGATAGTACATAAAGGAGACATGATAGACACAAAAATAGCTTCTGAGGATAATCTTGTTAATCCATTTATGAAGGCCCTCACAGCTAAAGTGTTTGAGGGTCACATGGTTAGACTGGTACTACGAGCTTCATAAATCTAGGGCAAGTGGAAGAAAGTCAAAGGTATATAGATGCCCTAGTTTATTGTATTTTCTCTTTTCTCAACATTGTATATATCTATAACCCACTGAAGTTTTAGTTCAAGTAGAAGATTGTTGGGAATGTCCTAAAACTCGCATTCGTAATTTTGGAAACATATTCTATTTATCGATAAAATTATTATTGAAATTGCATTCTGTTATAAAATAAAATAAATGAACCCATGACTATAGTATGAATACTTTAACTTTATGTAGAGACATAACAGAGGATCAAGTTATAGTATATATCCTAAAAGGTCTATAAGTATATGGATGAGATTGAGTACCTCATCTTGGGGACACTATGGATGTGACCTACTTTGTGTACTGATACAAACGATGTGATCTTGAAATCGTTCATTGGAGACATGCGAGTGAAGGCATCCTATAAAAAAGACATTTGCATAAGACCGGACCACCAAACAGTCACTTTTCTTTATAACGACCATTTACTGTTAAAATTGACTATTTGAATTCGATGACCTAGGGTAACTTGATCATAATCCTGAGTTAACTATGAATTCCTGTTTAGTTAGGATTATCCTTTGATCTGCATAAGTGAGAGTAGTTCAACAACACTGCTCAATAAGCCTCCCATTTTAGGGATAAGACCAGCTGGGGACATAGTTCTGCAAGATGAAATTCACTCCTACCCAATTTATGGTTAACATATAGGTTGTTCCCATAAGTGTTGATTACTGGTCTTGAACAAAGGAGCCCTGCCCTCTCATGATCGAGAGAGATATGGTTTATTAGTTAGATATAAACCAATTGTTCAATAGAAGATCAGTGGTAACTTAAGGAGCAAGATGTATTTACAGGGGCAAAAAGTTAATTTTGACCTAGCTATAAATACGAACGACCTGTGAAGGATCAACTTACTGATTATGGTTAAATCATGTGGACAGAAATATATCTACAGTGAGGGGAGTGCAACATCGAGCTATAGTGGTATGTCTCAGTAGTTAACGAATATTGATTATTTTGGATTAAAGAGTTTATCTGATTAATCTCAAATCGTTGGAACTCATGATCTGTAGGTCTATAAGGTCCCTTTACTAGCTCGTAAAAGATAAAACCTTGGATTAGAATATTAAGGGAATTTGAAGCATTGAAATTCGAAATTAGAGTTTGAAATTTAAAATGTTCAAATTCAGTTTTTAGGGTATGGATAATTATATTTGAAATAATTAACGCTTAATTTTATTGAAAATTAAATGTAATTGGAGAATTTAATATATTTAAATAATGATTTAAATATTGATTACATGAATAGGATTCAGGTTTAAATTAGGTGTTTTATTAATTTAATATTTGATATTAAATTATTAATTATTTAATTATTTAAAATTAAATCAAAATCCAATTCATAAATTCAATTTTAGAAATTGAAATTTCATTTAGTTTAGAATTAAATCTAATTCTTTTTAAAAATTTGAAATTTGATATTTTGAGTGGGTTAATCCACATTTTAATACCTTGCCTATTATCTAAGTATTAATTGAAGTTTCAATTAGCTGAATTGGTAAGTGCTTACATGAATCAACTTGTTAAATACTCCATTTTTAGAGTATTGAAAGAGATGCAATATGAAATTTGTGAAATTTCTAAAAAAAAAAAAAAAAAAAAAAAATATTTTTGTTCTCTAGCTCCCTTAAAACCCATTTCAGTCCCTCTCAATTCAGAGTTCTACCACTCAAATCCAAGGCTGAGAATAGTAGAGAGGATTCTCTTGGGGATCTACTGAAGATTTGGAGATCTAATTCGTAGATATAGCAAAGGATTACATGGAAATCGTCAAAGATATTCAAGTTGAAACCTCTTTGTTAAAAATATGTTTTTCCGCATGCTTTATACTCAAATTAAGTGTAGTTAGAGTGCTTAATGATTCTGTTAGCTTCTGTTTTATACATATTTACTTCGTCAAATTGTTACAGTTGGTTTTCTTGCAACACGATCTTCCTTTTGTCATTTTCCTTGGCAATAGGAGTCTAGCTCGACTCAGTAGCTTCACGAGCCTGCATCTGTTCTCTCAAGGCAACGATCTCATGATCTCGCTCCTCAACCTTTTTCATTAGAAAATTTATCTTTCGTTCCATTTCAGCAATGGCCGCCTCGGCTATTACGTTCGTCATCGTGACAAAAATCACATCTAGTTGTGATCTCTCTTTCACTTGCTAGAAGCAAAAGTAGAGTTGTCAAACAAAGGATTTTCCTTGATGAAAATCCCACCTTTAAGAGACTCTGTCATCTATTTCATAATGTTGTGCACAATGACGGAACTTTGCTTGTGCTCCTGCATAACTTCCTTTGAATGACTGTGGGTGACAGGTCCTGTGTAGGAGTCATTTGAAGCAGTTACTTTGGATGCAACTTTCTTTGGTGCCATTGATTTGTTTGAATTTCGAGAGAGATGGGAAGTAGAGATGTCTCACTGGGTGTGCCAATTAGTTCGCATGTGGTTTTCGGAGAAACGTATTTCGTGGAGTTGAACTTGGTTGATAATGATATTGATTTGATGCGATGTGGTTCGATCTCTAGTATTTGATCCTCTGATCTCTCTCAATTGAATGTGCATGCCTGACTTAAGGGAGCAGAGCACATGGTGTTCTTGAAGTCGAAGTCTTCGAAGAAACTTTGAATCTTCAGGAGACTTGTGTCTTCAACGGATGTACAGCTTCAGTAGTGAGGGAGTCTCCTGATTGTAGAATTCTCTCTAGGTTCTCTAGAGTGTAAAATTGCCAACCCCCACAAATGAAGAGAGCTCTCTATATAGAGAGTTCTCTAGTGGGTCTCGTGGGCTTGAGCTTGATTGGTCCATGGGCCTGGCCCTTGGGCCCAATTAGATTAGATTTGGGCTTGCTTTGGCATTTGGGACAAATTAAGCCCATTTTTAGGCTTAACTGAACTATAGACTAAATCATAATATCAAATTGGGCCAAATCAATTTTACTCAATCCAACGCTTGTGATGAAAACACGTGGCGTCATTGAAATTTGTCTTTAACTTCAATTTAGGACACATGTCAACTCCTAATTGGTCCCAAATTTGATGATTTTGAATTTCGTCATTAATTTAGTAAGTGACGTGGCAATTAAATCTAAATTTAAAGTTTAGAATTAAAAGACTTATTAAATCCTTCAATAAAATTTTTTAAATAAGAATGAATTATCACAAAATATTATTACAAAGTTCTCTTTTGTTCTTGGGTTAGGTTGAGTTGGATTTTTCTATTTTTATTGGGTTGAGTTGTAGGTTGGCTAGAAAGAAAATTTGGGTTGACCCATCCCAACCCGAATATATATATATATATATATATATATATATATATAATTATATATATATATATATATATATATATAACTTTTTTTGTTTTAAAGTTTGATTACTTTATATGGATTAATTTGTGAATTTTAATATTTTTCTTTTAAATTGTTATGAATTTGTCTTTGTTTTAAAGTTATAATAAATATCATAGATATTAGGTATTTAGCATTTTAATTTTATGGGATCTTAGTTATTAGTCAGTGTTGTATTATAATTTATATATTTTTCATTAAAAATAAAAAATAAGTTATAATTTGATACCCTATCCAACCAAACTCAAAATTTAAGGGTTGGGTTGGGTTTGGTTGGAAATTTTATTTGGGTCATTTCGGTTGTAATCAAACCAACCAGAATTTTCGGGTTAATCCAAAAAACACCCTTAACCCAACCCAACCCAACCCAACCCAACCCATGTACACTCCTAATAATAAGATTAGGATGAAATAAAAAAAAAATCAAGACAAATATCATAATAATTTATAAGAAAAATATTAAAATTCACAAATTAATCCATACATAGTAATCAAACTTTAAACAAGAAAGTATATATATCATAGATATTCAGTATTTAGCATTTTAATTTTATGAGATCTTAGTTATTAGTCATGTATTGTATATAAATTTACATATTTTTCATTAAAAATAAAAAATAAGTTATAACTTGACACTCTACCCAACCAAACTCGAATTTTAAGAATTATATTGGGTTTGGTTGGAAAGTTTATTTGGGTCATTTGGGTTCTAATCAAACCAACTTGAATTTTCAGGTTAATCCAAAAAAACACCCTTAACCCAACCCAATCCAATCCATGTACACCCCTAATAATAAGATTAGCATAAAATAAAAAAAATCAATACTTAAATTAAAGTTTAAAATTAAGAGAATAATCAAATCATCACATTCAAAATAAATTTTTAAAAAAATAGAAAATATTTTTGTTTAAATTTAACGTTTAGAATTAAAAGGCTTATTCAATCCTCAAATAAAAAAAATTAAATGAAAAAGAATTATTACAAAGTTCTCTTTTTAAAATTTACATAAGTATCAAATTAGTGAATTTGAAAGAAAAAAATAAATAAATAAAAAATAAAAAGCTTTAATCGATTATACTAACAATCGCATCCTCAAAATAATAATTAAAAAGAAATGACATTAAAAGTTAGTAAAACCATAAAAAGAAATGCCCCCATGCAGGATCGAACTACAGACCTTCAGTTTACAAGACTGACGCTCTACCACTGAGCTATAGGGGCAACTTGTTCTTACTAATTAATTATATTTAAATATTTTATAATAAACTCAAAATTGGATGTAGGCAGGTTGCAAATTCAGCACATGTAGTTTCATAGCATCAGATTATTTCTCGAAGAGATCTATTCATCTTCGCATCTCACCACCATCTCCGACTTCCGTTCCTGGCCTTGTTCTCCTGAGTTTCTGCGTCGCGTTTTATCGATCATTACACTCTGTAGAAGAGACGAGCTTCTCAAGTTGAAGAGAAGAAGATGGTGAAAGTAGCGACGTTCTTTGCAATGACGTTGGGGGCCTTCGTATTCTGGCAGTCAATGGATAAACTCCATGTTTGGATCGCTCTCCGTCAAGACGAAAAGGTTATCTTTCAATTCCCCTCCTTCAGATTTCTCTAATTGTATCCTATGTTTCATTTCATAATTCTTATAGTTATTTCTTCACGTGATGGCTACGTCTCCATAGAAGCGTGGGAAAAAGGAAAACCCTAGGTGGCAACGTTTCCCCAGCGAATTCCTTGATTTATTTAGCTTTGAATGCGATATCTTATATAACTTTTGGAATCTAAATTGTAATTATTTATAATGTTTCTCTGTGTTCCACTTTGCTGTTGCAGAAAGAGAGATTGGAAAGGGAAGCAGAGATCAGAAGAGTTAGAGAAGAGCTACTGCAACAAGCGAAACAGAACGATTCTCTTGCTTGACTCTTCTCTTTTCTTCACCTGTTGTCCTTCCGTTCTCTTTTTATTTTCTTCTCGTTCTGTTGCTGCTATCGGTATTGAATCGATAAGTTTAGATTGACATTTTATAAATATCGTTTGTCTGTCTGTTCTAGAACAATGATAAATGAGTGGCCTATAAATGGTTGATTACTCACTTCTACATTTGTCATGGTTATCAAATGGTAAACAACGCTCATTTCAATTTGGAGCTTTGCTTTTTGAATAATTGAATTTGCATCATGATTCAGTTTGTCAAAACTTGACTCAGTGTTGTGTTCTTACCTTGCTTTGCAATGAGAAATCGTTTGCTTCTATCTTGAATTCATATGTTCAGACTCCCTGGGGTTCTGGAGTTATCGATTTCATGTTTTAGCTGAAAAACAGATACCAATGCAGCTACCTAAAGGTTGCTTTTGTTGAATAAATTTCCTTCTGTGGAGGAATATCACTATTCTTCTTTGTAGAAAATTGCATCTGCATCTTGATTAATCATGTGCTCCTTTTAGTTTTCTACTGAGATAAATGAATGCTCATGCTGCGTGCTTATTTTGGACCCGGTCGTAGCTTTGAAATGCTTTCAAAGTTTTTGTTTCTGTGTTTGACATTGGATCAGTCCCTGTTTATTCAGTCCATGATAGATGATAGTTTCTTGTTTCTTCATATCTTTTCATGTAGAGTGGCTTCAATAAAACATCATCCTTATGAAGTAGAAATTATTTGGCCCTTTTTATTGAAAAATAACATCATCCTCAACTCTATAAGATTCATTATTTCTAGGTTGAGTTCAGGCTTGCTATACTACTATGGTCATTAGGGATTTCACACAACAAGACTTCCACAAGACATCTCCACAACCCCCATCTGTAAGGGCATTTGCTCGGTTGTGTTGATGACTTGAGATTTGAGAATAACCATCTAGTTTGTTAAACTCATAAATGTTTATTGCATATCAGTTCTTGCTTGCCCTGGAGGGTTGCGTGATCAAAGACCTGTTATAGTCCTACTTGTATGTTGTACGGTGGGTTATCGTATATCCATATGCAAAAACCTTAATAGTTGTCTCTTGTGTGATGGATTTAGTCTGACCATAGAAATTGATCCTTTTGTATTGAAGTGTTGATATATTAACTTTACCATAACTCAGCAACTTAAGATTTCGGATTGATTGATGATTTAACATTGTATCAAAACAGGATGTTATGTGTTCAAACTCCTGTAATGTCATTTCTTCCTCAATTAATATTGTTTTCCACTTGTTAGGTCTTCTACAAACTTTTAAGCCCACAAGTGAGGGGGAGTATTAAAGTGTTGATATAATTTAATTTACCATGACCTATCAGCTTAAGTCTTTGGGTTGATTGGTGATTTAACATTTTGCAATCTGCATAGTGTCATGAATTGTTGACATGATTTCATAATTCATTGGTGCAAATACATAGAGGGAATATGTGGGTTGTAAATGGTATAGGAGGAACTACATGACCATACCCTGAAAATGGATGGTATCTTCTCCAAGATTGTTGTTCGTTCTTGTCCTTGTGAATTTTGGAAGTTGCACGAGGGTAACATCTAGCTGAAATATGGAGGAGGAAAGATGAAGTTAAATATATTTGATCAGCTTCTAAGCTGAATGAGTGGAAGCAGGAAATGTGAAGGCATAGAGATGTAAATGCAGATACTGGCTGCTGTCCAGCCGTTAGTAGTGAAGGCTTAGGTTTGATTGGACTTTGGAGGGAAGTTTACCATTTTGCTAAGTGTAAAGCAAATGAAAACTTTTTAAATCTTCTTATTTTTTAGATCAACCATACCATCAGCTTTTGAAATGATGTTTTGTATTTTATCTACTAAATTGTACTTTGGAATTCAATATATATTTGTTGACTTAGGGTGTGTTCTAATACCATGGATGTCTTAAAGAAAATGATTGCTATTTCCCATGTATCAATGTGCTCTTCTTCCTTGACTGAAGTCCTTTATCCTTTACATCGTTTTAATAATTCTATTTTCTCCCCCATCATAACATTACTAGCATTACATTGATTAAGCTCATCTGAATTTGGACAGGAATTTATTTCTCTGCGGGTATGGATCTCTGATGTGCACACTTGTTAATTTGTGGATTTTCTTTTCCTTCAGTTTTGATTAATCATTCATCATGTTTAATGTTTTTTCTTTTTTGAGTTCAACTATGGGAGACTGATTGATGTTGAACATATTTAAGGAATCCAATTTCTAAGGCTTTGAAAAACAATTACGATCGAACGTTGTGTGTCACCACCTCCCACCGAATACACATTTGTAGGATCGAATAGAACTCATTCGTATGGACCCGTGCAGATGAGTTTTAGGGTCAAGTGAGTAAATTCACAAGCTTACTAACATAGCAAAAGGTCACTTTTCATTCCATTTAAAAAGGTACTCATTTTTCATTTGGTCGGAAAAAAAAAAAAAACCATCCTTACAAAAAAAAACCCATGGACTATCCCCTCCTGTGGGAAAAAACTATTGTTGCTTTCTGTTTTTAAATATAAGACATTAAACTCTCTTAAAAATCCAAACTTTAGCTTAAAATCATAATTTGTTGATAGGACTATAGCAATAATTATAGATTTTGTTATATTTGTAAGGATAATATTTGAGTGCATCCCAAGAGTCACTAATCTTTATGCAGTCTCACTCACCACAAAAGAAGAAATTAAAAATGTTACATGACACATTATGATTAGACAATTTGGTGAAATGTACAAAGATTAGTGTTGCTACACCTAAATATTTTTCTACTTATAATTCTTTAAAAATGGTATTATACACTTAATTATTAACCCTAAGAATAATAGCCATTGTAATTACCTTTAATCCTATTAATTTCTTAGCTACATTTTAGAAAATGTTTTGTAAAACCAAACTAAAATTGGAGAACTAAACATACAAATATACAGAAACTTGCTAGTGTTTTTTCAAATTTGAGTTAGATTTAGAATGTGTTTCAAAGGAGATGAGATTTCAATTATTTGTTAACATTCATAAATTTCAACCCCCCCCAAAAAGGTAAGCACTATTGCCATTTTTCTTTAAAATTTCGTACATATGAGTTACTTCATCTTGAACGTGTACGATAATTTTTTTAAAAACTATTTGAAGTACGACTTTATTAGAGAAGTAAAATTGCAACACATCTAAATTTGAAGTACAATTCATCGAAACTAAAAATTTATGATGAAAGGAGATATAACACTTGGAGTCAAAATTGATTTGATATTCTTAAAAAAGATATATAATTCCAGCCTAGCATACAAGCTAACAGCGACACAAAGGAACGGATTTGAGAGAAATGTGGGTTACTGGAAAAGGCAGTGATTCATCTATTTCGGCGTTTACTGAAAAGATTTCTGTTTTGCATTAAAAGGCATTCGCAATTGGGGGAGGATTCATTATCGAATTCCACTCTGCTTCCTAACATTGGGATGGGATTACGACTCCATGTTTCCTATGCATAACACATTAAACAGACTAATGAATATTAACAAACCAACCACGTTCTCTTATTTCATACGCGCAATGTCACTACTCATGCCCCACGTCATAATAATATATGTTAAAATATCATTTTTACACCCTGTTTGAAGGTGGTTTAATTTTAGTTTTTTTTTCCTTTCATAATTCTTAATTTTATTTATTAAAAAAAGATTGTTTATAACATTTCCGCTAAAAAGTTTACAAAGGTATTTACACGTGGTATTTGATTGCATGATAATGTATATGGAATTTTTGTATGTATGGCCTAAATTTTAAGAGAAAAATAAAAATTCCATCATTTTTTTAAAACGTAGTTTTTCTTTACCATTCGCTCTTGCTCTCTCTTCATTTCCTCACTCACAAACCACTCTCTGCTTTGTATCTCGCTTTCTCTTTTCTTTCTCATTCACAGATCACTCTCCTTTCTCTTCTCTCTCACAACCGGAGTTGGTGCGTGGTTTTTTCGTAGTTGGTCGCAAAGAAGAAAAAAATAGAAGAGAAAAAATTTCGCCGGAGTTGGTCAGTCGGACAAGTTGAAAATAAAATTTCGCCAAAGTATGCCGACGAAGTTGTGGTCACTCCGAAAAAGAAAAAGAAGGAAAGAGAAAGAAAGAAAAAAGTTTAAAGGAATGGCAAATTTGTAACTTTACTGTCCATAATATCAATTTCGAGGGGACATTTTTTATTTTGGGCATCTAAAATAGGTCAGAGGTGCATTCTTTCCGATGAGTATTATTATTTATGAAAATACTCAAGTGCAGCCGAGCCACCCCATCTATTGTGCAACACCTACTGTACTCAATAAAAATTTATCACGTGACATCTTTTTATAAAAAATAATTAATATTTTAATGTAGAGAAAGGGGTATGGAGATTAGTTACAATCTAATCATCGCTCTATTATTTAACCTGCATCAATAAAAACTAACTTTGAATTATTATTATTTAAAAAAAATCAGTGGCTAAACAAATTCCATATTATGTGGACCAAAATGATCCTTCCCAGTTCCCAATGAAAAGTCCCCATTTTGAAGATACACAAGCATCAGTGTCACCTTTCCACATTTTCTGGCTAAAAGTTTGAACTGTTTGGAAATCAAAAGTTGCTTCACTTTTATTCAACCCAAACCCCCTCACCACCATGCATGTATATTGAAATCTTTTACTGATTGTCAAAGATGATTTTCTATTGATTGTGTTTTAAGAGATAAGTTAATGCAACAGATAGATTTGAGATTAGGCCAAATCCATGCCCAACTAAACAAAATAATATTCAAAACCTCTATTACCATCCTTGCAATAACCTAATTATTAATTGATTAAATCCAAACTACAGATGAAACACTAATTAATTTAAGGTTAACCACTAAACTAGACTACTTATACCTAACATTTCGTACTACATCAGGTATGGTGATTTAACATAATAATAATAAACATTCAACACTCAGCTCCTTATACATAACAATTAAATGGGATAAATGCTTATCAAATTCTAGCGCTACAATCAAGAAAACTGTATCATCATATTATTACTAACAGAAAAAGTGATCAAGTTGGTTTGGTTGGGTGCAAATTGCTCCAGTTCCATTTCTTTCACCAACACAATGTCTATATAAGCTGCTAAGACATGCATTGCGATATCAACTCAAGCAACATCTTGCTTATCCATCATACTACTCATACCCCATTGAGCTAGTTTTACCAAATCATTATGGCCATTATCAAATTTCTTTTGCTTCCTCTTCTTTTGATTGTTCTAATTTCAGGATTTGCTGAAAGCTTTGAATTCGATGAGAAGGAGTTGGCAACAGAAGAAAGTCTGTGGAAGCTATATGAGAGATGGGGTAACCATCACACAATCTCAAGGGACCTAAAGGAGAAGCATAAACGTTTCAAAGTGTTTAAGGAGAACGTGAACCATGTGTTCACAGTAAACCAAATGAACAAACCATACAAGCTGAAGTTGAACAAGTTCGCAGATATGTCGAATTACGAGTTTGTGAACTTCTATGCTCGCTCCAACATTAGTCACTACAGAAAGTTACATGGCAGGAGAAGAGAAGGGACCAGTGGATTCATGTACGAGGAGGCTACAGATCTTCCATCTTACATTGATTGGAGGGAAAGAGGAGCTGTCAATGGCATCAAAGAGCAAGGCAGATGTGGTATAATTTCTAATTCTGGCTTTGTATATTGCTCGAGGGAAAAAAAAAAAGTTCGATAACTAAAACAACATTCAAAAGTTTTGAGTGTTGTCTCAACAAGATTATGAAATCGTAATGCTTACAAATAATGAATGATTTTAAAATCGATTTGTAGGTAGCTGTTGGGCGTTTTCAAGTGTGGCTGCAGTTGAAGGAATCAACAAAATCAGAACCAACCAGCTATTATCTCTATCAGAGCAAGAGCTGCTCGATTGCAATTACAGGAACGAAGGATGTAACGGAGGATTCATGGAAATCGCTTTCGATTTCATAAGGAGAAACGGTGGAATCGCTACTGAGAACAGCTATCCCTACCATGGATCAAGAGGATTGTGTCGCTCATCCAGAGTAAGTTTTATAATTCATGAATCAATTCAAACCTAAACTACCGTTCATCCTTTAAGAAATTATCAAACTAAGGCATATATTTGTTTGGTTTAACAGATATCCTCACCGATAGTTAAAATTGATGGATATGAAAGCATACCTGAAAACGAGGATGCTCTAATGCAAGCCGTCGCAAACCAACCAGTCTCAGTCGCCATCGACGCCGCGGGAAGAGATTTCCAATTTTACTGGCAGGCAAGTTCGTAATTCACTCAAGCAATCCAACGATTCACTGTAAATCTAGAATTGCTTCAGCCATTGCTAATAATGTTTAAAATGCGGCAAAATTGCAGGGAGTATTCGATGGATACTGCGGAACAGAGCTTAATCACGGAGTGGTGGCGATTGGATACGGAACAACAGAAGACGGAACAGATTACTGGATCGTGAGGAACTCATGGGGAGTTGGATGGGGAGAGGAAGGCTACGTAAGAATGAAGCGAGGAGTGGAGCAGCCCGAAGGTCTGTGTGGAATAGCCATGGAAGCTTCTTATCCCATCAAGTTCTAGTTCCATACCCCACAAAACAACCTTCTATTTACAAGATTTCAACACATTTAAAACCAAGGGATTCGAAGCATTGACATCCCTTATTTCTGTTATGTTTTATGAAAAATAAGAAACTTGTATTCTCTTACACTTATTAAAATAGTTTGTTTCATTTATTAAGTTTGGAATATAATTACTATAAAATTACTCTATTTTATCGCTTCATTTTTTTCTTAGCAATAATTTCATAGCGACTAACCAAATTTAAATCTAATTCTAAAAGTCTATTCGTGATAAGGGGACTTCACATGCATATAAAAATCTATCACCCATATAAAGGCTACTTATAGACATTTATTTTGTACTTTAAACATCAATCATTGATAATTTAGTTTCAATTTAGATGTTCTTGTTCTTTTGGAGTCTTTGAAAAGGAGATTGCATCAAATTAAATTAAATATTTGATTGAGTTATAAAAAAATTGGAATAAGAAAGTGATAAAAAAATAATCAAGGATAGAAGATGTAACAACACAGATTTGTACGCATACACTACAGGGAATTAAATATTGAAATTTATTGGATGATAAATATAAATACCCTAACCTTAATTTAGGAAGTAGAGAAACAATTAAAAATAATAATAATAATAATAATAATAATAAATAAATAAATAAAAATAAAAATAAAAATAAAAGAAAATTGAAAAGAACGAAGTGGAGAGAGCGAGACTCTAATTTAATGATAAATAAATAAATAAATAATAATAAAAAAAGAAAAGAAAATTGGAAAGAACGAAGGTGGAATGAGAAAGACTCTAATTTAATGATAAATAAATAAATAAATAAAAAAGTAAATAAGAGAAAATTGGAGAAAATGAGAATGGAGAGAACGAGATTCCTGGAGAGAGCGAGATTAAAGAGAAAATTGGAGAAAGCGAGAGTGAGAGCGAGATTCCTAGAGAGAGAGCGAGATTGAAGAAAAATTGGAGAGAGCGAGAATTGTAGCGAGAAAGCTGGAGAGAGCGAGATTGAAGAAAGCAAGATTTGCAGCGAGAAAGTGGGATAGAGCGAGAGCCACACCAGCGAGAAAACTGGAGAGAGCGAGATTCTGAGAAGAGAGCTGCGCGATCGAAGAGAGAATTGGAGAGTGAGAAACCCCAGTGAGCGATGCTAGCGAGATTGAGGCTGGCGAGAGTAGAGAGAGCGAGATCCCTGGAGAGAGTGAGATTGAAGTGAAGAAAAATCGGAAAGAGCGAGAATTGTAGAAGAAAGCTGGAGAGAGCGAGACGGAAGAGAAAATTTGAGAGCGAGAGTGGAGAAAACGGGATTCCCAGCAAGAAAGCTGGAGAGAGCGAGATTCTGAGAGCAGGGAGAGCGAGATTTGGACGGAGTGAGATTTGGACAAAGCGAGAGTGGACAGAGTGAATTCCTAGCGAGAAAACTGGAGAAAGCGAGATTCTGAGAACAGAGTGAGCGAGATTTGGACAGAAGCGCAAATTATGCGTTGAATTTGGCCACGATCTTATAGATTATACATGGAAAAACCCTAAAATTGAATACAAACAAAGAATAATGACGTAAGGGCAAACGTTAGCCAAGATTAGGTGTCTTATTGAGAGGATTCCTTCAACCCTAAGTAATTTTAAAGAAGCCACCTGTACAATGATTTATCACACTGAGAAGAGCTGAAAACTACTATAAATAGGACCCTTTGCCTGAAGATTTAAACCCATTCTCAAACAAATCTCAGTAACAAAGAATCGTGTGAAAAAGTAAGTGTGAGTGAGGAAGTTCTGTGAGGTTAAAAGAGAAAATCTCGGGTAAGGTTCTGCCAAATTTTGCCAAATTTCCTTCTAGTTTAAAAAGGGAAAGCTCTACTGATCAAATCATAAAGAATAATAAGGAATAATTAGATCACAGTCAGGTAAGTAGTTTATCTCACCCTCTCTTTAAATGTTCTATGGTAGTGTACCTTTATTATGTTGCATGATTATGTTAATTGTTATATTGCATTACATGTTTAGAACACGTTTCTCTACAAGGGACCCCATGCATTATGTTGTTCACCGATTACGTTAAAATCAAGTTTTAATTAGGTGTAAGTTATGCTTCCAATCTAACCTTACGTTTATGTTAATAGTTCATGTTGGATGCGACTCTGGCCCTACTACTGCATGACCCGCTAATCATTAGTTGGGTTAGTTTCTGCTTAAGTCCCCATCTTCCTATTAGGGCGGGAGAAATTTATGCTTCCAAGGCTGGCAGGGCATGTATGGTTGCACCCCTCTAGGCCTAATCTTACGTTATGTTTATGCTAGGGACTAGCAGGGTATGTATGGTTGCACCCCTCTAGTCCATATTACGTTTATGCTAATGGTTGATGTTGGATGCGACTCTGGCCCTACTGACTGCATGACCCGCTAATCATCAGATGGGTTAGTTTTCGCTTAGGTCCTCATCTTCCTATCAGGGCTAAGAGATTTATGTTGGAAGCATAACCGACCACCACATGTTATTATACGTTTTCCGGTCCCAATCATATGTTTTCATGACATGTTGCTTGTGATTGTGCATTTGG